>NW_004524597.1:7570991-7589969 GCF_000260255.1 Octodon degus
TGTATTTTAGGGAAGGGTCTACAGGGTGTTCAGGGTCTCACTACTAGATTGGACTCATAGTGATCCGCCTGTTTACATCCTCTCAAGAGCTGGGATTACAAGTGCTCGCCACTATGCCCACTCTCAATTGCCATCTCAGTGCCCCCGGGGGCGGGGGTGGCACAGCAGGCCTGGGGAATCGAACCCCCCCCCCCCGCCCCTGCTTGCAGGAGCTTTAATCCACTGAGCTATTTGGCCAGCCCTCATCCTTCATCTTAAAATTAATTGCAAATATGTAATTTGCACTAGGATTACAGGCATGTGCCACCATGCCCAGTTTTGGGGCTGGCACAGCACACCAGGGGTTCCAGGGCCAGTATGGCATTTGGTACTGTGGATTGAACTTGGGTTCTTGTGCTTACCAGGCAGGCACTTAGACCACCAAGCTATTTCCCCAGTCCAGCCTATGTATTTAGAATTTATGGTTCCTTCTAGTTGAATGGAAATGTTGACTTCATTTCTATCAGGAAGCCCAGAGCACACACACACACACACACACAAGTGAAAACATTTGCTGGACTACTGATTGTATGGTTTCCTTATTTACAAAGCTAGTATGAGAACTGTAGCTGTACTTACACAGGAATCTGCATAGAATAGATCAGTGAATGTAAACATAGAGAATATGGGAAAATATGCATGTGTTGTGATTAATGCTAAGCCTTATTTAATGTTTACTACTAATTATTTCTGTGACCTTGGCATATTCTTAAAGCTTCAGGTTTTTCATCTTAAAACTAATCACAAATTTTTAAGGATTTTAAAGTTAGTTGTTATCTAAGACATTCCTGTGTTGGAGTGATAGAGAAAATTAAGATGCAAAATTGTTTGACTCCCTCTTAATTAAAGCAGAAATCAAACTACTTATTCTTAGTCTTTAATTTTTTCTGAGTAGCTAGTTTATTTTGATCTTATTATCCTCAGCTTCTCCTCACATGTTTTCAAAGAGTCTAAAAATGGCTCATTGAAGACTTTGCCCAAAGAATTAATTATGATGTTTTTGTAATTTGTACTTATACCCATAAACTTAGAAGATTAAATTAATTTATGAGTTTATATTAATAAATATTTATTGCATACTTTCTTCATGAGCAACATAGAGCTGGCAGTCTCATCTTTCAAAGAACTTACAATCAGACGGGAATCCAGGAGCCAATCACTGCAAGGCTGGGAAGTGGAATGTTTGTGTGGGGAAAGATTTATTGTTCTGGGGGCAGCAGAGGTAGACGAGAGAGTGTCTCTGCTGGTTTTGAATACTACTGTAGCCTCAGAGATAGGTCTGGAAAATTAGGTGTTGACTTAGACACAGGCTCTCAGTGTGGAGACATTCTTTGAATGTATAATGGTTCATAAGTGATACTTTCTTGCTGTTCCTCTTAAAATAGAACAACCTTCTATATTGAGATTTATGAGTATCTAGAGCTATACCAATTTACCTTCAAGTAGCTGTAAACCTCAGTTTTTAAGAGTAAATGCAATGTGTTTGTTGATATAAAACCTTGGTTTCCCTGGCAACCAGATTTTAAATGATTTCACTCCATAGGTTTATAACTGAGAACTCCGGATTTCTAATGTGTAAATTTTTTTCCTCTGGCAACCCTTTTTCATATTTCTTTTCTTGTAGATTAGGCAAAGGAAACATCTCAGACAAAGTGTATAATCATTTTGGGCAAAAATGGTTCCATCAAACCATAGAATTTCATTTATTTTATAAATCCCTATATTCTTAGAAGTGATAAAAGATACAGTTTAGATAGTTCTAGCTAATTCATTTTTTAAAAGGAAGTAACTGAAGTCCATGAAATTTCAGTGTCTTGCCAAAAGTCACAAATACTAGTGACCTTGTTATTTCCTAATATACTCTTCTTAATGAACTTCCAATGTAGGCATTCCTGTAATGAACAGAAAAAGAGACAATATTCCAACAATTCAGATTATGTAAAATTGTTTAATCATTCAAAAATAGGAGGATCCTTTTTCTTAAATGAATTTGAGTAAAATAGAAACTTTCAATTTAAATTTATGAAATCAAGAACTTTTTCTTTACACATTATTTTATTTTTTAACACCAGAATTGGCATTTCAATAGTAGTTTGTTGTTGTTGTTTTTGCAGTACTGGGGATTGAACACAGGACCCCATGCTTGCCAGGCAAACACTTATTCTATTGCGCTATCTCCCAGGCCCTGAATAGTACTATTGCAAAGATAGAATTTACTGGTATTTTGTGATTCTATTTATATCCTCTTGCCATCAAGTGTTTGGAGTTTGATAATAGATCTAAAATTTTAGGAAACAAGGGCCAGCCAGATAGCTCAGTGGATTAAAGCGCCTGCTTAGGCAGATGCTGGCCCTGCCCCTGCAGCCCCCTGAGACATTGAATGAGACTGGGCATGGTGGTGCGGGCCTGTAATTCCAGCGCTTGAGAGGCTGAAAACAGGATCACCATGAGTTGAATCTGTGTGGTGAGACCCTGCAGACCCTGTACTAAATACATAAAAAATAAAATAAAATCTTAGAAAACAGTCTAGCTATTTAGAATGGAGAAGTTAGGCTGGGGATGTAGCTCAGTGGCATAAGTGCCTGATTTATGCCTGACCAGCAAGTGTAAGGTCCTGAGTTTGATTCCCAGTACAAAAAAAAAAAAAAAAAAAAAAAGTCAATAGAATAAAAAAGAAAGGTAGAAAAAGAATTATGAGTAGAGGCAACTTTTTTACTGAGCGTGAGCTCCAACACAAATGTGATGTTTTTTTTCCTACACCATGATGTTCCTGGGAATTCTTAGGATGTTGATCTTCAGTGTTATACATATAGTTTTTCTCCTCTGAGTTTAATTTTCTGTTTTACTTTATGCTGTCTTTTCCATCCTGAAGTTCTGGATGGTTGTTCACCTGTGATTTAAGTCTGAACACTACAGATAAATACTGCCCCCCCCCCCATTCCCTGTGCCTGCCTCATCTCCAGGGGAAGCAAAGCGATCTCACTTGTCTCATCGGAAAATCAAATGAGGTAATGGAGGTGAAAAGTGCCACACAAGCACCATTGTTAAAAGACAATTCAAACAACAGTTAAAAAGATTTGCTTTAGCTCCAACACATATCATATGATAAGCAATCAATACCTTTTACTCAGGAGAAGCTCCTTAGATACTGCTTAATAAAATGTCATCTTTATTAGCAATTATTTTTTAAGTCTAAGAAGGAATCAGGAAATTTTAAACTATAATTGGAACTTTAAAAAATCTTTAAGCTATAATTGGAATTTTAAACTATAATTGTTAAGGGCCGGCCAAATAGCTCACAAATTAAAGTGCCTACCAACAGGCGCAGGGGCCAAGGGTTCAATCCCCGGGCCTGGACGGCAATTGAGACTGGGTGTGGTGGCACGCTCCTGTAATTCTAGCTCTTGGGAGGCTGTAAACAGGCGGATCACTATGAGGCCAATCTAGTAGTGAGACCCTGAACATCCTGTGGACCCTTTCCTAAAAATTACAAAAACAAACAAAAAAACCCCCAAACTATAATTGTTGTTTGTGCTTTATTCTGTTAGCATCATTTTTTAATAGTATCTTCATAGAATTAGCACCTATCACTTAATAGTACCTTCATAGGTTTAAATGTGGTAATAGAGCATGTAAAGTTCTTCACATAATGCTTGATACATAATGTTTTCTAAAATGTTAATTGTAATGGTTGTTGCTATTATTTTTAGAATTTATTTATTGCAGTACTGGGGACCTAACTCAGGATCATTGCTCTTGCCAGGCAGGTGCTTATGCTATATTTACTTATTTTTAAGAGAAAAAGTCTGCCAGCTCCTGGGCTCAAGAAATCCTCCCATTTCAGCCTGTACAATAGCTGGGACTACAGATACACAATTATTTTTATAAGAGAAAAGCATAAGAAGTTTTAGAGTCAATATATTTGAGTAACATAAAGGATGAAGTGGAAGAGGAGATACAGGAGCCAGTAGACTGGTTGGAAGTTAAATGTCAAGACCTAAGAGAAATTAAGGTACAGGTGGTCAAAGTGGAGAGGAGGTAACCTATTTAGCAGGGATACTCACAGGACTCAATGGCTATGAAGAATAAAGAAGTGGCTAGGAGGTTTTAGTTGGGTGATTGGAGAGCCATGGTGCCCTAGAGAACAGAGTAGGACAGGTTTGTGGGAATAAGACCTAACCATACTGTTCATTTGTCCTGTGATGAAACTCTAAGGATGATATACTAGGAAGACTATCTAGTCACATCAGCTTCAGGAATGAGCAATAGCCCTACAGGGCTGTCTCCTTTCTAGTACCAGCTAATGTCCTTACCTGTATTGTAATACTTCTCCCCAGTCTTGTGTAATCCTCTGTACCACACGTCTCTACTCAAATACAGTTGGTCAACATAGTGAGGTCAGTCAGAAACGTTATATACAACCTTCGTAAGGGTGTGTGTGTGTGTGTGTGTGTGTGTGTGTGTGTGTGTTGCTATAAAAGTTGGAAGGCACCAGAGTAAAACATGATCAGAAGAAACATCAGCTCTTAGACTATGTTCTAAGCTTGTCTGACCATGTGAACTTGAAAAACAGCCTGCTTGGATATGGGAAAACAAAGGCCTCCTCTTGTGTATTGGAAAGTTCTAATCTTCATCATAAGGGCCTTGCTTGTTTTTGGTGAAGACAAAGGGGCTAGGGTTCCTTGGAATCTTCCAACAAAAGACCTGGGAAGTTGTAGATTTAGTGACACAAGTATAAAACCACATATAAAACCAAAAAAAGTAGAAGTTCCCTGAAAAGGAAAAAATATATGAAGATTATGACAATGAAGCTGCTAAGTACTTTCTTCCTGTGTATAGGCATGGCACTTGCCTGAGACCTTCCGGAAAAGCTGAGTGTGTGTATCAGTTACTCTTTTCATTGCTGGGACAAATACCTGACACACAAAATGAAGGAAGGAAAGGTTTATTTAGCTTACAGTTACTGGAAGTTTCAGTCTATACTCAGCTGGCTCTGAGGCAGAGTGGCACATGGCAGAGAGCAGCAGTTTATGGTGGCAGCAAAGAGCAAAAGGAGCCAAGGGAGGAGTAGCAGCAGCAATCGCTGCAAAGAGCATGTCTGTCTCTCTGTCTCATTTATACTACATTCAGGTTATCCACCTCAGGCTGGGTGTAACACTCACACCCATAATCCCAGCAGTACTCAGTCACGTAATCCCAGTAGTACTCAGACCCATAATCCTAGCAGTACTCAGACCCATAATCCTCGCAGTACTCAGACCCATAATTCCAGTGGATCATGAGTTAATCACAACCTCTAGTAGCCTGTGCCATGACTGCATGAGACTTTGGGGGGACAACTGGATACAAACCCTAACAGTTTATATGTAATTTTGTATAATTAAAACAACTAATTTTTGAGTGAGCAGGGATAATCCCTTAGCATGTCAACCACAATTAGTTTCCTTCAACTTCTGAATGATTAATATAGAATATTTAATACTCATGTTACCTATTAGATATTAAGCAATTGCTAATATATGTCAGTTTGTCCCATTCTCTGGATCAGGAAGGCACAACTGAAATATACACACTGAGCTACTAGCAGCCTTCTGACATTGGTTTTCTGGACCAAGAGCTAGTAAAAGTAAAAGTCATCAGAACTGCTTCTGTCTTCCAAGATAGTAAGTCAAGGGGCAGGGGATGTAGCTTAGTGGCACAAGTGCCTACCTGGCAAGTGCAAGCTCCTGAGCTTAGTTGCCAGTACCAAAAAAAGAAACAAAAAAATAGTAAACTGAAACTAATGCCACGTTGCTAGTACAACAGAAGCAGTGTCATCATAAAGAACTTGAACAATGTTAAAGTGGTGGTTCTTACCACCTTTCATCCAACCTATATCTGGTTTTTGTCGAAGACTGATAGATCTTGGAGAGTGATATTAGGTTATTGTAAATTTAATTTGTGGTGACTCGAGTTGAAGCTGCTGAGCCAGATGTAGCTCTATTGCTGGAGCAAATCAATATATTTTCTGGCACCTGGTATGCTGGTGAATGTATCTTCTGTACTTCAGAGACTAGCACAAGTATTATGCTTCAGCTGCAAGGTTGACAGTACCCTTCTGTTAGACCTCAGGACAGCATCAGCTCTTCAGCTATATAGCATAACCTTGATCACCTCCTCCTTCCACAAGGTAGTCAAGCAGGGGAAGTGCCTCAGGGAACTGGGTCCTTTTTGAAGAGTTAGCATGTTTTTAATTTTTAAAAAAATGTATTTGGTACAGGGTTTCACTATGCAACTCAGACTCATAGTGATCCTCCTGTTTTCAGCCTCCCCAGAGCTGGGATTATAGGCCTGTGCCATCAGGCCTGGTCTCTGTGGCCAGCTCAGCCTGGATGTGGTACTGGGGATTGATCCCTGTTCCCTGTGCTGACCAAAGCAGATGCTTAGTCCACTGAGCAGTCTTGCTGGCCCTGCATCCACATCCTTTCTACCTTTGCAGAGTCAGTGCAGGCCAGCAGGAGTAACTGTGGTGATGCACATTGCTGGTTCACCTAGTTGGCATGGAGTTTATGTCAGGCCTGAAGCTGCTCTGACCATATGAATCTATCCAAATGTGCCTGTAATAACTTTTCTTTGCCTTTAGCTAAGTTGATTGCCAAAAATTTTCACTTGTACGCTCTCTCTTGTACTCTGTCTAACTTTCTGTCAATTTTTGTAGTACTGGGGATTGAACCCAGAGCCTTCACACTGAACTATAGTCACAAGTTTTTTATTTTTTTTTATTTTGAGATAGGGTCTTGCTAAGTCCACTAAGTTGCCAATGGTAGGCTCAAACTTGAGATCCTCCTGCCTCAGCCCCCCATAGCGTTGGGATTACGTGCCCAGCTAATAACATATTTGAACAGGCCAAAGCCAGTGCTAATATATGTCGTGCACAGTCTTAAGATCTTTACAGTATTTACTCATTTAATCCTCAACAGTCCTATAAAGCAGGTCATATCGTATCCTGCCACTATGAGGTTAAGGCAAGTAACTGAGAGGTCAAGTAACTGTTTAAGGTTACATAGACTGCCCATAGAGTATTGGAGTCTGAACTAGGCATTCTGGCTCTGGAGTCCAAAAGCTGAACACCTATGCTAGGTCTTCCTGAAAGGTGACATGATTGAGAGAGTGCCACATGTTCCTCCTTACTGGATGTGAAGTGAACTTGACCTCACCTTAGCATGGACTGTGTCTCGCTGTGTAATATATGTCCACTGAACAGCTCAATTGGAATTATATTCCACACAACTGTAAATAGTATTTTTTTTTTGTTAGCTTCATAGACATAGCAAGATAAAAGAATTACAGACCAAAACCTAAGGAAGTTTAGATTTTTTAAAATAAATGTTTATATGTGATTCATGGGAAAGTAACTTCCTGGAAAACAACTTTGTTTTACAAAGGAGTTTTGTAGCACCTTCAGTAGATCAACTTATCTTTCAGATAAGTTAGGTGTGTTTTCACAGTAATCAAACAAAGAGAATAGTTGCAGCTCAGTGATTGTAGTGTTGTCATGCTTGTGTAACTGCAGAGTGGCGTAGCAGACTTTGGTCAGCAAGCTCTTGGCAATGTATAGCTGAGAGGTTGGAGTGCTTTCTCCTCTTCTGAAGTACGACTCTAGCTTGTTTCTCACATTCTGACAGGCAGCTCTACTTGCTCAGTCTGTCTGTGTTTTTATAAAACCTCCATACAATATTATAAAATATGATATAGACTGCATAATGTGCAGTTTGGTTGTTGGAAAGTGCATAGCCTTGTATCTTCCAGCCAGTTTGCAGAAGAGAGAAGTCATACTCTCCCAGATGCCCCTCCTGTTCCTTCCTGACAGAAGTAGCTGTGGTCTTGTCCTTAATGTTGTCACATTCATTTTTCTTTCTGGTTTTCTTACCCACGTGTGAGTAAGAACTGGGTTGCATACGTCACATTACTTCCTGCATCTGCCTTTTGTCTGGTCAGCAGGGGCATTAGACTCTAAAAGGAGCTAGAACCTATTACAGTATGAACTGCACATATGAGGGATCTAGGTTTTTTGCTCCTTGGAATCACCCTAAAATCATCTCTATTTCATGTATAGGGAAGATCTGTTAAAATAGTTTATAGAGAAAGGGCTGGGGATGTAGCTTAGCAGCACAAGTGGCTGCCTGGCAAGTGCAAGGTTTTGAGTTTGCTTTCCAGTACCCCTCCCCCACAAAAAAAAAAGGTTAGAGACTTTTTAATGAACACTTGTATACTTTTTTTTCCCTGAGACAGGGTCTCACTATGTAGTTCAGGCAGGCCTTAAGTTCACTATGCATCCCAGGCTGACCTTGAACTCATGGCGATCCTCCTGCCTCAGCCTCCCTAGTGCTGGAATTATAAGCATGCACCATCACTTGTGGCTTGTTTGTCATTTTAAAACTGAACTTGCTAGCTGTTAGCATTTTGCCAGATTTGTACACTTTCTCTTTAAACATATGTGTATATAATTAATTATATATGTATACTTTTTATGTATCATATATATTTCCTTTTTATAGATGCATGTTTGTGTAAATATATAAATGTGCATGATGTATGTATACCTATTTATCTAATCTATATCTATCCCCTTTGTCTCAGTTACTCTTTTCTCATTGCTGGGACAAATACCCAACACCCAAAATGAAGGAAGGAAAGGTTTATTCAGCTCACATTACAGGAGGTTTCAGTCCATATTTAGCTGGCTCCAAGGCAGAGAGATACATAGCAGAGGGCAACCTTTCATGGCGGTGGCAAACGGCAAGAGTGAAAGAAAGTAGCAGCAGCTCAAGCAGCTAACTTCTCTTCTTTCCTCACAGTGAAATGCAGATTACCTGCCCCAGGGCAGGTGCAGCATCCATACCCACAATAATCAATCACAAACTCTTTTTTTTTTTTTTTCCTTTGAGACAGGTTCTTCTATATTGCACAAGCTGCCTGTCTTCCAACTCCTTAGCTCAAAAATTTCTGCCTCAACCTGCCAAGTAACTGGGCTACCAGTATATATCACCATGTCTGGCTGTATTCGGCTTTTTTCCCCCTAAGCCATTGAATCATTATAAAGTACATTGTAGGTGTCATGGTCCTACACTCATGAGTTATTCAGTGTGTACATTCTGTCAACACAGACATTCTTTTGTTTAGACAAAACAAATCATCATACTCAAGAAAATTAACATTGATAAGACACTCTTGTTAAATATATACTTCATGTTACATTTCTTCTCTGGTGCAATAGTGTTCTCACCCAATATTCATACAGGGTTAATCCATTGTATTTAGTCATCACATTGTTTAGTCTCCTTTAATCTAAAAGAATGTCTCATATATTTTTTTCTTTAATGATATTGACATTTTTGAAGAGTTTGGATACGTGTTCTTTAAAATAAATTTTTGCATTGAAATGTGATTTTCATAAAATGTATGGAGTAAAAGTGTACAGTTTGAAGGATTATCATAAAATGAACAAAAGAGTTAAATACGCAGCACCCAGATGAACTAGAACATCCCAGTACTTGCTTCCTGTGCACCTCTCACCATGATTACTTCCTTATGAAGGAAGCTACTTTCGATTTAGGGCACCATAAACAGCTTTTGTCTGTATTTGACTTTCATATAAATGGAATCTGCTGTATGTATCTTGGCAGCTTCTGCCCCCTGGTATTATACTATTGAGACTCATTTCTGTTGCTTGTGGTTGTTTATTTTCTCCATTGTAGTGTATTCTCTATATCACAATATAGCCATCTATCCTACTCCCTGGAAATCTGAGTGGTTTCCATCTTTGACTTTTCAAGTTTCTGTGAATATTGATGTATACTGCTATATACTTGCAAACATGGCTGTTGGATGAATACATGGCAAAAAGAGTAATCGTTGGACCATAGAACAGGAGTACTATAGGTAACACCGGGTTGTTTTACTGATGGCTTTACCTGTTTTTATCTCAATTTGTGGGGCTTGAGAGCTCCTGCTATTCTATGTCCTTCTCAGAATTTTTCATTCTAATTTTACTCACTATTGGGTGAGTGTAGCTTCTTTTGGCAGTTTTGATTGGTGGTTCCCACTTGATTTGTATTTTGCTGGTTGAGTGTCTATTCATCTTTGTTGGCAGTTATCTGAGTTTGCTCTTTCATGAAGTGCACATTCAAGTTTCTTGCATATTTCTGCACCAAGTGTCCTGGTTTATTTTCTTTTGATTTTGAGGAGTTCTTTCTATTTAGACTAGCAGTCCTTTATCAGTTAAATGTGAGGCAAGTACCTCCTTTCTTGTTGGTCTTTTTTTTTTTTCTCTGAAATAATTGTTTTTACAGACCAGAATGGTCAAAAATGTTTGTTTGCTTGCTTGCTTTTGTCTTTTTGAGACAGGGTCTCACTGTGCAGTTCAGGCTGGCCCTGAGCTCACTTTGTAGCCCAGGCTGGTCTGGAACTTCCAACTCTCCACTGGCCTCAGCCTCCCTCCTGAGTGCTGAAATTGTAAGTGTGCACCACCATGCCTAGATGGATGGTCAGAAATTTTGGCAATTGGGATATGGTTCAACCTAACATAAAGTCACTAGTCTTTTTTTAATGTTGATTTTTTTTTTGTCCCGTTCCCCTACTTTTGCACACAGTCATTTCCTAAATAGGGATATCTAGCTTTAGGAAATATTTAGCTTTTATCTATCTATCTATCTATCTATCTATCTATCTATCTATCTATTTAAATTTATGTATTTGGTACAGGGTCTCATTATGCAGTTTGGACTTGTAGTGATCCTCCTGTTTCAGCCTTCCTAGCACTAGGATTATAGGCATGCCACCATGCCTGGTCTCAGTGGCAGGCTCAGCATTCCTGGGAGTGGGGCCAGCACAGCATGTAGTCCCAGGGATTGAATCCCGGTCCCCAGGCATGCCTAAACAGGTGCTTAGTCTACTGAGCTATCTCACCAGACCTAACTTTTAACTTTATGTCTAATTCACATGAAATTGATTTGTATGTACTCTGAGGCAGGGGTCATGTTTTAGGTTTTTAAAAAATAGGGATATCTAGTTATCTGACCTCAATTTCTTCTAGGGGTAGTTATCAAGAATCGAACTCAGGACCTTTTGCTTAGCAGGTAGGCACAATACAGCTGAACTACATCCCTGGCTCTGAACCCAGTTTCCTAACAGTTTCATTAAGGTGTAATCTGCATACTGTAATACCCAACTGTTAAAAGTATACAATTATGTTAATTTTAGAAAATTTGGAGAAGTATATAGACTTTGTCATTACCTGGTTTTTTGGAACATTTTCATTACTACTACCAGGTCCTTTCTGTTAATCACCTGATAGAATCTGCCTCTGGTCCCACGCCACACACCACAGATCACAGATTTGGTTTTTGGGTTTTTGTTTGTTTTTTTTTTTTTTGAGAGAGAATTTTTCTAGGTTGCCAAGGTTGCCCTCAAACTTATAATCCTCCTACCAAATACATAAAAATGGGAAAAAAAATTGAAAAGAAATAAGTGTCCTCTGTGTACATAGGTGTCTTTTTTTTTTTTTTTTGTAGTCAGCTCAGCTTACCTTGGGGGTGGGGCTGGTGCGGCATGTGGTGCCAGGGATCGAACCGAGGTCCCTAGGGATGTCTATTTCTGTTCTTGTCACTCCTTCATCTATTTATCTTTGGGTCAGCAATACACTGCTTTATTTTTTATTTTCTATGTATGTAGTACAGGATCTACAGGGTCTACGGATGGCTTAGTAGTCTCACTACTAGACTCCTAGTTGTCTGTGATCATAGACATTTGCCACCATACCTGGCTTCAATCTACTTTTTATCTCTGTAGAGTTGTCTTTTCTGGACATTTCATAAAATTGTAGTAATGCAGTATATGGGTTTTTGCATTTGACTGCTTCCTTTTGTGTTTGAGGTTCATCCATATTGTAGCATGGATCAAGTATTTAGTTCTGTCTTGAGTAAATTCCATGGTATGGGTATACCACAGTTTATCCATTCATCAGCTGCTATACATTTGGATTATTTCCACACCTTGGCTGTAACAAATAAAGCTGCTCTAATCATTGTGTACGGTCTTACTTTAGGTAGATGTTTTGCTTTCCCATGAGTAAAGACTTGAAATGGAATTGCAAGATTATATGATAACACTTACATTTTTGGGGGGGGCGGTACTGGGAATCGAACTCAGGGCCTTGCACTTCCCAGGCAGGTGCTTGTGCTGCTGAGCTATATCCCCAGCCCAATACTTATCAATGTTATCTTATTACTAATCAACTTTATTATTATTTGTGTAAAGTGGCTTTATTCTCTTTAATATACAGCTCTAGTATGTATTTTATCATGTTTGTAGATTTTGTAGACATAAATGCAATCAGGATACTCAACAGTTCCAACACATCTCAAAAAATATTTTTGTGTGTAAGTTGACTCTTTATAGGCCACTTCTGGGCCTCTCTAGCCCTGGCAATAAGAGTGTGGGAGCCACTGAGAACATATTGTTAGGATGGAGCCACATGGGCTAGGGATATAGTGCGGTGGTCTAAGCGCCTGCCTGGTAAGCACAAGGTCCATAGTTTGATCCCCAGTACTACATGCTATGCCAGCCACCAAAATCAGGTATGGTGGTGCACATCTGTAATCCCAGCACTGGGGAGACTGAGACAGGTGGATCACTACAAGTCCAGGCTACATAGTGAGACCCTGTACCAAACACATAAAAAAAGAAAAAAATAATAAAAAGAAATGAATTGAGTGTCCTCTGTGTATATAGGTGTCTTTTTTTTTTTTTGTGGCTAGCTCAGCCCACCCTGGGGGTAGGGCTGGTGGGGCATGTGGTGCCAGGGATTGAACTTAGGTCCCTGGGGGTGTCTATTTCTGATCTTGTCACTCCTTCATCTATTTATCTTTGGGTCAACAATACTCTGCTTTATTTTTTATTTTTTATATATTTAGTACAGGGTCTACAGGGTCTCACTACGTAGATCAGACTCATAGTGATTCTCCTGTTTTCAGCCTCCCGAGCACTGGGATTACAGGCACGTGCCACCACACCTGGTCTCAATCCCTGTCTCAGCCTGCTCTGGGTGTGGGGCCAGCATGAACAGTACACTGCTTTAAGTACTCTGATGTCTGACTTCTTTTACTCAGCACAATGTTTTTACTCAGCATTTATAGGACCGTATTACTGTACTCCTCTGTCTTTGCCTTCAAAATAGGCTTCAGTTCATGAATTGATTACTTGATGCATCAACTTGATCATTATTTAATTTATCTATTAATAAATATTTAAGTGCCTTACTCATACCTTCTTGTTCTTCTTGTTGTTGCCTTCTAAGTACTGTTTTGAAAGAGCTAATTTTCTCTGTCATCAGGTAGCACAATCATTTGCAAGATTCTAGCTTCTCTCAAGAGCATCTATACCAGTCTGAACTTTATGTCACCTGATGCCATAGCTGTGCCTTAATTATACTGCTTTCCTATCCCACTCTACCAAATCCAATGTACCCTATCTCTGAAAGCCTACTAATGGGTACATCTATTTTCTTCTTTCTTTTTTGATAGAAGTTGTTTATGGAATCCTGTTGTTCTCTGTCCCTTCACTTACGTTCTGGGTTCCCTCCTCTATTTTTAGTAGCCTTCATCTTGAGCTGCATCTTTATTCCTGCATTTTATTATGTCCCATCAACTGACCCTTCCATCAGCACTAACACTTTCCAATTTTTCCACCCTGCACAGATCCTCCCAGGCTCCTAGGCTGCCACATTTCACTGCCACACCTAATGGCTACATTTTTCTGAATGAAACAGCCTTCTCTGCTTTCTTCACTTGCCTTCTCACATCAGTCCATCCTATCTGGACTGCACCTTCCCCACCTAGCTGCATCTGTGCCCAGTACAGCCCCTGACTATATTTCTGCTGCTCAGGCTCGCTTTTCCAGCTGCTACAACTTCCTCAGCAGTATTAACATAGTAATCCATTCTCTTCTTGATTTTTTTCCCCATCTCTTAGATGCCTTTGAATCCTGTGCTTCTGTCTATCTTCTCTCTTGTCTTTCCTCAGATGTATTGCTAGATTCATATCCTTACTGATGGAGAGCACTACAAAGTGGCTCTGAGTAGGATTTGAATTAGCCAATTGGCTTTTGATGTGTACTTGTGCATCTGTCCAAGGCCTAGGCCCCTTGTCTGAAGATGAGCAGTGGATTCATAATAAGTGAAGGTCTGTGAGTAACTGGTCTCCATTGAGGCCTGTAGTGGCCTGTGGAGCTATGGCCCCTGACCCCTCAAGGGACAAGACAAGGCCACAGCTAAGGACACTTTGATCCAACTTCAATTAACTAGATAAAGACTAACTGCAGCTATCTCACTCCTGCAGTGAGGACTTTCCTGGTGATAACATAGTTCTCCTAAATTAGCATGATGTATTACTTGGAGAAGTCCTTCAGTACAGTAGATTTTTAGAGTCCTTGAATGGTCCTGCTCAGATTCCTGCCTTTTTTAAGTATTCCCCTCCTTTGTTTGATAAATAAATAAATGCAGGCTGCCAGAGAGGTTCTCAGTCTTAACCCCCAGAGATTCTCGAATTTTGTTACAGGGTTTTGATCCTCATGGAACTCTAAAATAATACCACTTGACTTTTATTTAAGCCTTCTCCATTCACATGTTTGGGAGATTGCTGGCTTGATAAGTCTGCAATAACTAAGGGCTAATACTGTGTATTACCTTACCATTTTTCTGAATACCACATTTCCTCAGCCACATGTCTGTTTTGAATTTTTTAGAGAGATAGGAGGGATACCCCATCCCTTACCTAGATTTCCTCTGTAATTTGACAGTGTGGCCATCTCCTTGACACCTTGAGTATCCCATGGGCATCTTCAGCTTAAAAGGTCTAGAAACCAGGTGTGGTGGCGCACGCTTGTAATCCCAGCATTGGAGAGACTGAGACAGGAGGATCACTATGAGTCTGCATAGCAAGACCCTGTACAAAATAAATAAATAAGTAAAAACGATTAAAAAAAAAAAAAACGAAAAAAGGTCTAGAACTAAGCTTCTGATTTTGCCCCTGAAACATTTACCTCTACTGTTCTGATTCATCTCCATGAATGTCTCATCTTCCATCTGTGGACTGAAAGCATAACCTGGGGAATGTCTTTGGTCATATTTTCAAGATTTAGCACTAGGGATATAGCCCAGTGGCACAGTGCCTTTCTGGCAAGCATGAAGTCATGAGTTTGATTCCCAGTACAAAAAAAAAAAAAAAAGATTTAGCTAGTATGAGTTGTGCTGCTAAACCCATGGGTATGCATGTATATGGTAACATGACCTCTTCAACTCTTGAGAATCTACCTCAAAGAGTATCTGAGTAAATGAACTTTTTCTTTTTCATTTTGTATCTCCATAGTGTTTACAATAGTTTACATAAAAAAAAAATAGTTTACATTCAACAATGTAAAGGAGTTCCTTTATTCCCTGTAGCCTCACCAGCCTTTGTTATTTAATTTCTTGACAATAGCTAGTCTTTCTGGAGTAGATGGAATCTCAGTGTTCTTTTGATTTTTATTACTCTCATGGCCAATGATACTGAACACTTTCAAGTACTTATTAGCCATTTATATTTCTTTTCTGAGAAGTATCTATTTATTTCTATTGCCCATTTCTTAATTAGGTCTTTTATTGAGGTGTAATTTTTTTTAAGTTTTATATATTCCAGATATTAGTCATCATGGCCACTTTTAAAGCATGCACCTCTGATGCCACCCACCTTTGCTGAGTATTGTGTTCAAGGTGGCTGACAGAAGGCTATTCAGAGAGTATTTAGGAAATTTGCTAGAGATGGTCTTGATTAAAAATTGCAATGTAAAGGGGCCGGCCAGATAGCTCAGCGGACTAAAGCGTCTCTTTAGGCAGAGCATAGCAGCCGGGGTTCGGTCCCTGGCTTGCTGTGCCAGCCCTGCCCCTGGAGCACACTGAGACTGTGATGGAGACTGGGCATGGTGGTACACACCTGTCATCCCAGAACTTGGGAGGCTGAAAACAGGAGGATTATTATGAGTCCGATCTGTGTACTGAGACTCTGGAGACCCTGTACTAAATACATTAAAAGAAATATGATGTAAGGGCCAGCGAGATAGCTCAGTGAACTAAAGGCCTGCTTAGGCAAGTACAGGGACCAGGGTTCAATCACTGACACCACATACAGTGCCAGCCTTGACCCCTGGGCACACTGAGCCAGCCACAGAGTCCAGGCATGGTGGTACACACTGTAATCCCAGTGCTGCAGAGGCTGAAGACAGGAGGATCACTGAGTCTGAGCTGTGTAGTGAGACTCTGTACCAAATACATTAAATAAATAAATAAATATATACATATTATGATGTATGTGAATTTATTTCTGGTGGAAAAGAGGATGCTACAAATTAAGTATAATAAATGTAATTAAAAAAAGAACCATTGGGTCTGACAGAGTTGAGAAGGAATAGCTTGCTACCTGGTGTTACTATGGATCCTTGGGGGAATTTAAAGTATTCCAGAGAGCACCTAAGAGGGATGTTATGATGAACTTCAGATGAAACAGAGCCTTATATCTAAACCTGCTTTAGTAAAGAGGCGCTACCATGTGTGGCCTTACAGAAGCTTGGACTGAGTGTTGGTGATCTGGAGATTTCTGCACTGTGACTGGAGGACCAGATATTGTGGTCTCTGTTCATGTTAAGCAGGCACAATATGCAAATTAGGGAATCATAAAACCATAAATCGTGATTTCTCAGATCAGGTGGAACATGGAAGCAGTGATCAGGGATTTGTTCTCCAAATGTAGTTAGTTTTTTTGTCTTTTTGTTTTGTTTTGTTTTGTTTTAGGTGGGGTCTCACTATGTAGTACAAGCTGGCCCTGAACTCACTTATGTAGCCCAGGCTGGGGGCCTCAAACTCATAGTGATTTCCCTGCCTCTGCCTCCCAACTGCTGGGATTACAGGTGTATGCCACCATGCCTAGCTATACTTAGTTCTCAGAGCCATGCTTCAGTGGTGCACCATGGGATTATGTGGCTTAGCTTCACACAGCCTCGGTCCTGGTGGGCTGGAGGGCAGGTAGGAGCAACCCTCCAGGAGATAGTATGTGAACAGTGAAGGTTGGCTAAGATGACATGAGTTGGATTCTACTTGCTTCCTGAATTTGGCTGGGGCTAAAATCTCTTTTCTTTCTTTCTTTCTTTTTTTTTCTTTTCTTTTTTTTTTTTTTTTTTTTTTTTGTGGAACTGGGGATTGAATTTAGGCCCTTGTGCTTGCCAGGCAAGCACTTATTCTACTGAGCCATCTCCCTGGCCCTACGATCTCAATATAAGGGAATATAGAGCAAACATTTTCCTGGAACACCCGATCCTAACCTGGCTGTTCCTACCCAATCTTATTAGTATGGTGGCCATTGATACATTTTTTTCCTGAGAAATATCTATTCAAATTTCTATTGCCCATTTTAAAATTGGTGTCATTTGTTTTTTGTTTTTAAATAAGGTCTCACCTGGTAGTCTAGGCTGGCCCCAAGTTCATGGCTATCCTCCATTAGCCTCCCAAGTGCTGGGATTACAGATGTGCACCTAGTTTAGACGTTTAAGTTTTGGGGTTCTTTGTGTATTCTAGATATTAGTCCTCTGAGGAATAGCTGGCAAAAATTTTTTTCCCATATTGTCTCTTTGCTGTATAAGTTGTTCCCTTTGCTATGCAGAAGCTTGCAATTTGATGATTCAGTTTGTTGATTCTTGATATTATTTCTTGTGCAACTGCAGTTTTGTTCAGAAAGTCCTTGCCTATACGTATAGCTTCAAAAATTTTATTACCTATTTTATCTGCCAGCAAATAAAGTGTTTCTGTTTTAACATTTAGATCTTTGATCCATTTTTATTTAAGTACATGTTAGTACATGGTGAGAGATATGGGTCCAGATTCAATCTCTGCATGTGGATAGCTAGTTTTTTCCACACCATTTGTTAATATCTTTCTTCCACGTGAGTAAAATTTAAAGTGCATAAAAAGAGGAAAATATAGTTATAACCAGTCACATCAAAAACTTCTTAAAATAATGTACTAAGTGAAATCAGGCTATATAAATACTCTGAATTAGAGGGTTGGTTTGTTTGTTTGTTTATTTATTTATTTATTTATTTATTTATTTTTGTAGTACCAGTGATCAAACTCAGGACCTTGCACTTGCCAGCCAGGCACTTACACCACTGAGCTATATCCCTGGCTGAGTTAGAGTTGTAAAGCAGTTTTCCATACTATTTTAATTCTAAGCTTGTTTCCTTGTTCTTAGAGATTATCTACCATATTGTTTGATAGAGTATCTGTTGTTATTCTGTTTTTGAATTTGTTATTCTTATTAGTGTATTTGCTATTGAATGTCACCTATAATAAGAATGAATACTTATCAGTTTCATATTTAGTTTTTTTTTAAGTTTCACCCATTCTTCTTTTGCTAGTTTTTAGCACTTTATCTCTATTTAATAAAGACAAGACAATGTTTTCTGTTCTGAGTTCATTCCTTTCTACTGCAAGGAAAGATGCGCATCTTTGTTGTTTAGTATGGTAACTGCAAGCCACATGTGGCTACTTAGAACTTAAATTACAATTAAAAACAACAAATTTAGTTCCTTTTTCATACTGGCCTCATTTCAAATGCTTAACAACCACACATGGATTCTGAGCTGGGTAGTCACTGGCATTTGCGTGAACACAAAAAACCCCTAAGGATGGCATGGATCTAGATGCTTCACTGCTTCCTATGCCTCATCTCAGCACTTGCAGTAGCTTTCAGGGCCTTCATTGGAAGCTCCCTTGGTATTTTTTTTTTTCTTCCATAATTTTATTGATAAACAAATAGCAATGAGACAGTTTCAAATCAAATTGGTAGGACAGTTTCAATAATTAACACATTGCAT
>NW_004524597.1:7591825-7632186 GCF_000260255.1 Octodon degus
TTGATTTAAAAAAAAGTCTCTCAAATTCCATTTCTTTCTTAAATTTATACTTATATTTTAGTCTTTGTTTGTTTTTGTTTTCCTGAGTCAAGGTCTTACTGTATAGTTCAGGCCAGCCTTGAACTTCCTATGTAGCCCACATTGGCTTCAAACTTGTGGCAATTCTCTTACCTCAGTCTCCTACATGCTGAGACTATAGGCATGCACCACCATGCCCAGCTTATGTTTTTTTTGGAATCATTTTTCATTAAGTATATTTTAAGTATATTTCTAACCTTGCTTATCATATATCTTATTTTAATAGGACACAGATTTTATAATTGGTGTTAATTAGTTTTAGTTTTTCTCTTTCAAATTGTATTTATTCCTAGGAAACTTCATAATGTTAAAAATAAATGAACATAGTCATACCTGTCAATATAGAGGAATCTCAAATACAATGCAAATGAAAACAGTTTTAAGGAGAATACTTGTAAGGTGATGACATTCATCTAAATTTTAAAGAAAACTTTAGTGCTGCATTTTATTTAGT
The DNA here is from genome assembly GCF_000260255.1 of Octodon degus. Taxonomy (NCBI): domain Eukaryota; kingdom Metazoa; phylum Chordata; class Mammalia; order Rodentia; family Octodontidae; genus Octodon; species Octodon degus. Next base: position 7,592,358 of record NW_004524597.1, read on the forward strand.
GTTATATATTTCCACAGTAAAAACCTTAAAAAGTATCAGGGATAATGCTGGTGGCATCCTGTTTCTTAGGATGGTGGGACACATTTTTGCGTCTCAAATATTTTGTGGGAAATTCAAATTTTCAGCCTGGTCTAGTGGTACACACCTGTTATCAGAGTACTGTGTGAGCTGAGACAGGAGAATGGCAGAGTTTAAGTTCAGCAACTTAGTGAGACCCTGTCTCATAATAAAAAAATTTAAAAGGGCCTGGGGATGAAGTTTAGTGTAAAGGCTCTGAATTTAATCCTCAACACCACAAAGAAAAAAAATACCAAATTTTCATGCTGCCTTTAAATATAATATAATAAAAATATGTAATATAGAGCATGAGTGTTCTCCATAATCCTATTATGCTGTTTCATGTTGGTGTATTTCTGTTTTTTGGTATAGTCTAGTGTTCAGATTAATAGTTTTTTTCTCATGATGCCAATTGGTCTTTTTTTTTTTAAGAAAATAATATCAAAGTAAACTTTATTTTTTTTCTGTGTCCAACATAATTTAACTTTTATTAATTCAGCACCTTATCTTAGAATGTTTCATATGCACAATAATGAATATCAGTTGCCATTGTAGTGTAGATAAAAATACTTACATGATGATAAAGATGCTTAGTCTTGATACCAAAATATTTGTTGTTTAGACTTGATTATTTTTGTCAGAATGAATTTATGTTGTATAATTACCAAAGCTAATACTCCAAGAAGTTTCAAACAAAAAGTGTGGTGGTATCCTGTACTCTGGCCCCAAATTTATGTAGAACTGCAATGAAACTCACTTTTGTTAAACTGTAATTTTATTTCAGAGTACACTTTCTATGTAACATACCTCTGCAGCACTGTTCCCTTGTCTAATCGCAGAACAAGTATTTAGAAACTTCACTAGAGGTCCTCCACTTGTGGATGACTGTATGTTCAACTTGCTAGTGACCAACTATTTAAATAAAATGAATATGGAGATCCAAAGGACAAAACTTGACCCTTACCTATCTTATTATGCATCTTCTATTTTCGGAAGTCCTGGACACATCATTTTCCACCAATTGGTCTTTATGTCTCTTCTTCATTAGTTATTTGGCAGCCTTATTTGGGGCCAGCACCTCTCCTGGTCTAGAACCTTCTTTCCTGGACTTCTGCCCATTTCCATCTCTTCTTTAACAGCAACTCTTCCAGGAATGCCTGTCACTCTGGTCTTCCAAATACGTACTGCTCGTCATGACATACCAATTACTGCCACACTGTCTCTCAAGTAAATGTTTGTTTAAAAAAAATAAAAGGGTAATAAATGAAAACAAGAGACAAGGAAAAAAAAAGTCACAGGACTGTCCTGCTACCATGCTGTATATATGGTTAGATTTCTAAATTTCTGTGTAAAAATATGTAACTGTTTATTCCTATTTTTAAATTTTTTTAAATTTTTTTCTTCATATTTTGTAGGGAATTAGTTTACCATATCATCAGTACTTGATGGAAAATACCTGTTCCATGCTATGCTTAAAATGTTTGATATTTAGACAGATAGTGAGGTTAAGCTCAACTGCGTGTGTTGTAGTGTAATAATAATAAGCTTCTCTTCAGGAGGGTTAACAACCTAAATTTGCAGACCAAAAATTAGAGAAGAAGAAAGGCTGCAAGGACAGCCAACATTTTGGCCCTAGCCTTTCAAGGCCCAAGCCTTTCAGGACATAGGAGAACCTGTACTGTAACATCATGTAACTTAGTTGTGTCCCAAATTTTCTGATCAAGGAGATTATGGGCCCATGGAAGAAAGTGATCGATGATGCAGAGTATACCTAAGGAGAGTCACATGGAGAGAAAACATTCTCTCAGGCTTTCACAGAGAGCAAATGGGTCAAGCAATATCCATGACTCATCCACATGGCTGACACTGACAAAGGATCTACAAACTGCAATACAGGGTTTCAGGTTAAATCCTGAGGAGATTTGACTGAACTTATCATATACAAAAGTTACATTTCTTGTTATATAGGTCTTGCTTTATCTTGGTCTTAACCACCCAGCAGAAAAGTATAAAAATGAAGTATAAAAAGTAAAGCCATATTAATATGCTGAGTTATAAAAGGCTCAAGTCAACAACTTCTGACATTGCCAATCCTACAGAAAACCTACTACTATTATGAACTACTGGACTATATTGGAATATTTTGCTGAATTCATGCACCTACAATATTTAAATGATAATGGAATACCCTTCTCTGACAAAACTAAACAAAAAAGGGTGATACAAATGAACAACCATTTTGTATCTGTATATTCAAAATAGTTAGGATAGATATACAGCTACATTCTCTTAATGCAATGTAAGGGGTCTGGAGTTGAGCTCAGCTTTACACTATGTGACCAGGGAACCTCTGAGGATTCTTCCTTTTTATAAGTGAAGGTGGTGGATGGCACTCCAGGCCTCTGTTTTGTATAAACTATGTTTCTGTATGCTGGCATCCCCTGGCCTGTGCTTGGTCTCCTCCTTTTGTACTGGGGCACTCAGGGCTCACCACCTTGCTTTCACTTTCAGTTTTGATTGTGCCTGAGTTTACAACCTAGTTATAATTTTCTTGAGGAAGGAATGATAACTACATGCTGAGCATTATGAGAGTGAATCTGGAGCCCCTGGGCTTCATGAGTGGCAGAGTGGCCCTACCCTCAGCTTCTCACTCAATATACGGCAACACTTGCATAGGTCCTGCTTTACCTTGGTCTTAACCATCCAGTAGAAAAGTATGAAGACGAAATATAGGAAATAAAGCCATGCTGTTATGTTGAGCTGTGGGGGACTCAGGTCAATAATTTCTGACATTGCCAGTTAAACAGAAGACCCAATACTATTATGGGCTACTGGACTCTTTTAGAATATTTTGTTGAGTTTACACACCTATAATATTCAATAACGGAACTTAGAAAAAATGGGGTATACCGATGAATGTCCATTTTGTATTTGTGTATTCCAAGTGGTTAGGATAGATATATAGTTGCATTCTCTTAATGAATAGAATGATTTGTTCTAATGGTGTTTGTAAATAGGATCACAAGTCCACTTCTTGTACAGCAATTAACCACTAAGAAGAATATATGCAGTGTATTATTTGTTGAAACTGTACTTCTGATTGGATTTGAAACTGTCTCATTTTTATCTGTTTATCAATAAAACTTTGAAAAAAAATATACGGCAACACTTTGGAGGTTATTGGAAATAATCCACAGAAACACAGCTCTTAATCTTTCAGAAAAAAGGTCAGAAAAGAAAGACTGTTTCTAGGGCTGAAGTGAACTCAGAGACCTTGGGGTAACTTAAGAAGAAAAAAGTTTTGTGTTTCTCAGTGAGTGCCCTCAAGCAAGTCTAGCATGTACCTTGTAAGCAAGAAATGCAGTTCAGGGCCAGGGAGATAGCTCAGTGCTGTAAGCACCTGCCTGGCAAGTAGAAGGACCGGCATTGAATCCCCAGTACCACATGCTGTGCCTGCCCTGTGTTGAGCTGGCCACCAAAACCAGGTGTGGTAGCACATGCCTGTAATCCCAGTGCTGGGGAGGCTGAAACAGGTGTATCCCTTCAAGTCCATGCTGCATAGTGAGACCCTGTGCCAAATACATAAATTAAAAAAAAAAAAAAAAGAAAGAAAGAAAAGAAAAGAAAGAAATGCAGTCCAGAAAACTACTTGAGTCTCTCTGCCAGCCAGGATGCAAAATACTCATCAAAAGAGAAAGCCTGAGTCAAAGCTGAAAACTAGGTTTAAGAAGTTCAGAATTTCACGGTAAGCACATGTTTGTGCAGGCATGTGATTTGAGAGGTAGCCAGAAGCCTGAGTAAACATTTCCACAAAATAACAGTTGGCGAAGGCCTGGTGCAGCTATTCCCAGGAAGAGTTAATTGAGAATCTTTAGCACCCCATTTCTCTTTGCATAGTTTGGAGCTTATAGGAGAGGTGGTACCACAGCCTGTATTGCCATCCTTCCCAAATGCGCATGTGCTTCAGAAGTGTGGATGCAGGTGAAGAGGAAGATCAGTGTCCATGCCAGCAAGGACAGGCTCCCCTCCTGCTTCAGTGCACCCTGAGGCCAATGTACACATGACACAGGAAGTTATGTTGGTTTAAAGTGCCAGCCAAAGTTGATCGAGCAGGTTTGGACTGTACTGCAAAAGTGAGAACTGTGAATTTGGTGACTCTTGGAGATATCTTTGAAGGTCAAATTTTCTTTTGTTTTGTTTTGTTTAATCTCTCCCAGACTCCTGAACTCTTGCCATGTATAATTTTTAGTTTTTCAAGGTTATTTTACTGGCTTATTTACATGTTTTCTAGCCCCACGATATCTATTTCTAAGCCTTTATGTTTAATATTTTCTTTTACCTGCCACTTCTTATTCCTTTACCTCAAATTCTCAGGGAGTATGTATTCCTTCTTGACTTTTTTCTGTTTCAAAGCTCAGCACTGTTGCATCTTGTGAAATTCACATAGCTTTATTTCTTTTCTTTATTTTTTATTTCTTTGGTACCAGGGACTGAAATGATCATGTGCTTGCCAGGCAGGGACTTAGGCCACTGAGCTATCTCCCCAGCCCTATTTCTTTTCTTTAAAAAAGAGAGCTTTATTGAGAAATAATTCACCTACTATACAATTCAGTCCTCTAAAGTATTTTCAGTGGTTTTTAGTGTATTCAGAAGTTGTGCAGTTATTACTACAATCTGATTTTACATGTCCATTGCCCCCCAAAATAACCCTGTAGCCATTAACAGTCTTCCTTTCATCACCCCTCCCTCCAGATCTTTGGCAACCACCAATCTGCCGTCTCCACAATTTCCCTTATTCTGTAAATTATGTATAAATAGACTTGTGTAGCATGTAGCTTTTTGTGACTTGCTTCTTTCATAGTATTTTCTGTTTTCAACTTATTCTCTTATTTTGTTTTTTTTCCCAATTATTTAGTTGTTGCTTACTCTCAGACTTTAGATCTAGCTTTTCATTTCTAAGATCGGTTTTCCTTGTGCCTGTTTTATACTTGAATTTGCACCTCTTAGCCTTCAAATTAACTGTCAATTCTTAGTTCTCAGGATAAAGATTGTGATCTCTGATACCTGTGGTGCCACTAACAGGTATGGCCTGCTCTTGGGACTGACATAGTCATGGTGTCATTTGGTAAATAGCAAGCAGTTGACTCACTGGTATTCCCCCTCAGTTCCTCACACTTTTTCTCCTGATAGACTTGGCTTATAGCCCTTCTAATGATTTACACTCTGGTATCTTATGGTATTCCAAAAATAGTTTTCCTGACCCTTCCTTCTCCTTTTATTGTCTACAATTCATTGTAAAAATTCCCTCATTGCTTCTGAATGTCCTGCCAGCATGTGGCTGGGATACATGCATTTTGCCCTACTTGGAGGTTTGGTTCATTATTTGCTTAGTGTCCTCCTCTTCATTGCCAACCTGCAACACACATGCTTAATTATTTATGCCATTCTCATTTTACTCTTTGAGCTATTCCTGAGCACTGCCAGGGACTTTCTCAGGAGAATCTTTGCCTTCCTCTTCTACATTTCCCACCTTACATGTACTAACTCATTTCATCCTCACAACAGCCCTATGAAGTGCATTATTAGTATGTTACAGTACAATATTCCCTTTTCACAGATTAGGGAACTGAGGTTGACATTGAAGGAAAATTTGCATCTCATTGTTTCTATAGCTAGGGCAAATATTTTTTTGTATCCATGTCTTTCAACCCTTATCCTAGGTCCTAACTCTTGGTAAGGACTCAATACATATTTAATTTGTTGGGTAAATGAGTGAATGAATGAGCAAAAGAACAAATAGGCTACTGTACTACCTGACAGGCTGCTGATGCTTGTACCCAGTGTGACTTTTCAATTTGTGGCCTTGATGGAGGCTCTTGATATCAAATCACAACCTCTTAGGATTGTTTAGAGGAAGGAGTTGTAGAACTGTAAACTCTTCAGTTTGTTGCTGGTGTTAGCATTCAGCATGGCAGCATTTTTAATATCCAGTACAGACATTAAGAGAGTACAAACAGCATAGTCATTAAGTGGGTGTGCAGTTACCCACATTTGGTTGTGATGGCAGCACTCTTAATCCATGACTGATAGAAAGCAGGTTTTGGGGTGTGGAAAGTAGCCATTCAGGAGCATGGGAGAGAGGAGAAGAAGGTGAAGGACAGGGAGTAGGAGAGAAAAAGTTGGAGAGGGCTGTTCTTCTAAAAATTGGCTTCATTAGAATAAAGTTTTCATCAAGGTCAAATTAAACAAGCTGGCCTTTGTTCTCTCACCTCCTTGGGTAAATCTGTCTCATATTTTATTGTTTGGGACAACACTTTTTTAAAAAGACATTAAGTTTTTGCCAACAGTCTTTGCTATCAGAGCCAGTGATTTCTCATCAAATAGTAGGTCACCTACAACAAATGAGTTGTTGTGATTATTTGTTTTGCATGGGAATGGACAGACTTAGACCCATCCAAAGAGTCTTAGTGTGAATAGGTATAAATGTTTACTTTGCTTTTTACCAAAATTTTGCTCTGCAGAAGCAGAAACAATTGGTAATTATAAAATAACATATCTGTAACTTTGTATGCCCTGGTTATTTGTTAGGTTAAGAGTGCTTTTAATCTTCATTCTTCTTATTGACTGATTTATGTTTTAGGGTTTTGTTTGTTTGTTTGTTTTTGGTGGAATCAGGGATTGAACTCGGGCCCTTGTGCTTGCCAGGCAAGTGCTTATCCTACTGAGCTATCTCCCTGGCCCTGTGTTTTAGTTTAAATAATTTTCACAGTACTTGACCATTTCAGACCTAAGTTATGGGGAAAAATACAATGCAAAGTGGAAAGATGTTTTTGGAACATTTATGAGCCAACCCAAGTGGATTCCTTCTCTTATTCTATTCTTTCATACCATTAGTGATGTCAGCTTCTAGGCATTTGTTGTGTTATGCTTTTAAGTGTCTATGTTGTAATACATTCTTTCTTTGGTAATTATTCCTCTCTTTCTGTTGTACTGATGGTTGGGTCTTTGTTGATAATTAAGGATTTTCCCAAGTAAAAGTCCTAGAGAAAATCACCAGGACAAAGAACATAGTAATTATCTTTTTTTCCCTAAAATAACTTTGTCACTCTCTCAGATTACACTGTTAACCAAAACTGATCACCATGCACGCAGTATGCAGTTTTTGTTTGCAAATAATTTGTGGTAAATAATTATCCATCAGTATCTGCGGGGGATTGGTTCCAGAACTGCCATGTGGACACCAAAATCTCAGGATGCTCAAGTCCCTTTTATAAGATGGCATAATATTTTTTCCTATGACCTATGATTATTCTCTCATACTTTTAAGTCATGTCTAGATTACTTAGGATATCTAGCACAATGTACATGCTATGCAAATATTTATTATACTCTAATGTTTAAAAATAGAGACAAGGAAAAATATGTATGTTCAATATAGACACCACAATTTATTTTTTAATTTTTTAAAAAATTTTTTATTTAGTGTAGGGTCTACAGGGTCTCACTACACAGACTGGATTTGTAGTGATTCTCTTGTTTTCAGCTTCCCAACCACTGGGATTATAGGTGTGTGCCACCACGCCCAGTCTCAGCCCACCCCAGGGACGGGGGCTGGCATGGGAGGCCTGGGATTGAACCTCTAACCCCTGCATCTGCCTAAGCAGGTACTTTAATCCATTGAGGTATCTGGCCAGCCCTATTCTTTTATTTATTTATTTATTTATTTATTTATTTTTTACTGTGCTAGGGATTGAATTCAGGACCTTGCACTTGCCAGGCAAGCACTTATTCCACTTAGTTATCTCCCTGGTTTCAAATATTTGTGATTCATGATTGTAGAATCTATGGATAAGGAGAGCTGATTATTAAGAAAGAAAATTAGAAATCCTTTATTTTACCTTGTATGGTGTATGAACAAAATAAATCATCTAGCTGCCTTATTTTGACCTTCTGCTCCAGAAGAGCCATTCTAGTGAACTTGGACCCCAGGGTCCATGTATGTGACTGTTCATTAAATCATTAGCTCTAGCAAGTTAAGACTTCAACTAGGCTTGAGATCAGTAACCTAGCTGGGCAACCAAGTACTACCTTACTGCATCCTCTGATATCCAGCTTCATGTTAAATTTAGCTTTCCATTTTGAAACATAAATAAAAAGAAATTTAATTTATACTCAGATTTTCTTGCTGCAAACACCTGTGTTTGACCTTTGAAACAGTATTGTGTCATCCCTAAAGAAAAATCTAAATTAGAGACAAATTTGGAGCAATTATTGATTTAGCAATCCCACACATGCCTTTGTACATGGAGCATGAAAAAGGTTCCTGGTGACAAGCAGGTCAAACACTACGTTACTAATAATAGCTAAGGTTCTCAAGTATGTATTATGCCCCAGGCACTGCTATACTGGCTGTGTATGAATCACTTGAGCCTCACATTAGCCCATAGGAGGAAACTGAGTTGCAAAGGAATGAAGTAGCTCACTTAGTCATACATTTTGGAGGGGAGAAAGCCTGGGAGCCAAGCCCTTGCCCCTTACAGCAACTGCTTGAAACAAAGCATTGCTTCTTACTGCCAGATTTGGGGATGAATTTCCCATTTCCGCTATTGCTTTCTGATTTTTATGTACCCCAGCTCCCTTCCCACTCACGGTGGCTGGCACTTCCACCAGATCTCTGGCTTGTCCTCAGCCTTATGTCTACTCATTACTCTTTCTTCTCTGCTCTGCTGTTAACACCAGGATGCAGACTCCTAGTGACCAGGTATACTGCATAATCTGATGCTTTCCTTTGCCCATTCCTCCCCTATATCTTCTCTGTCCCTGCCGCACTAAGCTCAACCTCTTCCCTCAAGACCTCCTCTTTGAACTGACCTAATGACACCTACTGCCTAGGGATGGCTGCCTCAGCCCTTAGCCCAGGGCTGACTTCACTTAGAGGATACTTCCTCCAGGAGGCATTCTGTCTGAGTCTGCTGCTGTAACAGAATACTACAAGCTGGGTGATTTATAAAGAACAGATACTTGTTTCTCACAGTTGTGAAGGCTGTGAAGTCTAAGACCAAGGCTCAAGCACAAGTTTAGCTCTCAGATGAGGGCTGCATCTTTTGGAGGTGAGGAACACTGTGTGCTCACAGGACAGAGGGCAGGAGAACAAGAAGCTCAATGCTATGCAGACCCACTTTTTTTTTTTTTTTTTTAATGTATTTGGTACAGGGTCTCATTATGTAGCTTAGACTCGTAGTGATCTCCTGTTTTCAGCCTCCCCAGCGCTGGGATTATAGGCATTCACTACCACGTCCAGACTGAGTCGCAGGCTCAGCAAGCCTGGGGGCAGGGCTGGTGTGGCACGTGCGATGTGGGATGAACCCTGGTCCCTGTGCTTGCCAAAGCAGGCACTTAGTCCACTGAGCTATCTTGCCAGCCCTATGACCATGTTTTATAAGTGTCCCAATCCTACTCACAAAAGAGGAACCCTCATGGCCTATTCACTTAGGCCCTATCTTTTAATACCACCATATTGGCAACACTTGAGTTTTTTTTTTTTTTTTTTAATTATTTATTTATTTATTCCTTTAGTGTGTGTGTGTGTGTGTGTGTGTGGCCAGTTCAGCCCACCAGGGGGCGGGGCTGGCTGGCATGTGGTGCTGGGGGATTGAACCGCGGTCCCTGTGCTTTCCCAAGCTTGTTCCAAGTAGGTGCTTTAGACCACTGAGCCATCTCTCCAGCCCCCAACACTTGAGTTTTGGAGGGGATCTATTTAAACCTTCTTTTCCTCTCTTCCTCTCTGGTAGCTTCCCCTCTTCCTCCTCCTTCCCCTCTTCCTCCTTCTTCCCCTCTTCCTCTTTCTCCTCCTCTATCTCCTCTTCCTCCTCCTCCTCTCCCCTTCTCTTCTTTTCTTTTCTTTTTCTTTCTTTCTTTCTTTTTCTTTTTTTCTTTTTTCTTTTTTTTTTGTGGTATTCGGAGTTAAACTCAGGGCCTTATGTATGCTAGACATATACCTGGCCACTGAGCTGCATCCTCAGGCTTTTAAAATTTTGAGATAGTGTCTAACTAAATTTATAATCCTCCTACTTTAGTTACCCAAGTTGCTAGGATTACAGATGTGTACCACTGTTCTCAGCTGGAAGAGATACTTCAAAGCAGAGTCTTTATAAGGTGCCCCCATCTTGTGCATCCTAGAGCACCTCAAATGATTTCATTCTGTGGCTTGGCAACCTGACCACAGTTGCATCTGCTTGTTACCTAGGCCCCTCTTTAGATGATAGGCTCCAGGTTGCAACTATGGTTGAAGTGTTCGCTTTTTTCCTCCCTACACTTGTCACAGTGTATGGTAGACAAGGAAAGCTTGAGCTAGGGACATAGCTCAGAGGTACAGTGACTGTGTGGCAATCACTAGGTCCTCAGTTTGATTCCTGACTCCAAAAAAGAAAAAATGGGCCAGGAATATAGCTCAACAGCACTCCACCTGCCTGGCAAGTGCAAGGTCCTGAGTTTGATTCCTGGTACCTAAAAAATGAAGAAAAAAAAAAAAAAAGATATGAGGTACTTAATAAGTTCTTGGTAAATGGACAGCAACCTGTAACCCAATTAGTAACCCATGACAACCTCAGGGATGTATGCATCAAGGCATATATCAGGGTTCCTCATGCAGGTGATTCTTTCAGCCTTGTGACAGCATTGCTGTCCTTGTGCACTCAGGGCTCTTCAAGTCTTCTTTCCAAGCCTCCTCTCTGCTTTAGGTGGCACCTGCCTCCAGGAAAATCTGTGTTTTTCTTGAAGTGCTGGAGTTGAGCAGGAAACAGATGAACAGTTGCCTAGGTGAGGGGCTCTACCTAAATTTGAAGTCATCTTTGCATCAGGACTTTCCTTTATAAAAATCAGAGATGAGGATTTACAAATTAAAAATCAATCCAAGCAGTATATAGAGCTGATCATCAATCTGCTTTGCTGCTTTCACAAAGAGGTCACAGGACCCTTTCATAGCGGAATTTTTAATGCTTATTTTAGTCCCTGCAGGTAAAATATACAGCCATTATTCAGGGAAAAGTAAATGTAAGTAAATGGTATATCTTACAGACAGATGGTCTGCTACATCTGTCTGAGAAGTCCATGAAGGCAGTTGTAAAATAATGACACACATTTTTACTTTACTTCCCACCTTTCAGGAGTGTGTTCTCCACAGAGAGCAAGATCAAGCTGCATTTCAACCAACCGTGGTTTCAAGCTGTGCTGATTGTAATTTTTATCCATCATAGGTTTGAAGACATACCTGATTTCGGGTCAGAGAGCCAAGGAGTCTCATTGCAGCTGTGCAGAGGCCTTGCTTTCTGGCTTTGAGGCCATTGACGGTTCACGGGTGTCCTCAGGCCCTAGGGGACAGGGGACAGCATCATCAGGGAGTGTCAGTGACTTGGCGCAGACTGTCAAAACCTTTGATAACTTTAAGGTTAGTTTTTTTTTCCTTCTTCTAAAACTTTATTAATTCAACAATAGCACACGTGAAGTAATAAACAGCTGGTGGCATACTACTCAGAATGCCTTTCAGTTTGGTTTTTACGGTTTTTAAATTTAGTATAAAGTTAGAAGCATTTTGGATTTTTAGTATCCTTGATTTTTAACATTATGCACCTCAATTTCCTTTTTGCATTGCATAAAAATGTTTCACTCTTGGGTTATTAGTTATTTTCCACACCATGTGGCATCTTTCAGGATTTCTAAAAGCTGATGATAGATGACAGTAAAGATAATTTTCCTTTTATCTTGTTTGAGAGCTGATTTCTATTTTATTTTAGAGACCCCTTGCTCACATACTCCAGTGTCTCTTAAAATTCACAATTTTGTGACTGTCTTATATTTTGTTGGTGTGAGTGAATCTTGTGATATAGCTCATTGATGTTGCCAAGAACGTCATGACATTTTGTCACTGGAGCAGAACTCTCCTGGTGGCTATCTGGAAGTGCCTACTTCTGGACTAGCATTGTCCCATAATAAACTATCCAGCAATTAGCATGATCAACCTTGGGTGATGAAATCATCCTTATTTATGAGCTTTTCCTCAGTTGTCACAATGGATTTAGTTCTACCACTGATACCTTCTGTTTATTTTTACAGTTTAAATATTTGCTGTTTCCATATTTGAAAACAGAGTGAGATAGTTATAACAGTTCTGCTTCACTGTTTTGAGCTCTTAGATAACAGAACAATGCAATAGTCAGGATGATGGCCTGCTGTAACAGCTTTAATCCAGTATGTTTCTACTTCTCTACATTCATTAGCAGATTTGAAAGCTAGATGTTTGTCCATAAGCTTAACAATCTTTATAATGTGTCATGGCAGTCAGCTGGGATTTCCAAGTTGGAATCCATTGTGCCTGTCATCCAGTTACCTCTGGTAATTCATGTGTTCAGGTTTACTGAGAATGTTTATATATCATTTTCTTTGTAGTTTCTAATCTTCCTAAACCTTGGCACTAATGATATTTAGAATTGAAAATCCTGTGTTGTGAGGGCTGTCCTATACATTGTCAGATTGATTAACACCATCTATGGCTCTGCTTTCTGTTACTAGTAACATCCCTTTTCATTAATTGTGCAAATCAAAAATGTCTCCAGCATTGCCCAGCATTCTCTGGGGAGGCAGAGTGGAGAGCCACTGGGATGGTATTCTTGGTGGAGAGCCACTGGGATGGAATTATTAGGCCCTTCCTCCATTCTTTCTGCCTCTGCAGGAGAGTTAATGTATCTGAACTTTCCTGAATACCTACCTTCTTCAGAGATGACTTCCTCATTTTTAATTTATTATTTATTTATTTTTAGTATAGAGTCTACAGGGTCTCACTGCACAAATTGGACTCATAGTAATCTTCCTATTTTCATCCTCCCAAGCACTGGGATTACAGGTGCACACCACCATGCCCAGTCTATGACCTCCTTATTTGGACTGATGCTTTGCATGTCAGACAGAGGAGCTTTAGAAATGTGGCTTTCCAAATATGAGTTTATTATATGGGGACAAACAATTTCCTCCAGGTTTCAAACTGAGGTGTGTTTAAGTAGAGAAGTAGATTGAACTCAAAGCCCCAAATTAGTGATTTGTGGTGACTGTCTGCCATTTTGCATTGTGCGTATTTTGTGTCTATCCATCAGGGAATGTATTGGTTAAGTTCATATATCACATATAGTAGTCAAAATTTTAGTGACAGTGATTCCTTGCTAAATTCCCTTAAGATTTTTTTGTCACACTGAAAAACATTTTTTGTTATAGTTGGAGACATTTGCTTTGATCTGGATGGCCAAAAAGTCATTCACATATTTCTATTCTATGTATACATTTCTCAAAAAATATGCAAATTTCCTGAAAACATTATGATCTATTAAGTTCACTATGTTACCAAAGGGAATTTGAGGGGGAAAAAAAGATCTTTGTGTACTTTTCAGAAGGAAAAGATGAATTGGGTCATGGTGTATAATTTGTGGAGTATATTGATAATTTGAGCAGAATGATAGGATATCTGAGAAGAGGGCTGTCCCAGAGCATTGGAATTTTTTGGATTTCACATTTGGAGTAGAAAAAGCATAGAACATGAAGAAGTGAAAAACCAAGTCCTACTGCAATGGAGCCACTATGTGGAGCACTTTTCAACATCTTTCCTCCCCTGGGGTCAGAGGAGAGCAGGGAGTAATTGTGAGTGGCCTGAAGCACCATAATCCTAAACTGCAGAGTGAGGAAACTGAGGCTTTAAAGATGACATAGATTATAGTACAACCTGTAAGAACTTCCCTTTAGGGTCCAGTGAACTAGCTCAACAATCTAAAGTGCCTGCTCAGGTAGATGGTTGTTCAAGAAGAAGGGGGTGGTAAATGAAAGCAAGAGACAGGAAAAGGAATATTGTGGGACTGTCCTGCTTCAAGGTTGTATATGGTGAGATTTTTGGACTTATGTGTAGACATAAGAAGTATATAATTCTTTATGCCTATTTTAAAAATATATTCTAATTTTTAAATGTTTTTTATCATATTCTGTATGGACTTAAAGTTCAACATATCAATACTTGATGAAAAATACCTGTTCCATATTATGCCTAAGATGTTTGATATGCAGACAGATAATGAGGTTAAGCTTATCAGCCTAAGTTGTATGGTAATAACAATAAGCTTGTCTTCTGGATGGTTAACAACCTAAGTTTGCAGACCAAAATTAGAGAAAAAAGAGGGTTGCAAGGAAAGCCAACATTTTGGCCCTAGTCTTCTAAAGTCAATTAAGACTCAGGACATATGAGAACTTGTACTGTGATGTCACGTAACTCGGTAGTGTCCCAAATTTTCTGATCAAGGAGATTATGGGGCCAAAGAGGAAAGTGATCGATGATGTAGAGTGTGCCTAAGGAGGGTCACATGGAGAGAAAACATTCTCTCAGGCTTTCACAGAGAGCACATTGGCCAAGCAATGGCCATGACTCATCCACATGGCTGACACTGACAAAGGTTCTACAATCTGAGGTACAGGATCTCACGATAAATCCTGAGGGGATTTCACTGACCTTATCAGAACCAAAAGCTACAACTCTTGTTGCACAGATCCTGCTTTACCTTGGTCTTAACCATCCAACAGAAAACTATAAAAACAAAATATAAGAAGTAAAGCCATGCTGTTATGTTGAGCTGTAGGTGACTCAGGTCAACAATTTCTGACATTGCCAGTCAAGCGGAAGACCCAATACTATTATGGGCTACTGGACTCTTTTAGAATATTTTGCTGAGTTTACACACCTATAATATTCAAATAACGGAATTTAACAAAAAAAGGGGATACAAATTAATGTCCATTTTGTATCTGTGTATTCAAAGTGGTTAGGATAGATGTATAGTTACATTCTCTTAATGAATAGAGGGATTTGTTCTAATGGTGTTTGTAAATAAGATATCATGTCCGCATCTTGTACAGCAATTAACCACTAGGAAGAATGTATGCAATGTGTTAATTATTGAAACTGTCCTACCAATTTGATTTGAAACTGTCTCATTGCTATTTGTTTATGATAAAATTATGGGAAAAAATTACTGTTTCCAAATTAAAAGCTAAAAGAAAAAAAAATAAAATAAAAAAAGCACCGGAACCAAGGTTCAATCCCTGGCACCACATGCTGTGCCAGCCCCACCCCCCAGGGCAGGCTGAGCCAGCCACAAAAAAAAAAAAAAAAAAAGAACTTCCCTATAATCTGACCTATAAGACTTTATAAGAGGTTTTGAACAATAGAAATGTAAAATGTCATTTCTTGCTCCTGGAGCCTTTGGGTGGATTTGTTTAGTGCCTTGCACATGTGGCATTGGTATTCTGCCTTAGTGATATTGTCTGCACTAAGGTTAGCTTTCCAATATAAGGAAATGCCATCTAGCTATTCCTAGTCCTTTATCAGGGTCTGTTGGGTCTTCTTACTAATAGGCTGCTTTTCCTTTGTCACTACTGATCTCTCATGTGAAAGAGTGAAACCCAGGATATTTCTCCCCATTCCTACATTCCAGTCATCCTTGGCCTTGCTGTAGAAGCCTGGTAGAAGGCAGTGTTTCTTAAAGTATGTTCCCTTGAGCAGTAGTTTCTCAGTAAAGAGACAGGTGATATGTACAAAAAGGAGCTCTGTGGTCAAATTAATTTGAGTAATTCTGGATTAAATGACTCAAAGAAAGCCTACCACAAGGCTTCTCTGAACCTTTAGGGCACCACTGAGCATTCCTGTCTTCAGTGAGGGCTGTAGTATAGTGTTCTCAACCCTCTCTGAGCACAGATTCCTTTTTCAAGCTGCACCCTACTATGGTTGATTTGAGGGAACATTTGTTTAGCAGAATTTCACGCTAAGATCAAGAAATTAGAGGAAAGTATTCACTGAATAGTCAGGGAGTGAGTGTGTGCCTGTCTTGTTATATTGCCTCCAAATACCTAGGTTTACTGTTTCCCTGAAGTTTTTTTGTGCCTTCTTAGCTGATCTCTAAGTTCTTAGTTCTTTTTAGTTTGTACCCTTTACTCAGATGTCCACGGTTTTAAACCTTTATCCTCCTGTGTTCTTCCTGTGACCTTTCTGAGTGCAAGATCTGTGAAATAAATGATTTACATATTTCCTAAACACAGAGATAGTTCTGTGGAGCCAGAATAAGGAGGACAAAAGTCAGAAATCTAGGCAGAACTGTTGAAATGAAGATATTGTCCAAGAAGGGTTTATTTTCCACCCCCATATGTCCCATGTAGTTATCCCATTTCTCTTCAAGTTCTCTCAGTTTGCAGCTAGAAAATTCTTATCTCGCATCTCATAAAACACTGAATATTTTAACTACCTACCAAGAAGTGATAGTAATGTCTATCAGTGCTTTGGCCCTGAGGTCATAGGTCAAAGGGAATTCTACCTACACTGCAGTCTTTTTCTAAGTGACATCTGTGAGTTCCTTATCATGTGGGATTGCCTAACAGGGGAAGGCAGACTGTGTTGGAACCATGGTAATGGTAATACAGCCCTGGACCTAAAGCATATGGAGATGCCTCTTTGGAGTTTAGAAGAGATCAAGAGGAGAGATGAGAGGAGCAGGGGAAGACCAAGACTAGGCAGGTTAGCCTTTGGGGCAATGTCCTGTCATAAAGAATCATGACCTAACGTTGGCAATACTTCAATCCTTCACAAAGCTGTGACTTTAGGGCTATGATAAAATTCCAAGATTTCTCTAAGTCAGAGTATTACTTGTTGGTGCACTCTCTTGTCTGAGTATCTGCAATAAACAACCAGGCCTATGAATGCTATATTTGGTCAACACAGGAGCATGCATCCAGTCAGTCCAGCAGAGCAATGGATGCTGACCAGGCAGAAAGAGAGGAGGCCTAGGATGAGGCAGAGATGTAGTTGAATTTGCCCACCAGAGCCACAAAGGTCTTACCTTCTCCATTGTGGTATTTTGAGGGAGATTCTTACAAATATTGCAGTCACTCATTGCTGTGGGGATGGATGTCCTCTCATGCAATCAAGTCTCAAATAGGACATAGGGGCATGGACACTGTGGCCCAGTGAATGTGACATCAGCTCTGGAGAAGGTATTTAACTTCATTTTATTGTGAATAGTGTGTGTGATGGGTGGATCAAGACTAAACCTGCCAATGAAAATAGCTTTCCTAACATCTTTGTGAAGAACAAAGAAAAATCTGAACTTGAGTTGTTTTTATCATATTGGTCCTGGTTAGTGAAATCACTGGAGCCATGGAAATATCTTAGTTTACCACTGAAAGGCCTCATGGAGAATGTTGCTGCTTGGCTAGTATATGAGTTATTTTAATCTATTGTTCAGAAGCTTGGGGCTCCATGCTTACTAGGTGTTTATGCAAGTTTACTGTCAGTAAAGAAGTTAATGATACAGATTTGCCCCCATGGGGACGAGTGAGAGAGGACATGTCTTGTTTTCAGAAGGTTCATGCTTCCCTTTAAAATCACTAGCTGTGGGAACCATCCTTCTGTGACAACTCCCTATGACTTTTTTAATGGTGCTAAATAAAGGATCAATTATTTTACCTCTATCTCTTTATTTTTTATTTTATTTTATTTTTTGGTGGAACTGGGGATTGAACTCAGGCCCTTGCACTTGCCAGGGAAGCGCTTATTCCACTGAGCCATCTCCCCGGCCCCATTTTACCCCTTTATTATCTCTATACAAAATTATGAAATAAGCTCAGTCAACCCAGTTTCAGGGAATAGAGGTTGTTTTAGTTATATAAAATGATAATATATTTATAGTTTATACATTCATATATATATATATAATTTAGAAATCAAATAAGTGTGTATCATAAATAGTCTGAACTGCTAATAGTGATACTTGTGCAAACCTAGGAATATATGAAAAACTATTGAAATATGCAGTTCAAATGAGTGGATTGATTATCTTGCTAAAGCTGTTTTACAAATATACAACATAGTGCTGCCTGCTGGCTCTGACACGTCAATGTAAAGCAAGTAAAGGAATTTTTGACCAGGCATGGTGGTATAGGCCTGGAGTATCAGCCTTCTGGAGGCTGAGACTGGAGAATTGCTGAAGTTCAAGACAAGCCTGGGCTACAAAGGAGTTCAAGGCCAGCTTGCACTTTTCCTCACAGAAAAACTCCAGATAGTAGATGTAGAAGAAATGAGAACAATAGAAAAGTCATAATTTATTTTTTTGAAAAATCATAATTTAGATGCCACAGTAATAATTGCTACATGGAGATTCTACCAAGAGCTCTAAAAATAATGGGCAAGAGTTTAGAGAGAAACAGGATACTTGCATAATCTTAAAGCATGCTCCCCAAATATGTATTAATTATAAAGGAAAGAACAATTTTCCAGTTTAAAAAAAAAACAAACCTGAAGAGTTTGCCCTCACCAGATGGTCAAAGCAAGCATTACCATTAAGGTGACAATCCAGTATTATATACCCCTGAATTGTTCTGTTGAGAAGATATCTCACCTTGGCCACATTCTTCCTGCAAATGCAAGCCTCTGTTTGCTAGTGAGAAAGCCCCAAGCAGATCCAAATTCAAAGACTTCTGCAAAACACAACCAGGATGGTTCAAAAGTGTCAAGGTCATAAAAAGGAAAGATAGAAGAATTACTACACACTGGAAGAGACTACAAAGATACAAGAAATAAAAGTAGGCCAGACCTGGGGGCACATACCTATAATCCTAGCACTCAGGAGGCTGAGACAGAACCTTGAACTCACTTTGTAGGTCAGAATGACCTCAGATTCACAGTGATCCTGCCTCAGACTCCCAAGTACTGGGATTACAGTGTTATCACCACAGGCACTTTAGTTAATATTATTGTGTAGCATTAATGTCTTAGTTTTGATAACTGTGCTGTGATTACATAAGGTGAAGAGTATTTGTAAACTGCCTTTCCCACTACTTTAAGTAAAAAATTATTTTTAAAAGTTTCTGCATGAATAGAAATGGAAAGACATGTCTAGCATCACTTAACTGGCAATCATCAGGCAGTGCATTGCAGTGTTGCACTAAGTGAAATTTCCAAAAATTCCTAGTAACTTTTTTATCCTGACTTTCTTTATTTTTATTTTTATTTTTTAATATTTTTTATTGAGAAATAAATATGAGACAATTTCACAGCTGATTAATAGGACAGTTTTGACAGTCAATGCACTGTACATTGTTATCTTCTTAGTGGTTATTCATAGTACAAGAAGCAGACAGGATATTTTGTCCAAACACTGTTAGTACACCTCTTTCTTCTCATTGAGTTAAGTGACAGTAGCTGTAAATTTATCTTAACTATTTTGTATATATAAATACAAAATGATCTTTCCTTTGTATCTTTTTAAAAAAATTATTTTTATTTTTATCTTTTGTCCTGTCAGAGGTGATTATTCTATTGGCATCTAAATACTATAGGTGTTTGAATTCAACTAAACAATCTAACACTGTCTAGCAGTCTATAATAGTAGTGGGTTATTCTCAGAAGTTATTGACTTGGGCCTTTTACAGCCCATTGTATTAATATGGATTTACTTTATATACCTCGTGTTTATACTTTTCTGCTGCATGGTTAAGACTAAGATATAGCAAGACCTATATACCCAGAAATGTAACTTTTGTATCTAATAAGGTCAGCCAAGTACTCTCAGGATTTATCCTGACTTTCTGATGGAATATTTCTGTGGCAAAGTAACAATCTTCTTATCTGACAATCTGCTAATCTCTTCTCCACTTAGGTTCTTATTACCAGCTTCAGTTATTAAACCCAATGTTCATGTTGGGTTGATGAATTAAATGAATAGTTAAGGCTCCTGTGGTCCTACTAAGTGGCTTAGAGATCGTGTGTGTGTGTGTGTGTGTGTGTGCGTGTTTTAGTTTAATTGTTTTTTGTTTGTTCTTTTGCCCCTGGCTTTTATAAGTTGTTTGATTTGTTTGTTTTCCTCTAATGTTCCCTTTCTATTTTCTGCTAATATTTTATTAATAGAAACCACCTGTTTTGAAGTGTTCACACCTGTACCTAATCCTTTGATTAAATACCAGCCCTTTTACCCACCAATGCCTGGCATGGAGGTGCCATGTGTTTGTTTGGTGGTCAGAGTTGAGGCCTCTGCTGCCTGGGCTTGTACTTCCTTCAACTATTTTCTAACTGTGTGACTCAGGATTCCCTTATCTTCTCTGCCTGAGCTTCCTTGTATGTAAAATGGGGCTGATAGTGCCTACATTGTGGGTACTTTCAAGGACTGAATAAATTAATACTCATGAAGAACTTAGGGTAGCACCTTAGTGCATAGTAATTGTTTATTACTGTTGTCACAGTGCCATTATTGCTACCCACTTTGTTCAATATGAGCTTTGAGTTGAGAAAGAATATTTCCTTTAGTACTATGACATCTTGCTAACTAGTCATGCTCAGCAAACTAAACAGGCAAAGCCAGGACTTTGCTGGTGTTTCCTTCCCTAAAGAGGCTTTCCCACTCCCTCCCATGACAGTTATGAAAAGGGATCACTGTTGAATTTGAAGTCATTTATCTTGCAATGAGAAATAGCCTCGAGGAAAAAGAATCTTATTTTATAGCTCTATGCCATATGTTCTGGCCAGAATATATGATGCATGTATTGAAGTGTGTTAAAAACAAATGAAAATGTGCCCAAATGTATTACAGAGTTGTAATCTTTCCTCCACAGAGGGGGAGGGAGCACACAACTAGTTTGGGAAAATGCAGTGTACTTTTGGGTATTCTCCAAGGAATCTCAAGTTACCCTGGCAACAACCAGCAAACTCCTTGGCCATTAGAATATGCTGTTTGGGGGACATTAGAAACTTCCTTCAGTATCAGTGTGTCAACAGAGCCAATTAGAAAAACCAGGAGGATAGTCCTAGCAGCATGGGTGATTTCAGGGGGTCAATGTGCCAGGATTATTCCTGGGCTCTCCTTATGCCAAGAAAGGAAGTTAAAGCAATGCCCCATGGTGGTCTGGGGCTAGGAGCCCTACAGCCCAACTTCTGTGTTCACAAGTCCTTGTGTCTTTGAAAGACTCATTTCTGCCTCACAGTTATGAAGATTAACTGAGATCATATACACAAGGCTGCAAACCTGCTGCTTTGTGTCTTTAGCACATAATGTTACCAAATCATAGCAGTTGCTATCATTACAACAGTGATTTTTATCTAATGTGCCTGCCAGTGTTGCTTTCTTGACTTCCAAGGAGGTAAGATGCCTCCGTAAATTTCTCTGGAATCAGAAGTGTGCTTGCCAATGGGGAATTCTCAGCAGGGGTGGAGACACCTGTAAACTGCAGGGAAGAGAAGGACATTTCATGGGTTGGGAAGATTTCACTTGCTTGCTAATAGCCAGGTTGTAAAATGCCTTAATCTGGGTTAAAATTAAGCTGGAAAATAGTTAAATGAAAATTGCTTTGGAGGGTGTGGAAAAGGAAATAAACCTCCCTATCACTGTATAGCAAGTGAGAGGAGGGAGCTCTCACTGCAGAGCAGAAGGAAATGTGAAGTGGGGAATGTCTTCATCAGGAAGGTAGATTTCCTTGTTTCATTTCAAGTTTGAAGACCCTCCCCTACTCTCCCCTCAAGAAAAGTAGCTGAGGAAGAGACACATTTTTAAAGTGAAATGATGGATCTGCTACAAGGTTGGGACAGCCCCTACTGGGGTCTCAGTCACCCCTTTACTCATGGCAGCTATCACCAGTGCATCAGTTCTCCTGTGCAGCAAGGTGTGGCCTCATGGTCCTTCTCAGTACAGCCTTATATGAAGTCAATAGATTTTTTTTGCTCCGAATGCCCTCAGGGGTGGTTTGGCTGGCTGGAGTGTTGTGGGGATCGAACTCCAGCAACCTCAGTCTGACAGCTTTGTGGAAGCAGCCACTTAAACAACTGAGCTAAGGCCAGGCCCCCCATGAAGTCAATAGAGCTGGTACACAAGTTAAAATATAAACTTGGACATGCTTTACAGATGACTTCTCATTTTGCCCTTATAATAATTCCTTAAAATAGAAATAACCCCTTTTACAAAGGAGGGAATTAACACTCAGAAAGATATCATACCTACTGGGTGATAAAACCAAGATTTAGTCCATGATAGTGTGATTCCAAAGCTGGTGCCTTTTAACTACTGGCTTATACTGCTTCTTTAGTCTCATTGTTTTAAGCTTCTCATTGTTTTTTCTTCTCAGAGAAATAAATAGCTTTTTACTGCTTTACTTTTAACTTTTCCAAATTGGTAGAAGCCCCTAGATCATAAGGATTTGACTTAGTGTCTTAAACCATAATTTCAACCTCTGAAATGTTCAGTGTGCCCTCTGGAGGAGCAAGGCAGCCACTGCCAGCAATACCATAGCACTAACGTAGGCAGTTAGGTGGTATATATTTTAAATTTCCAAAATCATGTTTACCCTTCAAATAATTTATTACATGTTCAACAGTTTTTACTGCAAGGAAATTGTTTCTCCTACTGCAGCTTGTTTTCCTTGTTGGAAACCATTAATTGCTGTCTCACTGATAGTTCTTAGGCTACTACATCACATTAATAATGATAAATTTATTAAAGACATCACTATTGCAATCATTAACTTTAAAACATTTTCATCATCCCTAAAAGAAAGCATCATTATCCACTTAGCTGCTGTAGCAAAATACTATAAGCTGGCAGGGTATGGTGAACTATACCTATTATTACAATTGCTCCGGAGGCTGAGGCACAAGAATTCAGGGCTGGTGAGATAGCTCATCAGACTAAGCGCGTGCTTAGGCAAGTGCAGGGACCAGGGTTCAGTCCCTGGAGTATGCCACACCGGCCCTGCCCCTGGGCACATTGCCACCAGGACCCTGCTGGGGAAGCTGAAAACAGGAGGATCACTTTGAGTGCAAGCTGCTTAGTGAGACCCTGTACCGTATACACTAAAAAACAAAAACAAAAAGAATTTTGAATTCATGATCATCCTGGACAACTTAGTGAGACTCTGTCTCAAAATTATAAAAAACAAAACAAAAATTAAAAGTCTGGGGATATGTCTCAGCACCCCTGGATTCAATCTCCCAGGACTTGGGAGGGGTGAGTAAAAAAACAAACTGAGTCATTGAATCACATTTTTTCCCAATGGGAAATACTTTTTTAGTTATGGGAGATGGAAGTCCAAAGTAAAGATGCCAGGAGATTTGATGTCTAGTGAAGACCTGTCTCTTGATTCATAGATGGCAACTTCTCACTGGGTGGATGTAACAAGGGAATTCTGCAGATCTCTAGTAAGGGCAGTAATCCATTCAAAAAGATTTGGTCTTTATGCTCTGATCTTCTAATACCGTCACCTTGAGTGTTAAGATTCAGCATATGAACTGTGGTGGAAGTGTGTGGCACGCAAACATTCAGACCAGAGTAAATCGCATATTTATCAACAGTGTTTTCTGTTTCTCCCCCTTATCCCTGGCAACCATTTAATCTGCTTTCTGTTTCTATAAAGCCACCTTTTTCAGACATTTCACATAGAATCACACTATATGTGGTCTTTTGTGTCTGAATATTTTCAACAGACATAATGTTTTCAAGGTTCATCCATGTTGTAACATGAGTCTGTGTTCCTACCTTTTTATAGTTGAATAATATCCCCTTTATATGACTAGATCACAGCTTGTTGATCAGTTCTTCACCTGGTGGATGTTGAATCATCACTCTGATCATTATGTTCATTTACAGGTTTTTATGTGTTAACATTTTTTTGCCTTACCACATTTATTTTTAGCTGTTTTCTGAGTGGTTCGATAAACAATTTTCATTTGGTCAAGCCATCCTGTGTGACAGCAATTTACAACAGTGGACTTTTGTGAATTGCACATTGTGATCGTGTTTTCAGGATATGTTCCTATGGCCTGTGTTTTTCTCATAGACCTGCCCTTCATGTGGAATCATGTTTGCTCCCAAATCAGAAGCTGGTGCAGAAGGAGGAGCTGTGCAAAACGGCTGTCAAGACGAGTCTAAGACCAGCACCAAGGTAACAAGCTCATGGCTGTTGTTCCTGTCAGTTCCTCTCCTGGCGCATCCACCTAAGGTGACATTCCTGTCTCATCAACTTCTTAGTTCTGGGAATAACTTCTCTTAGGTAATAGCATTCTGTATCCCTAGTCATTGAGTTTTGTGTAGACTAATAAAAAAACACAGTAGGAGGGTTAGGGATGTAGCTCAGCAACAGAAGCACATATGCAGCATGCATGAGGCCCTACCCTGGGTTCAATCCTCAACACTGTTTTTTTTTAAAAAGGCTGATAACCTATGTGAAATAGAACAATGCCCTGTGGAACTGGGTGGGACTCCCTTAAAGAGCAGTAAGAGTTTTAAAATGCATGGGTTACAGCGGCTACAGGATTTATGGACTGGAAGCCAAATACAACATGTGGCAGAGTACAGATGCTCAAAGAGAATAGGCCTCTTCCAGATAAGAAGCATGTCTGGAGAGAGGTTTGGAGGTAGAGCAAGCAGCAGGAGAGCTGCTAGAGGGCTACTTTGTCAGGACTGGATTAGATCGGAGAGCTTTGTGAGGGTTTCTAAAGGCTGCCTTCGCAAGTAAGGCCCGGGCTGTATAGCTCTCCACCTTCCTGCCTCTGTCAAAGGACTTGTAAATGCAGGTCAGTCTGTATGTCCTGCAGTTACAGAGGCTCCCAAAACCCTATTCATTTATCTTTTCTTAAGCCACTGGACAACAGCCTGGTTTCCTTTCCCTGGGCCCGTCATTGCATTTCTCGTGAGGTCCTCCAGACCTTCCACACAGCCCCCTGCACTTCTATTCTGTGGTAAGCCAATTCCTTGACCCACAGCTTTCTCCTTCACTGTATGGGTCTTCCTACAATCTTACCTCCTACTGGCTATCTGAACACCTGGAGATGTCCCTTGACAAAGCAGGGTAGTAGGGAAATCAGTTGGCAGAGAGGTGGGAGCAAATGCAGGTAGAGCTCCTTTGATAGATCAGGGCATCTAACACTTGGGCAGGCAGGGCTCCAGAGTGACAGAGGGACCAAGTGAGAATAAGCAAATGCTCCATGCCACCACTCACTTCCTGTGCTTGCTCCCTCTTTGTCTCGAGGCAGGTTTCTGGAGGACCTAGTTCCAAAGCTCAGAATGGACTTCTGAGCCCTCCCCAAGAGGAGAAACTTACCAACAGTCAGACCTCTCTGTGTGAGATTCTTCAGGAGAAGGGAAGGTGGGCAGGAGTGAGCTTGGACCAGTCAGCCCTCCTCCCACTGAGGTTCAAGAATATCCGTGAGAAAACTGATGCCCATTTTGTGGATGTTATCAAAGAAGACAGGTAAGACCGTGCCATGTGCATAAGTTATAAAAGTTTGCAGGAGACACTGCCCTTTTCTGAATTGCCTTAACCATGCATTTGTTTTCTATTATTAGTGTGTTATTTTATTTTGTTTATGTTTGGAGGGGGTATTGGGGGTCAACTCAGGACCTTCCACTTCCCAGGCAGGTACTTATGCCCCTGAGCTATCTCCCTGCCCTTATTTTATTTTGAAGTAATGCAAAACCTAAAAAATTACACAAATACTATGTAGAATTCCTTTATTTTCCTTGATCCACCAACTTCTAATACTGGATTTTTATCCTTCTCTCTATTCCTCTCTTCTATGAAATTATTTTTTTCTCAGCCATTTGACAGTACATTGGATATATCAGTCTTTACCCTTTTGTACTGTATATCCTATAAACAAGGATGTTGGTTTACACAATCTCAGTTTTCAAACCAGCTTGACATTGAGGTGATATTCTATCTAATCTGCTCTAGCTTTGTCAAATGAACCAATGTACCCTTGGCAGCACTTTTTCCATCTTGTCCAGGATCCAGTTCAGGGTCACATGTATTATTTCATTTTCAGTCTTTTTAAATTATGGACAGTTCCTCAGTCATATTTTGTTGTTCATTATAATGGCATTTTAAAAAATTACAGCCCAATCCTTTTACAGAATATTCTTGAAGTTGGATTTGTGTGGTATTTCCTTGTGAGTAGATTCAGGCTCTGCATCTCTGGCTAGATGTCACAAAAGTGACACCACATGCTTCTCTGGGCATTGTGTCTAAAGGCTTGAAATGCCCGTTTTTTTCTCACTGGGGATATTTATTTTGATTAACCAGGTTTAATCAAACCAGTTTCTCCAGTCTATAGCCATTATTTTCTTCTTAGGACTAATAAGCAACCTGTCAGAAGATACCTTAACATCTTATAATTATCCTGTTCTATATCGACCTTTTCAGATTCAACATCCATTGATGAATTCTTGCCTGAAACAGTCCTTACTGTGATGGTTGAAATTGATTTCCAACTCTAACACTCTTTGCACATTTATCATTTGATGATCCGCATCTACTGCAAAGAAAAGCCCTTCCTATTTGCTACTTTATCTGTCTTTCAACCTATTATTAGCCTGAGCTCATGCACTTTCTTTGTTTAATGGGTCATAATTCATTCTTTTTTTTTTTTTTTTTCTTTTTAGTGGAACCGGTGATTGAACTCAGGCCCTTGTGCTTGCCAGGGAAGTGCTTATTTCACTGAGCCATCTCCCTGGCCCGCATAATTCATTCTTATCATATTTAGATACTTGAGTCTGATCAAGTATGACCATCCACTTTGTACTGGTTCATATGTGTTTTTTACATAATCCCCTCATTTGTATGGGCATTCTCTTATTTTCTAACATAACTAAGTGTTCCAAACATGTTTTATAACTTCCTACTTCAGCTCAAGGTTAGCCTTTTTTCCAGGAGCCCTGGCCCCTTTTGGTGATGGATGGTTTTTACATGTGTTAGCTGTTAATGTCTAATTTAATGTTGTAGTCGAAGATCAGATTGTTAATTTCAATCCTTTACATTAATTAGGACTTATTCTATGGCCTCAACATGGTTTGTTTTGGCAAAAAGTTCATGTACACTTAAAAAGAATGTATAGGGCCAGGGATATAGCTCAGCGACAGAATGCCTGTCTGGCAAGCACTAGGTCATGAGTTTGATTCCTGGTACCAAAAGAAAGAAAGAAAGAGAGGGAGGGAAGGGGGGGAGAGAGAGAGAGAGAGAGAGAGAGAGAGAGAGAGAGAGAGAAAGAAATTAGAAAGAATGTATATTCTGTATTTGTAGAATCTTATAGTCTGTAAACATCAGTTAAATCTGGGTGGTTGGTAATATAGTTTAATCTGTGACTTTTTGGTTTTGTTTTTGGTACCAGGGATTGAACTCAGGACCCTCCACTTGCCAGGCAGGTGTTTATACCTCTGAGCCATCTCCCCCAGTCCCCGATCTGTGACTTTTTTTTTTTTTTTTTGGTGGAACTGGGTTTTGAACTCATTACCTTGCACTTGCCAAGGAAGCACTTATTCCACTAAGCCATCTCCCCAACCCCTGGTAATATAGTTTAGATAATCAGTCTCTTCACTTATTTTCTGTCTATTGTTTTATCAGGGTTTTTCTGGTACCAGGAATCAAACTCAGGACCTTGCACTTGTCTGTGCTGCTAAACTATATACCTGGCCCTATATCAGTTGTTGAGAGAAAGCTGTTAATGTCTTTAGCTATGCTCAATGTAGACTCATACTCAGACCATAATTGAGTTGTTTTTCTAGGAGTCACAGATACATATCTTTAAATTTTATAGAATCACCTTAGAATAAATATTGTGTCACTTAATTTTAGATGAAAAAATTATGCAAGTCATGTAGGCGCATTACTTTCTTCTCATTCCCTGTGCAGTAGTTGTCACACACATTATATCTACTTACATTATAAGCCCCAGTGCTCAGTAATCTTGAGTTAGTTTGTGTTGATTGTTTTTGCTGAATCTGATCATATTTTCCTATTTATTTGCATACCTACTAATTTTAGATTATATTGTGGACATTGTATATGATGCTTAGAAAGTCTAAATTTTATTCTATTACTCCAAAGAATATCAATTTTTTTGTTTCAGCAATGAATTAGGTTAACTGAATTCAACCTCTAAACTTTTATCTTTTGGTTCTGTTAACCTTTAGTAGGCTGCTTAGAGTCTGCCACATACTTGTATTTCAGGGGTCAGCTAGAGATTTGAGCAAAGTTCATATGCAGAATTTTGGGTTCCACTTCCCTGGTTCTATCCCTTCTGGTATTTGTAACTTAATTTTCCATCTGTAATTACCCCAAACTATCTTTATGGATTTTTTTTAATGTATTTGGTACAGGGTCTCACTATGCAGCAGCTCAAACTTGTAGTATCTGTAGGACAGATTACTATCCTCTTGTTTTCAGCCTCCGCAGCACTGGCATTACAGGCATGCACCACAGCTGGGGCTCCCGAGACTCAGTCCAGCTCAGCATGCCCAGGAGCAGGGCCAGCACAGCATGTGGTTCTTTATGGGTTTTTAAACCAGTAAGAAACCAGTAAGACTATGGCTATTCCATCTGAGTTTTAACTACCTCCATGGTCCTGACTAATGTCTGCCTTTAAAGAAAGGAAGGAAGGAAGGAAGGAAGGAAGGAAGGAAATGAGGGAGGATGTACGGATGGACAGATGGTTGGGAGGAGGGAAAAGGAGATTTACCTGGTATTGTCTTCTTTTTAAGGATGATTCCCCTCTGCCCCCTCTGTCACCAGTGAGAAACAAATGGGCATTTGCAAGCCTCTTATATTTTCCCCAGGATCTATCATTGTTATCTGTAAGGGGATTGGTCCAAAAGGAGTTAAATTCATTTTTGGTATTTGAAATCCCAATATTGACTTAAAAGGAATAGCATTAACTGCTTAAATGTGGCTATCACACATCTTCCTTGGAGCTGCTTTACTGATTTCTCTTCTGTCTATATACTTTTTGAGTGTAAGAGGAGAGGCAGAGTTAACTTCAGGGGACATAATTTTCTTTCTTTTGAACCTGAGATTGTTGTAGTTTATTGCACACCACACACACACACACACAGAAGAGTTCAAAGCTGGGCATGGTGATGCACACATATAATCCCAGCACTCTGGAGGCTGAGGCAGGAGGATAGATGAAGTTCAAAGCCAGCCTGGGCTACAGAGTGAGTTCAAAGCCAGCCTGAACTACATAGTGAGATCCTGTCTCAAAACAACAAAAAATGGCTGGGGAGATAGCTCAGCAGCATAAGTGCCTGCCTGGTAAGCACAAGGTCCTGAGTTCTATCCCGGATTAAAAAAAAAAAAAAAAAAAAGAGTCCCCTCTGTAAAGAAAGACCCTGTTGGCCCTATTGTGCGTCAGTCACATGATAGGCACGTACATGTTTTATCTGCTTTCATGTTAATAACTAGCAAGAGAGTTACACTGCATCCCACATCCATACTTGCCTTCTGAAATCATGTTAGTATTCATTTAAGTTTATATTAATATTCTCCAATATAAAAAGAATATTACTGTTTGCTGGCAATTTATTTAAAAAAATGAAAGTCACGTAGAGCAGATTTAATTTCTGCTATTAATATCATTGAACATTAAGATTTTTTAGGTTTCACACAAATTCTGCATATGTGACAATAGAATCAGAATTATACTAACTATAAACATCATTTTGTGTAACAACCTGTTAGTTTTTATAATGGCAATTACTGTCAGTACTCTGGATGACAGGACAGCTGGTTCTGAATCAGGTTTTCATTTGAAGCCTCCAAATCATTATAAGTGCTTATAATACAGGAATTTTCAAATCACTTCACAAGACAAAGAACCTGCCTTTCTTCTAATTCTGGGCATAAAGAATATGCTTTAGAAAACAAGGTTTTAGGGCCAGGGATGTAGCTCAGCTCCACAGTCACCTGCCTGACAGGTGCAATGTCCTGAATTCGATTCCTGTTACCAAAAAACAAAAAGCAAGAAGAAAAGAAAACAAGGTTCTAGTGATGTGTGCTATGGTGATGGTGAACAGACATTCCTTAACAGAGATGCAACATAAAGTGTTATGTCTTGGGGCTGGGGAGATGGCTTAGTGGAATAAGCACTTCCCTGGCAAGTGCAAGGGCCTGAGTTCAATCCCTGGTTCCGCCAAAAAAATAAAAATTAAAAAATGTTATGTCTAGAAACACAAATGACTTTGCAGAGATAGATTTTTTTAAAGGCAGCAAAGTAGCACATGAGTGAGATTTTGGCAGCTGATTGTAATCTTATTATATACCAATTTCATTGATCAATTGCATTATTGTATCTTCTAGCCTGATGAAAGATTATTTTTTCAAGCCACCCATTAATCAGTTCAGTCTGAACTTCCTGGATCAGGAGCTGGAGCGATCCTATAGGACCAGCTATCAGGAAGAGGTACGTTCTTTGATTTCACTATAGACATCATTGTTCTTATGGGCAGTTCACTATTCATTTTGTGTTTTAGCAAGTGATAGAGAAAAGAAGGCTAATGTAATCTGCAAGCCTGAAGTTGCAACCCTATATAAGTTTATCTTTGCTTGTGCAGCTGGTATCTCCAGGCTGCTGTAGCTGGCCCTGGCCCTGGCCCTGGCCCTGGCCCTGGAAGGATTCCCTGACTATACCTATTCTGAGTTCTTAAGCAGCACTTCTCTCCATGTAGCCAAGTATCTTTGACAACTTCAGTGGGTTCCTTAAAAGGCATAAGCATAAGAACATGGAGCCTGGCTGGAGTTCTATGCAGCAGGTTCCTATATTCCTTCCTCTAGACCAAAACCTAACCTCTCTGAGTTCCAGAGTCAAAAGTACACACCTGCCCAATTCAGGACCAAAAGGACTCTTTTGTTTTTCCAGGTACTCATTCTACAGATCTTTATATTTGTATGTCTACATGCTAGTCCAGACTCTATTAAAAAAGGTAGAGCTGGTTTGTGCCTGCATAGTTGGAAGTTCCCTGTTCTGTGAATATCAGTTAACATCCCAGGCACAAGTCCTACAGTGAACTCATGAGTTAGCTAGTTGGTCAATGAGGCAAAACATGATCTTATTTAATGCTCATAATAACCTTTTAAGGAAGCTTTACTAAAGAGAAAGCCAAGCTAAGGAAAGCTAAGTAGGTAACCCACATCTCAAAGGTAAGTTGGACACTAGCCTCTTTGGCTTCGAGCCTGGATTTCACAGCTACTCTTATTGTGTTATGGAGACCCCAAATGGAAGGCATATTTATCATCCTTTTTCCAGTCACAAGATATTTATTGAGCATCACTCTTTCTGGAATGGTTCTTAATACTGGGATACAGAAGAGCAAGGCACATCTGACAGGGGAATAGGATTTCAAAATTATAACCCAGAGCCACAGACAGTACAGGTCTGTGAGCAGATAGTAAGGTAGCAGACCCAGATGGAGGTAACTCCTGAGACACATCAGTGGGAGGACTAAGAATGAATCAGTGAAGTAGCAGGGAGAGACAAGGCCACCAAACCTGGAGATATGGAAAAGCCAGGCATATCCAAGGAAGACCAGGCTCCCGTGTGAGTAGGACGGGAGGAGTGCGCCAGGAGCTAGATGGTGGCCATCCATGCACAGACATTATAGCAGGACTAGAGCGGACATTGGAATAGGAAATGCCCCTGTGCGATGGTGTTTCGCACAGATTACACAGCTGAGTTATGGAAAGTGATAATTACAGACAAAATGGTGAGAGGCTGTTACTGACCACAGGCCGAATGCAAGGCCTGTCCCAAGATAAGCAGGTAGAAAGAAGAGATGTAGGAGCAAGAAGATTCCAAGTTTACCCGCTGCTTGGATGCTCATTGTGTACAGTGCTCCACACTGGTGTTTCTTGTGCAAGCACTGCCAGCAACCACGCAGTACAGGCTCCGTTTTCAGAAGAGACTGAGGCATGGGAAGGTTGGATAATGAGAACAAGATGTCACAGCAGGTAGTGGTGGAGCCATGCTGTGAGCCTAGGTAGCCATCTTCCAGGGCCTATGCCCTGATAATTAGAACAGGTCAGCAGCACATGGAGCCTGACTGGATGTAGACAGTAAGGGGCCACAGGTCAGCCACCCATTCCTTACAGCTCTAATGATGCCACTTCCAACTGTGAATCTCATGGGAAGAGAAAAGTGCTATGCAAATGTGTTTCCTGGCTATACATAGCCAGGCAGACATGTGGTATTTCTGGAGATGCAGGCGTGGCTAGAGCTGGGCCCAGGATCCTCTGTATTAGGTGAGTACAGAAGTTCAGATTGAGGATACATGGAGGGAAAATAAAAGGCCTAAATGGATATGTCTGGGAAATCTAGCCCCAAAATAGCAGAGCTAGCCAAAGAGATGGCAAAGAAGATAGAAGGGATCAGGAGCCTCAGGCCACAGTCCAGAATCTGAGGGGGCATTCATTGGTGCTTGATACCCGCTCCCCGGGTCTGAGATCCCAGTAGTGCCAGGAGTCTTCTTTGGTTACATGTGTCAGACTTATAGCATCAGCTCCTGCAACAGAAGTTTCTTCATTGGCACTCAGAGCACCCAAACCAAGAAACGTGGTGCCCTCCCTGCTGCCTGAATGCGGATGGTGGAGAAACCTTGGCATTCACGTAGGAATGAGGGTCTCCTCCTACTGTGGCTGCCCTGCTATAGATTTGAAGATGACTCTGGGCCCTTTCTGTCCAACGTGGGCCAGGTGAACTGAATCCTGGCTATTCCCCAGAGCATTAACTGGAGCCTCAAGATGTGTATGTCTGTATACAGAGGGGAGTCAGCATTGGCAGCTTTACCACCAAGATTGTCAGCCCTCTGGCAAGAAGTCAGGACCAGGGGTATGAATATCAGCAGAGCCTGTGAGTTCCTGGGACCAGCCCTGCTCCAAGTTGTTCTAGCAGTTCCAGGCCTGACATCAGAGCTGACCTGCAGCTTCTACCCTCATGACCAAGCCCTTCCTTCTCCTATTTTACTCAAATCCAGGGACATGGGCTGTGGAGCCAGAGCCAGTTTGTCCCAAATAGTTCATGCCCAAACCAAGGACTAGTTAGTTATAGGACTTCTCTTTTCCACACAGTCTAGGCCCACCAGCCTGAGCCCTGCATGGGATTGCGAGACGGTTGCAGCACTGAATGAAAAGCAACTTCAGTAGTTCTCTTCTCATTTGCTTCAAAGGCAGGAACAGCTCCTGCCTTTAGGTTCTGTGTTGTCATTTTAAGAGGCCCCCAAGAGTCATACGTGTTCTTAGGAATCAGCTTGTCAGATTAAACCCTGGCCCCTTGTTTGTTGTGGACCTTAAGATGGCCACACAGCCTTGGCCTCCCCATCTACACACCAAGATCAGTAGCATTTCCTTCCTTTTGTGAGCAATGATTGAGATCGTGCCTCTAAAGAGCTCCCATAGGGCTCAAACTAGTCTTCTCTTGGACAGGTTATCATCATTACTATTTCCTTTGTCCTCAATTCCCCAACCCATGTATCTCTTTATTATGCTTTATATGCCATCTTCCATTTCCTGTTCCTGTCCCTTCCTGCTATCAGGCTTCAAGCCTCCCATGTCTGCTTGCACCCCACACAGCCAGGCCAGATTAGGCTCCAAACTGAAGGTTCTTGGTCGCAGTTGTATCTCATATTTCATACAAAGGAGCTTCTTTCTACTGCTGCACAGCACTATCTCATAAGACTCTTTGTACTATCTGATGGGCTGTCTATGCTGCCCAATAGGATAGTCATGTATAACATCAATGGATCAGAACAACCTGGCAAGGTAGACAGACACATTACGGGCCTCTCATCAACATGTTAAATCCCTGCCTCTCTTCTGTTATGAAGTCACCTTTCACAGCCCCTGAATCTAGGACCCAGCCACTTGGTGGAAGCTTCTACTGTCTTGCTTCCACCCAACTGCCTTTACAAATGAGGACTAATTCACTGTGCCAGGCAGTAACTCATGTTTTAGGCTCACTGCATAATGTGACTAAGGGTGTACTGACTTGTAATCAGTTTTTAAGCAACCCTGGG
This sequence comes from Octodon degus, assembly GCF_000260255.1. Lineage (NCBI taxonomy): Eukaryota > Metazoa > Chordata > Mammalia > Rodentia > Octodontidae > Octodon > Octodon degus. Next base: position 7,626,305 of record NW_004524597.1, read on the forward strand.
CAAGTTGTTTGTATTTTATACTTTTGTTTTTGCTTGTATGTTTTTACTTTTTTTTTTTTTTAAACAACTTTCTTCAGACAGGATCTCACTATATAGTACAGGCTGGCCTTGAATTCACTGTCCCAGGCTAGCCTCAAAATCGCAGCAGTCCTCTTGCCTCAGCCTCCCAAGTGCTGGAATTAACAGGCATGTGTTACCATACCAGCTTTTATTTTTTATTTTGAGACAAGGTCTTGCTACATTGCTCACACTGGGCTTGAACTTGTGATTTTCCTGCCTTAGCCTCTCAGTGTACTGGGATCACAGGTATACACCAAATCCAGCCTGGACAAGTGTTTTATCTTCTGCATGCTTTTATTTTCTTGTTAGTAAGTGGAAATAGCAAGAAAATGGCCCCCTAAGTCACCTGCTGCCCTGTATCTGGTTTGGAGTAAGCAAGCATTCAGTAAACATCACCATTTTTTTCCCTTTGAATTTTGCTCCATCATCATTTTTAGTGGTGTTAATTAATCTAGTCTACTCCTGCTTCACACAGGTAATAAAGAATTCTCCTGTGAAGACTTTTGCCAGTGCCACTTTCAGCTCCCTCTTGGATGTATTGCTGTCCACAACAGTATTCCTGATTCTCTCAGTCACCTGCTTCCTGAAGTATGGAGCCACTGCCACGCCTCCCCCACCAGCTGCCTTGGCCATCTTTGGTGCCGCGCTGCTGCTGGAAGTGCTGTCCCTTGTGGTGTCCATCAGGTGAGCCTCCTCCTGTGGGCAGTGCTCTAGTGTTTAGCCTTTAGCTCCCTCTTCTGGTTCCATGGTTTATGGCAGAATAGGCCAACTGCAGCCCAACAGGCTAGGAGTCTCCAGTCAGCTGTCCTTCCATGCTCATCTCTGGGAGCAGGCCTTTACTTCCCACTCCTACCCCACCTCACAGCATCCTCGTGCAGACACTAGCCTTCACTGCAGCTGGGAACCTGCCTACTGGAGAGGGTCAGTGCCTTCTGCCAGCCAGGCTGCTACCAGATTTTCTTCAATCTCCTATGTCAGAAATTAAGTGGGAAGAAAGGAAACAAGAAAGGGAAGAAGAAAAAGGAAAGAAATGCATGGGGAGCAAATGACAGGTGCAGTAGATGAACAGGTACCCCACTGGTTCAGTATAAGAACAACCTACGCAAACTCTTGGATAGGACACAAAAAGCACAAGCACCAAGGGGAAAAATAGATAAGTTGGAGTTTTGTGAACACCATCAAAAAAATAAAAGAACCAGAATAGGAAGAAATATATGTAGGTCACACCAAGACAAGGATTCAGTACCTAGAGTGTAAGAATTCATACATCTCAGTAATAAAAAGATAGGCTGTTCAAATACAAAAGGACAGGGGCCAGGGCTATAGCTCAGCATCACAGTGCCTGCCTGGCAAGTATAAGGTTGGGAGTTCCATTCCCCATACTGAAACAAAAAAAAGAAAGAAAAGAAAAGAAAAAGAAAAAAACCTGAGCTAAAAACAAAACGACATGGCTGGCCAGATAGCTCAGTGGATTAAAGCACCTGTTTAGGCAGACACAGGACTGGGGTCCCCCCCACACCCCAGTGACTTGGTGTCCCCACCCCCAGAATGCTCTGAAACGCGATTGAGGCCAGGCTTGGTGGAGCACCTGTAATCCCAGTGCTTGGGAGGCTGAAAATAGGAGGATCATTACGAGTCTGATCTGTGTAATGAGACCCTGTACTAAATACATTAAAGGAAAAAAAAAAGGATAAAGGATCTGAGTATACAGCATCTGACTGTCATGTGTCCCTGCCTCCTGAGAACCATAGTGCGGGTCCTTGCACCACAGCCATCTCATCCAGTCCTGTCAAACTCAAAAGGAAAGCCTTTCAGCCTACCAGAATGCTATGGTTATTGCCCCCAGGAGGTTAGAGTAAAATAAATGGGAAGAAAGGCCTTGACCATTAGTTTTCTGCTACTGTTAACCACCGTATCAGTGCACATTAAAAAAAAAAAAAAAAAAAAAAAAAAGCTAGGTATCATCCTAAGGCTTCTAAATGTTGATTTCTCCCCTTTTGAGTAGACAGGCTGATCTGTATCCACGTTTCTATGCCCACCATCCCCTATGTGCCTTTGGCCTTGTGAAAACTGAGATGCGCTGCTGAAGCCATGTTGTCCTCCCTGGACTGAGATAGTACTAAAGGTGTATCTCCACTGTCTCCTGAAATCCCTGCCAGGATCAAGAACATTGCCCACAGAAGTGACTGTTCCTAACTGCTTTTCCTCCCTACCTCAACCCCTGTGCCCCACCTCAGTCTCCCAAAGAAACTGCTCACACATCTTGCCCAAGATATGCTTCTGAAGAACCTAAACCAAGATAATTTTTGGCACCCAGTTTAGTCTCATCCCTTTTTTAAAGATCAGCTTTATTATGGTAATTCATATACAATAAATTCAAGTATTGAATTCAGTGATTTTTAGCTAAATTTATAGAGCCCTACAAACATTACCCAAGTTATAATTTTAGGACATTTCTCTCACCCCAAGAAGAAACCCCATCACTCCCCCATCCTCCCAGTTCCCTGCAGGTTTCTAATACAGGAACCTGTGGCTCTTGGTTTTCCTGAAGCTAGCATTGTCACCATATCTTTTTATGTTTACCCCTTTAGCCATTGTTTGCTATGCCTTTGGCCCCAGTTACAAAGAATATGGATGAACCTGGACTCACATGTGCATAAGGTTGTAGGTGGCGGCTGGCTCATCCACACTTGGACACTCCACCTGTGAGGTGGTCACTCTGCTCCTACCTGAGCATTGCGGTGATTGAGTTCAGCCTGACAGTAACTGTCAAAGCCTAAGGCGGATTGGGCCTTTAAAGGGTTTCCTCTGGCCCCTCTGCAATTAGAATCCTAGATAAAAAAGAACCCATGCTGTGGAATATGTAGGCACCCCAAAGAAGGCAGTTCTGCAGCTTTCTCAGTGACTGGCCTGGGTTGTTCTCCTAAAAGGCTTCCCACTATCTCAGCTTTGGGTCTTCTTACTCTGCTTCAGCCCCAGCAACCATCCTCTTGTCTTCTCCTCAGAACTCTGTGATTTCAAGGACAATTGTGAGGAGCCCTCAATGCCCTTGTCTGCTGACTGGGGACTCCACTCCTTACCCCGCTCACAGGGTACCCTCCCTTAAAAAAAATCTGTGGTTCTTGGAGATATTCCAAGGGCTCTATTATCTTTTAAATACGAGGAAGCTAGAGCTCTTCAGGAAACTAAAAGCACTAGGCTGTGCTTGTGTCCATATGAGAAATGGTTGGGAGTCAGTAGTTCCTGGTCAAGGCTGAGCTCAGCCAAAGCTGTTGTGTTGCAGGTATCCTGGGCTAGAGGTGCTTATGCTGCTGAATCAGAGCAGCAACTCCTGCCATCCTAAAGGCCTTTCCCTGTTCCTCAGCCACTGCCTTGAGAGAAGGTTTGGTCTTCCTAGAACATTTGAGTTTCCAGGCCAAGAGAACCCCAACAGCCTCTGCTCCATTTCCTGTTGCTGGTTCTGCCCCTACCCAGGAAGCCCCTCTCTCAACCAAGAATATCCCCCTCATCGCATAATTAGTTCCCCCTCTGTATAAAAATTATTTTACTGTGTCAACCTCACCTTCCTAAGATGTAGCTCAGCCAGACACACATTTACAAAAGGAGTAAAATGCCATCACTGTGATAAGGAGAAATGGAAAGAAAATCATGTAAGATAAAATGCACAGTGCTTCATCTCATACATGCCAGAGCACTGCTGCCTAGAAAACAGCAAAACTTCTATTTTCCTTCATACCTATGTTTGTGTGGCAGTCAGGAATCCAAGCCCTATCAGTATAGAGTTAGTGGCCATGTACCAAAGGATAATCTTTACTTAGTTTGCAGAGAAGCTGAAATCCTGGTAGATTGGTATGGTACCAACACCCAAAACTGCCTGTTTGTACATGAAATATAATTTAGCCCTAGGCGGACTTTTTACCGCAATGGTTATCCAGGCTGTGAATGGTGGTTGTATGGGACACAAAGCAGAGCTTCACTGTGTGGCTCTTGCCCATGCCTGGCAGGAGTCTCCATCCCTGGTAGATGCCAGTAACTGCCCTCCACAGTGGGACAACCAAGAAGCTCCAGAAGGGCTTCATTGGAGACCTCTACCCAGAGCAGTGGGAACAGATGACTGACTGTACATAGCAGCCCCACGAGACTTTACTTAGGGCCTGTTACCATTTTTCCATGCTCCATTGGACTTACAGATGTATAAGCTTGGCTTTTGACCAGCACATTTTACCAGATGCAACAAATGATCTTAAAGTCAGGTGTGATGCGCTGAGTCCAGTACATATGCCTTTTACTAAGTGTGCAGTGGAGGATCTCTGCCTCCTGCCTACACATCTGCCCCTTAGGCACCAGCAGCAGCATAGGAGTCAGGAGCAGCACTGGGTCCCACTGCCGTTGGTCCTAGCAGGCTAACCACTGGGCCACTCTTCCCCTGTTCTCCCATATCCTTGCTAGGATGGTGTTCTTCCTGGAGGACGTCATGGCATGCACGCAGCGCCTCCTGGAGTGGATTGCTGGCTGGCTACCTCGCCATTGCATTGGGGCTGTTCTGGTGTCCCTGCCTGCCCTTGCTGTCTATTCACATATCACCTCAGAATTTGAGACAAACATACATGTAAGTAACAGCTGGCTGTATTAACCTCCATACTCTCTGGGCTCCCTAACATCCTGTGCTCTCTCTCTCTCTCTTTCTCTCTTTCTCTCTCTCTCTCTCTCTCTCTCTCTCTCTCTCTCTCTCTCTCCCTCTCTCGCTCGCTCGCTCTTGCTCTCGCTCTTGCTCTCACTCTCTCTCTCTTTCTCTCTCTCTCTTTCTCTCTTTCTCTCTCGCTCTCTCTCTCTCTACTGGGATCAAACTCAGGACTTTGTGCTTGCCAGGTAGGTGCTTAGGCCACTGAGCTATCTCCCTAGCCCATCCTGTGCTCTCTTTTTAGAAAGTGTGATTACATAAGACATTGATTTAAACACAAGCCCTTGAAAGGGGACTCTGTCACTTCCTCCAGCCTGCCCTCTAAAACACAATCTAAGGGCTGGCCAGACAGCTCAGTGGACTAACGCACCTTCTTTGGCAGAGCACAGCAACCAGGGTTCCATCCCTAGTGTGCCCTGCTGGCCTCACCTCCGGAGCACACTGAGATAGTGATTGAGACTGGGTGTGGTGACAAACACCTGTATCCCAGCATTTGGGAGGCTGAAAACAGGAGGATCGCTATGAGTCCAGTCTACATAGTGAGACTTTGTCCACCCTGTAGACCCTGTCCTAAAATTCATAAAAAATAAAAAAACCCACAATCTATAAATGAGTAAGCAAACAAACAAATAAGTAAAACATGATCTAGTGTGGACTTGTTGCTGGCCACCCTGGGATTTCCAATGAGCATGATGAAACCTTTCCAGCTTCACTCAGTCTCTGCCAAGTTTCAAAGCAACTGCAGTTGGTCCATGACTTACCAGGATTTGTTGCTTTTTGTACCGGGAAACAAACTTAGGACCTTGCACTTGCCAGGCAGGCACTGTGCCACTGAACTATATCCCTGGTCTTAGGGTTTTTGACTTTGCAGTGGTGTTAAAGGGTGCCCATACAACTGTTCTGATTTTCACTTTCAGTATTCAATAAATTATATGAAGTCATCAACACATCATTAATGAATAAGTCCATGTTAGATGACTTTGCCCAGCTGTAGCCTCCTGGAGATGTTTTGTGTGCACTTAAGGTGGGTCAGAGTGGTGTTCAGTAGATAAGGGATAGTAAATGCATTTATAATAATTTACAGTGATGATTGGCTTATCGGGTTGTAACTCTATTTTAGTGTTTTTTTTTTTTTTTTTTT
>NW_004524597.1:7632286-7647778 GCF_000260255.1 Octodon degus
TTTTTTGCGGCGAATGCCTTCAAGGCATGACTGGCTGTCTTGTGTTGTGGGAATTGAACCACAGCAACCTGAGCCTGCCTGCTTTGTTGAAGCAGCCACCTAAAGAACTGAGCTAAGGGGCAGGCCCCCATGTAACTCTATTTTAAGTTGGGGAGTATTTGTATTTTTATTCATGCTTTGTAGAGAGTGTAGCTGTCCCATTTCTCAACTGATGTAAGATGACCTTCTGGTCTTCAAACCTGGCGCAAGTCCTTCACTTGCACATGGGTCAGCTCTCACTGCTCAGAGGAGCTTTTGAGTTAAATTCCATAAAGGGTGAACTAGTGCTGTGGTAGATTATATTTTTGGTTTGTAGCATGAGCTATCAGGATTGGCTGATTGAACTTGGTATTTAGTGTCAAAATTCATCTGAGCAGGTTTGCAGCAGGATCTAAAAGAAAAGTGTTTGGAAAGTAACATCCCATGGTAGTAATTCCCCCATGGGCAGCCTCCTCTTCCTTTTTAGCAAAATGATATGTGCCATTTCCACACACCCAGAAAAGAGTCTTTTTGCCAGCCTTATCTTATAAACTAAAGCACTACTTCATGAATGTAAACATGTGTGATCTCCCCTTGAAGCCCCTGGCTCACCAAAAGTAAGAACTGTTGCACAAGAGTAGGTCACTGGGTGGTGTCAGCAATGATCTGGATTAAACAGATATGTGGGTGAGAGAGCAGGGCCTGTGGGGTGCGATGGCCTGGATGGGACATGGGACAATGTGCGGGGAGGAGTATGAACGCACTGTCCTGACACTGACTCCTCTTGCAGGTCACCATGTTCACCAGCTCAGCTGTGTTAGTGGCTGTCGTGCACTACTGTAACTTCTGCCAGCTCAGCTCCTGGATGAGGTCCTCCCTTGCCACCATTGTGGGGGCCGGGCCCCTGCTTCTGCTCTACATCTCCCTGTGTCCAGACAGGTATGCGATTAGCGCCCTCCGCTCACCACTACCTCACCTGGTGTCACTTAAGGCTCTACTACACTTTCACATTAGCACTGATGCTGTCTTTGATGACAGGTATTTTCTATCATGGCCAAAAATGATTTCCAACACATATAATTTCCAAAATATAAAAGTGTGTCCCAGGAACAGTATACAAAATAAAAATCAGTTATAATAACATATTATAGGTTGAATATCCCTAATCCAATAATTCAAAATCCAAAAATTTTTGAGCACTAACATGATGTCATAAATCTTATTCATTGTACACAAACTTCATTTCATGAGTAAAATTATTTAAAATAATGTATAAGATTACCTTCAGATTATGTGTATACTGTGCATATGGAATATAAATGAATTTTATGTTTAGACTTGGTTCTCTTCCCCAAGATATCTCATTGTGTGTGTGCAAGTATTTTGAAATCCAAAGTTCTTCTGGTTCCAAACATTTCCAGTAATGGATATTCATTCAGTTCAGTGCATGTTTGAATATAGATTTCTTTGGGTGATTACCCCTGGAAGACCTAATGCAGTAGTGACACACCTGAGCTCACCTATAGTAAGTTGAAATTTAAAGGAGTATGACCTGAGGCCATCTCACATAAGATGACTATGACACTTAAAGAACTGGGGGGGGAAGGTTTAATTGCTTTAAAAAAAAAAAAAGCTGAGGTCTAGGTTGGCACAGAGATGAGGAGGAAGTAGTGCACATATTCCAGGGCAGATTAGTTTCAAAGTAAAGAAATAAAAATGATTTATTTCTAATTTTATGTCTAATTTTTAAAGTCTGATTTATAGTATTATAGCACTGTACATCGTATCAGTCTCCATGTTATGACATGAGACACACAAAGAATGACTGGTTACTAGACATCTGTCCTTGATCTTGAACTCCTTATACATACTGAGAAGTGAGTTCAGTCCCTGAGACCCAGAATTGCCTTCAAAGCCCTGTACCCACAGGTGCTAAGGAAAGAGAAGTTGGTGTAGATAAAGACACAGAAGTTGCATCGTAGACCTTTGGGGACAGGAGCAGTTCTCACTGTGCTACAGAAACTTAAATAAAAAATATCAGATAGCAGTGAGAAGAGCATTTAAAATACCTTGTAGTCTCTCTTCCTTGGGGTTCATCTAATTGAATAGTGTTTCATTCTTTGCTAAAATGAGTCTATTGCACATCTCTAACTGATTTCATGGCTTTTAAGCGTTGTCAACTAAATATGTTGTTGGAAGTACAGTAATACCTTGGATAGAAGAATGCATACAGTGAGCAATTTATTTAAAAATGTTATGATCTCTTAAATCCATTAAGCTTCTGTTTCTATAACAAACCTTTTCTAAATAGCAGGCTTTTTCTTTAACTTATAAAAAATGTTTAACTATTAGCATATATTAAAGGATCACCCTATCATCTTGTTTTGAAAATTTGGGTTTTTTTCTCTCTTTGAAATAAAAATAAAGAATCGCCTATTTATAATTAAAGAAGATTTAGGGAAACAGATTAATTTCTTTTTTGTCTTTTAGAAACACAGTTTCACTATGCAGTTCAGACTGGCCTTGAACTCACTTTGTAACCCAGGCTGACCTTGAACTTCTAGCAATCTTCCTGCCTAAGCTTCCCAAGTACTGGGATTGTTTACATGTGCCACCATGCCTGACGGGAACAGATTCATTTAAACTTCCATGGGTCATTTCTTATTTGTGCTTTGCACAACATCATATTCTGGTTTTCTGAATTACTGGGACAACCAGAGAGACTCACATGTTTCCCAAGTGACTCTCTCCCTAGAGATGCCACTGAGAACCACTGCTTTAGTAATTTCAAAAGCACAAAATGATCTAATTTGTTCCAGTATTGACAGAATCAAGTTAATAGCCTCAGTATATCTTTAGAGTATTAATGAAGAAGTGGTCAGTAATGGACAGTATGTAATCTTCCTTGGTTTACTTAATATAATAACAATACAAGGGCTGGCCAAATAGCTCAGCGGACTAAAGTGCCTGTTTAGGCAGAACACAGTGGCCAGGGTCCAATCCCCCAGTATGCCATGCCAGCCCCGCCCCCAGGGCTCGCTGAGATGGTGATTGAGACTGGGTGTGGTGGTGCACGCCTGTAATCCCAGTTCTTGGGAGGCTGTAAACAGGTGGATCACTATGAGTCCAATCTATGCATAGTGAGACCCTGTAGACCCTTACTCAAAAATACAAAACAAAATAAAAACAATATGAAAGATATGTAAATTAAGATTCCAAAGGGAATTTAAAATAAAACTACCATTCGGCATTTGAAAGAAAATCATAATGAATAAATTATTCTTCACAAAATAAATCATACTTTTACATTTGTGAGGTTGTGGCCATCTGGAATTATGATTATTTTGAAAATCTACAGTAAGAGGTTGAAATTCAAACCACCAACCTTCATCCTTAGACCCAGTAAAGACAACTGACCCTCACAGCAACCTTTAGCCACAGCTGTAGGGCTTTTCCTCATGGACCCTAAGAGACAAGAGTGGCGGGGACTTCCTGCCCTGGTCTTCTACCACCCTACCCCACCCCCAGCTGAAATAGCAGACCTTGGGGTGGGGTGGTGAGCGAAGCGCCCTGTGCCCCGGGACCCTCCTACAGGGAAGATCTGAGCTCACCCACCCTGTCTTTGTCACCATCGTCATCATGGAGGTGCCCATCCAGGTTAGAGAGCATGAGGGGTGCTGAACGGGAACCCTGAGTGTAGCTCTCCAGCCCTGGGGACACAGGCAGAAAGAAGAGGCGGGTGTGTGGGACAAGACAGTCATGTAGACAGTGTCCTAAGAAAGAGAGTTGCTTGTTTAAATTATTCTCAGGTTGCTTTATGTAATGCCCTCTTTGCTTTTTAAAATAATACTTTTCCACATTTTAATTTCAGTTCCATAGTAATTTCACCCCTGGATGTGGCACAGAATTTCAGGTAAGCTTTTAACATGTGTTGGTTTCTTGACAGAGAAATGAGAGCAACTGCCTTGTTACTGTTTATTTCTAAGCTCCCAGAAGTTGTATGGCAAATAAAATGGATAATATATACATCCTTAAAAGAGAAAAATAGGAAATAGCTATTGTTAAAATATCATTTTAACAATAAATCTCCTATTTATATTAACTTGCTGAAAAAAATAAAATGATTTGTTTTTTAAACTAGGCTCACAAAATTAAAAAATAAATAAAAATTAAAAAATAAACTAGGCTCATTATGTTGCCCATACTGGGCTTAAGCTGTCCTCCTGCCCTAGCCTCCCAAATGCTAGCCAAATGATTATTAAAACATATATTAGAGGGGCTGGGCAGATGGCTCAGTAGAATAAGTGCTTCCCTGGCAAGCACAAGGGTCTGAGTTCAATCCCCAGTTCTGCCAAAAAAAACCAAAAAAAACATATATTAGAATTGGTTTAATTTTATATAAGACTTTAGTGTGGGCCGTGGAGATAGCTCAGCAGTCTAAGCACCTGCCTAGACAAGCTCAGGGACTGGGGTTCGATCCCCAGTACCCTACATGCCATGATGGCCCTGCCCCAGGCGCACCAACAGTTGGCTACCAGGACTAGGCATGGTGGCACATGCCTGTAATCCCAGCGCTGGGGAGACCGAAACAGGAGGATCATTACAAGTGTGAGCTGTATAGTGAGACCCTGTACCAAATATATATTTTTTAAAAAAGACTTTAATGTGTTACAGAAGAAATCTCACCCCCGCCAAAAAGAAATCAAAGACAAATTATTCTCTGAAATAATGTAAATACTTGCTTTATTGTAAACACCAGAATAAAACCCACACACACTCTGAATTGAACTCAGGACCTTGTGTTTGCCAGTCAGGCACTTGTGCTACTGAGCTATATCCCTGGTACCAGAATAAATGTTAACTAAATTAAAAAGTCAAAATAAAAAGTAGGCTAGGGAGATAACTCAGTGGCACAAGTGCTTGACCGGCAAACACAAGGTCCTAAGTTCAATTCCCAGTACCAAATAAATAAATAAATAGTAAACTAAAATCTAGGGGGGGAAAATGAGTTTTCAAGCCTTTAAAGCAGAGGTAACTTTTCAAGCTTATTAATAATAACTACAGCCAAAAAGAAAAGACTGAACGTCAAACTAAAAAGGATGAGAAAGACAATGAAAGCAATTAGAAAAATACATGTGGAACTCTTACATAAAGAATTAATTAAGACTTGCATGGACAGAGGACACACAAAAGTTCTCAGAAGAGGAGTATGGATAGAAGATGAATATAGACACATCAGTATCATTACAGAAGTCACTGTATATTTACATAGTTACACAATTCCTACTGTCTTTTAAATTGTACTTTCTAAACTTGAATATCTAGAATAAGCAAAGTTGTGTTATGTTTATGATCATAAACTGCTGGTAGTGATTTATTTTTTAGCTACCAAACATTTCAAATATGTGTATTTGCTCCTCTAAATAACCTGACATGGTCTGTGACTTTGCCCCTGTCTTTCAAATGAGGTGCTGAAGCTCAGAGGAGCTAAGGACCCTCCCCGCAGTCACAGAGCTAGTCATGAGCACGGTCCATAGCTGTTGGCTCCCTCCCTCCAGGGGATGGCCTTCTTTCTGTGCCTCATTATTTCTTGGAATGTTACTGTAGCTTGGGGGCATAATTTGACAGTGTATTTAAAAAATATTTATAAAAATGTTCATTGAAAGTTCACAAGTGTGGGGCCGGGGAGATGGCTTAGTAGAATAAGCACTTCCCTGGCAAGTGCAAGGACCTGAGTTCAATCCCCGGTTCCACAAAAACAAAAGAAAGAAAGAGAGAGAGAGAGAGAGAGAGAGAGAGAGAGAGAGAAAGAAAGAAGGAAGGAAGGAAGGAAGGAAGGAAGAAAGAAAATTCACAAGCGCAAGGGCCTTAATTCAATCCCTGGCTCCACAAAAAAAAAAAGAAAGAAAGAAGCAACAGCAGTTTTTAGTAATAAAGAAATTAAGTCATAATACATACGCTCAAATGTTTTGAAAGAAGTTATAGCCTTTGCCACTACACGGTTTCCTACCAGCACTATCCAGCTGGAGGGCAATCCCACCAAAAGTCGGTTCAGTCTTTGATTGGAAGACACAGGAATTGGGCCAGCCTGTTAGAAGAACAATTTGGAAATTACTAATGAAATTCTAAATGTGCAGTATTTAAGATGACTCATTAGTTTCATATGCACAAAGGTGAGGGTACAGGAATATTTATCACAACACTTTTCAGGTCATAAAAAATAAGGACATGGGGGCTAAGGTGGTAGCTCTGTGGTAAAACACTTGCCTAGCTTGTGTATGATCCTGGGTCTCAGCCTTAGTACTGGAAAGAAAATGAGGGCACTGTCCTCAGTAGGCGACTAGTGCCTCCATGTGTCCAGACACTGAAGCCACAAGAAAATGACAGTATCCATTGCCTTGGAAGAAAAGCACCTTCCATCATTTTTACTCTCTGAATTTATTCATAGTGTTTGTTACTATTAAAAGTTTATGTTTTATGTATATATTTTAAGTGCTAACTTTGTCTGAAATAACTTTAGCAAAACAGAACTAACCCAGAGTGAGGAAAGTGTGTTTTGTCAGACAGACATTTATAAAAGGAGAGTGTAGAGAATTTATGAAAATGCTTCATAAAATTACAACTCTATTGGCTTAGAAATCTAAGAAGCATATATATCAGAAAATATGAGGTTTCTTGGACATGGTAATGATGTTGTGATTGCAGAGAGCAATGTCTTTATCTTTGGAGATAAACTAAAATAGGTACAACTGAAGTGTCAGCAACTTTCAAAATATTTACCTAAAAATAATGTGTATGTTAAGAGAAAAAAAAAGCAAGGTAGCAAAATATTAAAAATTGTTAAACCCAGGTGAAGCATGTATGAATGCTTATTTTACTAGACTTTTAACTTTTAAGACTGAGATATTTCAAAAGAAAAAAATTGACCAGAAAAAAAATTTTTTTTTTTAATAAGAAACTGAAAGGCCAGGGGTGGTGCTGCACGCCTGTAATCCCAGCACTTGGGAGACTGAGGCAGGAGGATCATTGTGAGTTCGAGACTAGCCTGGGTTGTCACATGAGGTCAAGGCCAGTCTGAATTGTATGGTGAGACCATGACTCAAAAAGACAAAAAATAAATAAAAGTAAAAAGAAGCTAGAGATTTCTGGGGGTGGGGAATGCCATTACAAGGTACTGATTAAAGACAACTGCAGAAGTTGTTCTGTCGTTCCATCTCTATAACCCACCAAATAAATAGGAACATTTAGGTTGAATCAATCTCCACTTGGTAGAGGGCACTGGTTAGCTGGGCAGTTTTGGACTCTTCTTAACAGATTCACTTAGCGGGTGTGTCCTTTCTCATCTTTCTGCTCCCCAGTGCCCAGAGAAGCCCATGTAACAGCTCACTGACTCAGGACAGCAGGAGGCCAACCAGCCTTGTGGGTAAAGAGCTCATCCTTGCTTTCTTCCTCCTGCTTCTGCTGGTTTGGTTCCTGAATCGAGAGTTTGAAGTCAGCTACCGCTTGCACTACCATGGGGATGTGGAAGCAGACCTTCACCGCACCAAGATTCAGAGCATGAGGGACCAGGCTGACTGGCTGCTGAGGAACATCATCCCCTACCACGTGGCTGAGCAGCTGAAAGTCTCCCAGACTTACTCCAAGAACCATGACAGTGGAGGAGTGATCTTCGCCAGCATTGTCAACTTCAGCGAGTTCTATGAGGAGAACTACGAAGGGGGCAAGGAGTGCTACCGAGTCCTCAACGAGCTCATAGGTGACTTTGATGAGCTCCTGAGCAAGCCAGACTACAGTAGCATTGAGAAGATCAAGACAATCGGGGCCACATACATGGCAGCATCAGGGCTAAATACAGCCCAGTGCCAGGAGGGCAGTCATCCGCAGGAGCACCTGCGGATCCTGTTTGAGTTTGCCAAGGAGATGATGCGTGTTGTGGACGACTTCAACAACAACATGCTATGGTTCAACTTCAAGCTCAGGGTTGGCTTTAACCATGGGCCGCTCACAGCAGGTGTCATTGGCACCACCAAGCTGCTCTATGATATCTGGGGGGACACCGTCAACATTGCCAGCAGGATGGACACCACTGGGGTAGAGTGTCGCATCCAGGTGAGTGAGGAGAGCTACCGTGTGCTGAGCAAAATGGGCTATGACTTTGACTACCGGGGAACAGTGAATGTCAAGGGAAAAGGGCAGATGAAAACCTACCTTTACCCAAAGTGTGTGAATAACGGGGTGGTGCCACAGCACCAGCTGTCTATCTCCCCAGACATCCGTGTTCAGGTGGATGGCAGCATTGGACGGTCTCCCACAGATGAGATTGCCAACCTGGTGCCTTCTGTCCCATATTCAGACAAGACATCCCTGGGCTTTGATGACAGCATGCAGGCCAAGGACACATACATGTCTTCTAAGAGACCCTGGAAAGAGTCCATCAAAGTGGAAGAAAGGTGTCGATTTGGCAAAGCCATAGAGAAAGATGACTCTGAAGACATGGGAATGGAAGAAGCCAATGAACTCACCAAACTCAACGTCTCAAAGAGTGTGTAAGGCAGCACTGAAAGCTGCCCGAGGTGCTCTGTTCATTGAACACAATAATATTTGTATTTGGCTGTTGTGCTTTTAAGCATCACAGTTTCTGTCCCTGGATGTGGTATTATGTGGTCATTTCAACCCTAAATTCTGTGTGGATCACAGTTGTTCAGGGTTCATTTTCATTCATTTCTTCTTTACTTTGCTCCCTTCCCTGAAAACCAGCCCCCTTGGGGTACTCCGTTCAGCCGCGTGGAGGAGAACAAGTGCCTTCAGGGTTGGCCCTGGCCTCAAGTCTAGGACTGAGGCCACAGTAGAATTATGGCTCTTTAGGGTATTATTTGACTTTTAAAACAAAAGCTGTGTTTAAGATATCATTTTTATTGCCTTTTCTCACAAGATATTTGGGAGGGGTCATACAGTGTTTTTATTTTTTCTGTATATGTGTTTCCCAGTCACCTGGCCTTTCTAAGTAAGCACATACACGCACACACATTGCATTTATGACTCTGATATAAAGTGCCAGTAACTCACTGGGGAGGTGAGAGGGAGAAGGGAAAGGGAACCATGGAGGTCCTCCTCCCCCATGCTCCCCAGAGCACCTGGGCCCTCTATTGTGGGGGCAGTGGGTGAACCACACATCCAACACCATGCGGTTTCTGGGGTTCACCTGTGTGCAAGCTAAGATTTCAAATGTTCACCAGGCACAGAGCTTGTTAGCCCAGGCCTCAGGTATCTCAAAGCCGTTTTTTTCATCCTGACCCTGCTCCAAGGGGTCTTCCAATTGAGAGTGAAGGTGTCTTGGAAGTTGACTCGTCTGAGGGGAAAACTCAAAATAAATGTCTGAGGGGTGCATTTATTTATTTATTTATTTATCGAGATGTATGTTTTGGGGGAGGGGGTGCTAGGTCCTTTTGGTGGACAAAAATAAGCTGGAGTGGGGGATGGGCCAGTTCACAAAGGGCACAGATCTAGAACAAGGTATCCATCCCTTCATGTTTCAGCCACTGGGGGCCACACTGTTGCCTAGGGTGCTCCCCCTTGTTGAATTCCAAATCAAAACCAGCAGGCCAGGGGAGACAGTGTTTTGGCCTTTAGAAATTTAAGGTTTCTTCATTCTCTCCCACCCTCCAATCGCACAGGCTGGTCTATGGCAGAATTTAATCTCATGAGCCAAGTCCAACCACTTGTGAGGGGCTTCTTAGCTGTACTCGGGGTCAGAGCCATCCTGTACACAAATGGCAGAGGAAGCTCAAAGAAAATCAGTCAGTGCTCTGGGTTGCCACTCCTGCTTTTGTGTGTGTGTTCTGCCACGTTGAGTCTGAAGTTTATGTCCAGTGGTACACAGGCTACAGCTGTTGTCTCAGTTATTTTCCAGGTGATGCTGGTGTATAGTCTAAGGTGCAGCTGAGGACAAGTTTGTATCTGCTGGAGCTCTTCATACAGTTCCCCAAGTGTGTTCTTTCACTGGTGAATCTCACTGTGTACTTCTCACATCCTCATTAAGTCCCCTCATTACTCCTCCCCAAAGATACATACGCTGGCAGGATGATATCTTGATTCTGGTCAGCCACTTCCTTAGGGAGACTTCTAGGATGGCCACCCAGCAGCACACTGTTGTCTCAGAATTGAGAGTTTTCTTAGTGACTATGAGCTTTTCCTTCAGGTTTGACTGTCAGTTTGTTGGTCTTCCAACTCTGAAGAAAATATGGTTGTGACAATACCTCTTGCTTCTGAAGAATGTATTCATATAAAACACCACAGATTTTTTTTCTTATGAAACACTACCTAAAGCTTTCCTTGTGCTAAGGATTGTGAGCATGTTGGATTTTTCTCCTGTCAGTATTAAGTTTTCTGTATGTTGTCCTTTCCTCTGCCTTCCATCTCTGGGCTGCATGGATTTTAGGGGCTGGTAGGTTGCCGATGTTTTTGCTGTCTCGTTCAAATATGATCTACCAAGTTCATCTCTGTGCACACTTTTCCCCCATCATGCTGTTTTCCTTCCCCTACCACAAAGGTGTTTGTGATCCCTCCCCCAATTCAGAACCCCAGAGTTGCAAACTGACTGAAGAAAAGCATTAACCTTGGGTGGTCTGGTTTAGCATTGTACCCATGGAGCCCCTGACAAGGGCAGCTCATCATGCAGAGAATAAATGGTCTTTTAAAACACCCTGAGCCTTCCTAAAGAACCAGTACAGAAATTATCTTGGGGCCTTGAGACCCCTGGGACATTCCCAGCTCCCTGCTCTGAAGCATACCTCAATGCAGAACCACAGAATCTCCGTGGCACACCTGCCATGCATCTCAGTCTGTCGGCATTGAACACGTAGTTGTTGCTGGACTCAGATGGGCTTCTAGGCAGTGGGCTCAAGTGCTGCAGGTGGCAATACTTCTTAGGAACCTAGGGCAGGAAGCAATACTACAGAATTGAATGTGTGTAAATAGTTGCTTTGAGTTGCAATTGCTATTTTCTCAGCCCCAGCTCAGATCAAATTTTATATATCTGTATGATCAACAAGCACACATAATTTTATCAGTGCAAATAAATGTAGAGCATCAGTTATGAAATCCTTAAATCACTTGAAGAGTCCCACAAATTGTGCCACACCTGCGCATGGCTCCTTCAACGCTGACTTCACTGGTTGGGACTGCACCTGCACATTTGCACATGACATGGAGAGTTAGAGACAGCGTGCAACCCGTTACCTGGGCTCTAATCACTTGTAGTTTTTAAAGATACATCTGCATTTGAATTTCTAGATTTTTGAGATAAGCATTTTTTTTTTTTTTGGATCGGTTGTTTCAGAAAATCACATCATGCTTCAAATTTGAAATTAAATTAAGGAGAACCAACTGTTTGCATTTTCCACATTTCCTTTGCTCTGCTCTTTTAAAATTGTTAATTCTAAGAATTTCAAAATGCATCCACTGAAAAAATGGACATTAAAATATTCTGCAATCTAACTTTGGTGCCTGCTATTTCCTCATTGAAAAGATCAGCACCTGTTCAGAGGTCACAACAGTCCTTATACACCTCATGCTCTTTGCAGTGTGTGACTGACAAAGGATTTATTTTTTTCTTTGTGTTTGTGTACACTGTGCGTGTGTTTGTGGGAGTGTGTGTGTGTTAATGGACACATTTGTTATATTTAACTTTAGTTGAGGGACATTTATTTTTACATGGAATTTTTTAAAAAATGTATTTAGTAGGGTCTACAAAGACTCAATCAGACTCATAGTGATCCTGTTTTCAGTCTCCCAAGCGCAGGGATTACAGGTGTGCATCACCATGCCCAGTCTCAATCGAAGTCTCAGTGTACCCCAGGGGCAGGGCCAGCACAGCATGCTTTGCATAGAATTTTAAAAACAAAAGTTAGCTTGCAAGATACATTTATTTATGACAGTTTCACTATTTTATTGGACCTTTATTTAAATTTTTTTTTTTTTTCCTTGAGGCATCTTAAAAAGAATTGAGAGAGAAAACAAAGTAGGTTTTCTAGAAAGGTCATCCAGCAGTCTCTTTCTCACAGGGTGACTTATGGATATTCCTATGATGGTGATGTTTTAGGAAGCCACAACCCAATTCAGAATCTGCTTGAAGTGAGCCTCTTCCCAGGAAACACGTGCCCTTTTGTACAGATCTTAGGGGTTTACAACACCTCCACATCTAAACTGTCTATCTCTTATAGTCTCATACTCTGATGGCTTTCCCCAGTGAGTCAAGTTATTTGTGGGAATTTCGGGGCATGAACTTTTTTTGCATACTCAGAAAGGATGAAGACATGGCCTCCAGTCTCTCTACTCATGAGCTTGCAGGGACTCCTCCTCTGCTGGCCTCAGTGCTGTTGAGAGCCCTGTTCAGAGCTGGTGGCACTCTCCTGCCCAAGGCAGTGTGGCTGGCACCCAGAGAACTTTTCCCAGGGTAAGGAATAAAGATCTTTGCTGCATTGAAGGTCTTCAGGAATGTGACTCTGCTTAGATTAGGGACTTAGGGGTCAAGAAAGATAGATGCTAACCTTTTCAGTAAGCCCCAGAATTTATCATTTGTGGTTTCTCTTTAGTCTGAGGCTTTTTTTTTTTTTTTTGCTTGGGTTGCTTTTCCTGCTGTGGGACTCTAGAGTTAAAGCCTTCTGGAATTAATCCCCATGCCAGGCAAAGACATCTAACTGGAGGAAGAACCAGGTAAGAATGTGAATAAGAAAAAAAAAAAATACACATTTTAGGGCTGGGGAGATGGCTTAGTGAAATAAGCGCTTCCCTGACAAGCGCAAGGGCCTGAGTTCAATCCCCGGTTCCTCCAAAAAAAAAAAAAAAAAAAAAAAAAAACGACAAAAAAATACACATTTGTACATTATACATATGTGTATTTTAAATCTTGCTGCCTGTCTTTTTATATAACTCCAAACTTTAATAAAATAACATGCTCTGAAGAGTTGTTAGAGAAAAGTAGAGTAATTTAAACTGGAGAATTATATTCCTGCTGGGTCTGAAAGAGGCAGAGTGAATGAAGCAATCTGAGTGCTGACTAAATCTCATTCATCAACAGCAGTGATTCTTAACCATCCCGTTGGCTCCCGGAACCTTTCATGATTTGACGAGGTTGTTCCTTTCTCTAGAGCAGTACACAAGAAAACAAACCCTCTTGAGGTTGTACTCAATTTCAAGAGTTCATGGATCCAAGTAAAGTACCCTGACCTGCAGTAACCAGAAGAATGATCCAGTAAGTTACATTGATTCATGGATGAGGTTCACAACTGATTTTTTTTTTTTTTACATGTATTTGGTACAGGGTCTCACTACACAGCTCGGACTCATAGTGATCCTTCTGCCTTGGCCTCTCCAGTGCTGGAATTACAGGTGTGTACCACCACGCCTGGTCTCAGTGGCCGGCTCAGGAGGCCTAGCACTGGGCCGGCACAGCATGCAGTACGAGGAATCAAACCCGGGTCCTTGTGCTTGCCTAGGCAGGTGCTTAGACCGCAGAGCTATCTCCGCAGCCTACAACCTACTTTAACTCCCCACTGGAACACCATGCAGCAAGCCAGTGTTGCCCACTTGTTTGGGAACCTCTAATCAAAAGTTATTTTATGTGTGAGCAACCTGAATGTATGTGAGGAGCCACGGAAAGAAGTATATGCCCAATGTCAAGTTAATTTCAATGGATGGGAAATGTTTGGCCAGCATTGTTGTTGTGTTGTGTTGTTTATTTGTTTTTACCAGGAATCAAACTCACACTTTTCAGGTTGGAGGCTGTGCCACCGAGCTGTATCCCTGGCCTCTGCCAGTATTTATTGAATGCCTACTATGTGCCAAATAATGCACCAAATTCCCTCTACTTTGCTTGTTAGATCTGCTTCAACATTTGAGAGTATTTGAGAAATAGCTGTGAGTAGAAAGTGCTTTTCATGATGATGGTTCCACCAGTAAACTGAAGGGACTCAGATTTCTAGAGTCACATCCTGACATCCTTTTATTATTTATTATTTTTTTTATTTTTAAAATTTTTTTCTGAGGATCAAACTCCAGGGCACTACACCGCTGAGCTATACTGCCCTCCCTTAAGACAGGTCTGCCTGCCTGCCCCCCCCCTCTGTGTCTCTCACACACACACACACACGTCCTGATCAATATACCTGTGGCCCCAACACCATTCCATCATCATCCTTGGCTTTTTCTGCCATCCTCATGTCCCAACTTTGGGAATATAAATAAACCTCAGCAATGTGATGATCAGATAACATCCCCAGGTTAAACAATATTGATTTATGGAAAACTTTTTTTTTTAGTCCATAAGCTCAGTTCTTACACATGCAAGTAAGTGAAAATGGGTGGCCCCCGTTACGTGATACTTTTCTGCCAAGGAACTCAAAACCTGGAAGCCCATCAAGCCCCAGTGGCCTCACTGAAGCAGGTAGGTAGCAGAGGCCCTTCTGCTGAGCAGACAGAAAGCTCAGGGTGGGAGCACTGAGGGGCTTCTCTAGTTTAGCCTCTCAATGGACATAATTGCCAACTTCATGGCCCTGCTGATAGGACAGCAGAAAATGTAACACACTGCCAAATTCTGGTAAACCAATTCCCATCTTCCCTCTTTCTTTCCAAGGAAAGAACAAAAGATCTAGGTGGTGGCATAGGATGCTGGGTTTTTTGTTGTTTTGTTTGTACTAGGAATCAAACTCAGGACCTCGAACTGGCCAGACAGACACTACACTACTGAGCTATATCCCTGACTGGACACTAACTATATTTATATTATTTATTTATTTTTGCAGTACCAGGGATGTAACTCAGTATCTTGTGCTTGCCAGGCAAGCACTTACTCCACTGAGCTATCTCCCCTGGCCCTGACTAACTATATTTTAAATGGCAAAGTTAGGCAGCAAGTGACCAACCAGGAAAAGTGTGTTCCCCACCTGCCACTCTTCATAAGACTGATTACATTATACATGTAATATTTGTTATTATCTAGTTCATACTTAGAAAGCAGGCTTTTAAATTATTATTTTTCCAAACCCCAAGTTTCATGTCCATGTGATAACCAAATTATCCCCACCATCCAGGAAGAGGGAAAGGTTTAGGTCAGGCCAATGCCTTTAGGAAGACTATTGTAG
Source organism: Octodon degus (assembly GCF_000260255.1). Taxonomy (NCBI): domain Eukaryota; kingdom Metazoa; phylum Chordata; class Mammalia; order Rodentia; family Octodontidae; genus Octodon; species Octodon degus. Next base: position 7,647,445 of record NW_004524597.1, read on the forward strand.
CTTATGTTGGTGTTGTGTGTTTTCTACTAATTTAGCAGACATAGAGCCTGTACCTTCTATATAAAAATCAGGGTGTTTTCCCTGTTGGTTACATAATAAGTTTTTTAATATGTATGTTACATAGATTTTTAACATTTTTTAAAGCTCATTGGTACATTTTACATATACATAATAATCACATTCATTATAGGGAGTTTGTACCTGTACCTGATACATCATGATTCCTTTTTTCCCCAATCTCCTCCCCTCCCTTCAACCTCTCTCTCTGTCCATTTCTATAAAGCTCTGTTTCCATTTTATCCTTCTTTTATCATTTCTTTTCTCTCTCTCTCTC
>NW_004524597.1:7648418-7649068 GCF_000260255.1 Octodon degus
TTTTTGAGACAGGATCTCACTATGAAGTTCACACTGGCCTTGAGCTCACTTTGTAGCCCAGGCAGACCTCGAGCTCATAAAATCCTACTGCCTTTACCTCCTGAGTGTTGGGATTACAGGCATACACCACCACACCTGGCTCTCCATGACACTTTGGAAGTACTGGGTAAACAAAAAGTCTGAGCCTTGACTGTTTGCAAAACCTAATGGAGGTCACAATTTACTCTTCAGAAGCCAGTCTTATAACAAGGTAGGTTTTGAGTTGGAGGAACTTGTTTGAGGCGATTTGGGTGTGCCAGAATGCTGCTTTTCTTTCCCTTAGGATTCAGACTTCCAGATAGCATTGCAGATGTATAGACAATGTTTATTTTACCCAGATGGAGATGCTGAACATTGCCCTTGATCTCCTATTCATATCATTTTTTTGGCAGTTTTTCTCTTTTTCTCCATAATTTTATTGAGAAACAAATAGCAATGAGACAATTTCAAACCAAATTGGTAGGACAGTTTCAATAATCAACACATTGCATACATTCTTCCTAGTGGTTAATGGCTGTACAAGATGCGGACATGATATCCTATTTACAAACACCATTAGAACAAATCCCTCTATTCATTAAGAGATGTAACTATATATCTATCCTAACCAT
>NW_004524597.1:7657045-7663492 GCF_000260255.1 Octodon degus
CTTGGGTTCTGAGATTGCATTTTGCTTCTTGTTGTTGTCATTTTGTGTAGCACTGTCTTCTGACCTTTGTTGTAGATCTTTGGTGCAGTTATAACCTTAGCACGTACTGAAATTCAGGTGCAGATCTACAAAGTTGGATTTATCCAGTTGTGCCTGGCTTGGGTCTGGCTGCTGTGCTCAGCTCCTTCCTGCTGCTGCCCTTGGGGGTGAACATGTTGTGCCACTCTGGCAAGATGTTCTGCTCCTGGACTAGCTAGGTAGTTCTGTCCTCTACACTCTCTGCAGGGATTGCAGCTGCAGGGTTTCACCCCAGGCCTGTATGCCAGGCTTAGGCTGAGTCTGGAGGGGACAAGGTGGAGTAAGGGGGAGAGGCAACTCTCCCACACACTCACTGGGCCTGGTCTAGGACTGGTTCTGGGGGTTCCCGGAATGTGACAGAAATTCCTACTCAGTGGGTGGGGTGGGGGGGTACTACAAAGTGGTGGTGGGGTGTCCCAAGGGGGTGAATGAGAGTGTCACCCACACTGCGCCTGGGCTGGGACCAGTAGGTCCTGCCAGCACAGGGTAGCGGGAAGCTCTCCCACACATTCACCGGGCATGGGCTCCATATCATTAATTGAATGAATTGCACTCTTCAGTAATTTCAGTCAAGTATTTCTGAAGATCCTAGTCTTTGATGGCACTCAAAGAATTTTTGGGCTTTTATTTTTGTTTTCTTTATTTAAAAAGGTGTTTATGTGAATTTTCATAACACTAATGAAAACCTAAGAAAGTACAACCATTTTTAATAATAAGAGTTTTAAAGTTATTATGCAGATAATTTAGGATATAAGCATCCTTTTTTCTTAAACCTTTCAACTGAGACAACATGAGTGTATTGGCTGAGTCACATGGCTAGTGATCCAAAAACTTCAAGTGTCTTCTCTTACAAGCCCAGCACCGGGGACCACCTTCCATTCCCTTCCACTCATTTCTAGATTCCACATGTCTCTTTATTAACTGTTTGCCTTGCTGGAAGAATTACAAAGGGCTCAGACCTGAATCCTCTGAGAGAAAAGCTAGGATGTCTGGTAGGTTAGCATCCAGGTCACACTTGGCCTCTACCTTGGGACAGTTATCAGGACCCTAATAGTCTGGTCTGTGTCCCCAGGGCTGCTGGTACAAGAACAGGCTTCTCTCATCACTACAAGCACAGGACCTCCCCCTGTGTCCACCTCAGGGAGAATGCTCCAGGACCACACCACCACCAGGTGCACTAGCTCATCTCTTCCTTCCTCTAACTCTTCCAAAGGACAAGAGAGCAGCCCCCCAGCTTGGAGCCACAGTGCCAGGACTCTTGCTGCCCTGGGTTTTCTTGGTGAACTCCATGTTCTGTCTGTAATTCTTTCCAGGTCTGGGCCTCAGCACTGGCCTAGTAGAGACACTCCAAATTCAAACCTATCCCTATAAGCTGCCATGAATCCTGGACAAGCCTGTGGTACGCACATCCCTCCTGATAATCATCTGCATGTCTCTTCTGATTTTACCCACAGGAAGATGGTAGAGTGACTAGCTGGGCCTACTCCAGAAAGATGAACCTCAACCCTGCATTTCTGGGCCAGCACAGGCAACAGCAAGCCAGACCCCAGAGGCTAGTGTGGAACCCAAGCAGAGAGGCTATACAGCCCCACCAAGGGACCCCATGGCTGTCCTTGGAACTGAGGAAGCACTGGGACAGAACAGAAGACCATGTTGGGAGTTCCCAAAAGTGGATATCAATGAAGAGTAGATCATCAACATCCAGTGACAACACAGAGTAGTATGGCTCCAGCCCACCCTTGGCCAACATACATTCTAAGCACAACAGCTCAGAGTGCATCACAAACCCTCAGACAGATGCCAAGCAGGCTTTGGGGTCACTCTTAGCATAAAATTAAACTCAAGGATGAAAGCTGAACATGGTGGCATATAGCTGTAATCCTAGCACTCGAGAGGCTAAGGATCATTAGGAGTTCAAGACCAGCCTGGGAAGCTCAAGGCCAGCCTGAGCTGCATAGTGAGATCCTGTCTCAAAAAGACAATAAAACAAAACAAACAAAAAAACAGTTCTGTGAGGCACATGTACCCTTAATGCGATATCACTGATGTTGGTATATCGCTGTGCAGGGTGACAAAGGTACACACAGCCTTCTGATTGGGAGTGGTTGTCAGGACAGGAAAATTATAGGAGAAGGTTGGAGAGAAAGAAAACCTAACCACTTTTTCCCAGAAGTCAAAAACAGTACTGAAGGGCCGAGGAGATAGCTTAGTAGAATAAGTGCTTCCCTGGCAAGCCCAAGAGTCTGAGTTCAATCCCTGGTTCCACCAAAACAAAAACAAACAAACAAACAAACAAACAGTACTGAGTAGGAAACTCCAAGTTTTATTTTACTTAAGGGGACAAAGTTCCTGTTCAGGAGTACCATTGTGAATAGAAGAAGAAACTGTCAATGACCATTGGGGGCTGGGAAGATAGCTCAGCAGTATAAGCACCTGCCAGACAAGGGCAAGGGACCAGGTTTGACACGGGGTAGGCCACCGAAATTGGGTATGCTGGCATATGCCTGTAATCTCAGCACTGGGGAGGCTGAGACAGGAGGATCACTACGAGTCTGAACTGTGTAGTAAGACCCTGTACCAAAAGAATTTTTTTTTTTTGACGTTAATGACCAGAGCATTAATTTATCTGCAAGGGCCCTGAGACATCCTTTTTGTTCTTGTTTGGTTTTTGAGGCAGGGTTTTGCTGGTAGTGTAAGCTGGCCTTGAGCTCATGGTGATACTCCTGCCTCAGTCTCCCAAGTGTTGGGATTACAGGCATATACCACCACACCCAGAATTGAGACATTGTTTTATAACATCAATCCACAGAGCCTACCCATCCATGTATGCTCACTTCAGCTATAGGGGAAAACAGGCTGGTCCTTGCATTTTTAAATCTTTAATTTTTTTTAAAAGCTGTGGATTAGATCAGGGCCTCCCACATATGAGGAAAGTACTGTATCCTGAGCCACTCCTGTCAACCCCCATCCTTGCATTTTAATTCACTGGCTCAACTGCCAGGGTCCTAACACAAGTATTTCCAGGAAGAAAATATGGCAACCTTGATCCAGCCTTTTCTCTGCTGGGGCACCCTCAGATCCCCTTCACTTGGATAGGATTGTCCAGGACACAGTGTGGCTCCAAATTTTCAGGGCCTTCAGTGTCTCTCTTAGCACTGAGGTTCAGTCACCCCCTTTCCACTGACAAGGATCTGTGCAGAAACGCAGCTAAAGGAAGGGAGCAAAAAGCTCCTCTCCCTGATGTCTCTTGGGCTGGTGCCAAGAAAGAAGGTGAAGCATGGCTATGTTCAGAATTGTGGGAGAGAGGCACTGCTCCCCACTTTCTGTGGGACTTCGCTGGAGCTTGTTCAACTCTGAGCTCACAGACAGGAGTGAAACAAAGCGTGTTTTATTTGGATTGCACTGAACAAAAATAGAAAAAAAAAAAGGACTCACTTTTTCCAGTGGTTTTAAATGTTTCTTTTTCTTTTTATTTTTTTTATCAATAGTACAGATCCAAAGTAAGTATTTATTCACTGCCCCAATTTCCCAATCTTTTCATTTAGATGCATGAATACCAGTTTCCAAGATTTTAAGGATATGCTGAAAACAAGTCCCCAACTTTTCTGCACGTGGTCCCAGCGCAGACCCTTAGGTGTGTATCTCTTAAATGTAAGTGTTGTTTTCAATTTTTGGAAAACTAGGTAAGAGAGGGCTGATTCTTAAGCAACATGAAGAAAGGCTGTGCTCTCCTTGGGAAGAAACTAGCAGGGTATTGTTTATCTAGAAGCTCTGGATTTTTGTTTGTTTTAATTCAAGTCAACTATCTAGAAAGAAAAAAACTCATCCTGGGGAGGTAGCTCAGTGGTTGAGTACTTGACTAGTACTGGTGGGGCCCAAAGTTTGACCTCCAGCACTACAAAAGAAGACAGGTAAAGGCAGAAGGCATTGCCTGACCTCTTCATTACTTAGGATTGTGAAGGTAAGGGAGGAAGAAAGATCTTTAGACACCTATGCTAATAAATGCCTTTACAGCCAAAAATACGTTTTATCCATGCAGGAAAATTGTTCACTTCCTTTTTTATTCACTATCTCTTACAAAGTCATTGTGCCATAAAAAGAAACTCTTTTGAGCTAAGTGACTCTCTCTGTGGCTGGAGATGGGGCGGTATACCTTGTCCCTTTTCATAATCCACAGTGGCAGCTAGCATCTCAATGTCATGATGTTCTTTGCAAAACAAAAAAGTGTGTTGTGTGACAAACTGTCATAGCTGAAGGGATATGTAAGCAAATGTAAAAACCCAAAGATATTATTCTCCATTGTCAAAGGGTATTAGTTTTAACTTTTATTTACTAATTAATTTTGCTGGATTCTTTTCAATTAAATTAGTCACTTTTGTATTGCTGTGAAGAATGTATATTAATTTCATGGCTTTGAAAAGTTTACAGGAACATTAAGACTTGATGCCAAAGACATTCATTAGAATGCTCCATTATCTCGTGGATTCAGTGCCCATCTGTCTTGCATATGCTTCCAGGGGCGGCTCAGCCAAGTATTGGGCATATGCACGCTTGTGAAACGTACATATGGGCGCCCATGCCTGGAGACCCAGGATGAATCATAAAGGCCATATCTGACTTAGGTTAAAGTCCCCCTGAAGTAAAGACTGAGGCCTCCCCAGAAAAGTGTACACATATTGGTGTGCTCTTGAAAGTAAATTTAAAAGAGTAGATTTAGATTTAAAACAGTCCTTCCAGCTCAGCAAGTATCGCTTTGTTTCTATCTGTTCACCACCCTTTCATTCGCAATAAACCTGACAAAATACTTCCAGAATGAAAATAAGAATGTTCGTGTTTGAAGGAAATGTTGGCAGACGGCCACAGACTTGAAGTACGCAAGCTAATTTTGCTCTTGTTTTTCTGCCAATAACTGCTTGGCCTCCTCTTGCTCTGCACAGGCAGGGCCTGAGGATGGATTCTGGTCTTGTTGCAAATCCCCGGTGCAGAAGGCCATGAGTCATGGTGAAGTGAACTTCCTCGGCTCTGGAGTGGGCTGTCTCTCCTTGGGCCCCTTTCAGCCTTGCAACCAGGCAGCACACAGTCCTGGGACCATAAATGCCTTCAACATCCTTAATGTTCCTGGCATCTTCTGTCTTATGCCAACTAAGTAAAATCAGGTTTACTTGTCTTTTCTCCCCCAAACAGAGATGGCTCTTCACCAAAGAAGGGAGGGAAAAGGGAAGGAGGGAAAGAAAAAGAAAAAGAAGGGACAAAAAAAAAAAGGAAAAAGAAAGAAAGAAAAGAAAAGGAAAAAAGAAAAAAAGAAACGGAGTGAAAGAAGAAAAAAGAGGCACATGTCTTTACTAGTTTTAAAGTGGATTTTATGTTTTTATTTGTTTCTTAGATTGGGGCTGCTACAAGTTTTTTTTTTTTTTGTTTTGTTTTGGTTTGTTTTGGTTTGGGGTTTTTTGGCAGAACTGGAGATTGAACTCAGGCTCTTGTGCTTGCCAGGCAAGCGCTTATTCTGCTGAGCTATCTCCCCAGCCCCATCGCTACATAGTTGAGGCTAGCCTTGAACTCACTATGTAGGCCAATTTGCCTGAGCTCATGGTGCTCCTCCTGCTTCAGCCTCCTGAGTGCTGAAATGTGGATTTGATTTTTAAATTCATCATTTATATCGTGCTTTCCAAACACATGTCCTGCAGCAAGTATCACAGCCTTGCCTACTGCAGAATGAACAGGTTGTACACTATCCTCAAGGAGTGAACTTCTCCATGAAGTTTTAAGATGAAGAGAGGAGAAATGGGGTCTGACCTATTACCTCCATAGCTGGTGAGAAGGCCAGACTTGGGAGTAGCGTATAGGGGTGGGAGTGGGAACATCCTGGGTTTCTGAAATGTGGATCAAAGGATTAGCTTGAGGCTATGCAACAGATTCTAAGTCCCTCCTGAAAGGTGCTGCCATCAGCCCTTGAGGTAGAGGGGCGGGGATACAGGGACAAGCCTGGGACTTAATGCTTGTGTCAAGCCCAGGAGAAGTGTGCCTTCTAGATGAAGGTCCAGAAGACCTGGAACAGAAAAACCCGAGCTGCCTTCATGTTCCCAGCAAGGTAGGAGGCCTCCTCTTGAAGCTTCAGTGGAAGGTGAGGTTCAGGCCACTCAAAGAGAAGCACAGGAGCCAAGTGCCAGAGACCCTGGGCCTGGCTGAGTCTGGAGAGAACTAATCTTGGTTCACCTCATACACAGGCCATTTAGAGTAGAAGTCACGTCAGGAAATCTTGGGAATCAGTTCTGCTGGGATGGGCTCCTCCCCATAGCAGTGAGTCCCAGGTTATAAAAGGTTTTCCCCATTGTGTTCAGAAGTAATGGGGCTGGGGAGATAGCTCAGTAG
>NW_004524597.1:7663766-7668760 GCF_000260255.1 Octodon degus
TAGTGTCCCAAATTTTCTGATCAAGGAGATTATGGGGCCAAAGAGGAAAGTGATCGATGATGTACAGTGTGCCTGAGGAGAGTCACATGGAGAGAAAAATTCTCTCAAGCTTTCACAGAGAGCACATTGGACAAGCAATGGCCGTGACTCATCCACATGGCTGACACTAACAAAGGTTCTACAACCTGAGGTACAGGATCTCAGGATAAATCCCGAGGGGATTTCACTGACCTTATCAGAACCAAAAGCTACAACTCTTGTTGCATAGGTCCTGCTTTACTTTGGTCTTAACCATCCAGCAGAAAAGTAGAAAAACGAAATATAAGAAGTAAAGCCATGCTGTTATGTTGAGCTGTAGGGGACCCAGGTCAACAATTTCTGATGTTGCCAGTCAAGCAGAAGACCCAATACTATTATGGGCTACTGGACTCTTTTAGAATATTTTGCTGTGTTGGGGCCGGGGAGATGGCTCAGTAGAATAAGCGCTTGCCTGGCAAGCGCACAAGTCTGAGTTCAAATCCCTGGTTCCACAAAAAAAAAAAAGAATATTTTGCTGTGTTTACACACCTATAATACTCAAATAATGGAACTTAACAACAAAAAGGGGATGCAGATGAATGTCCATTTTGTATCTGTGTATTCAAATGGCTAGGGTCAATATACAGTTACATTCTCTTAATGAATGGAGGGATTTGTTCTAATGGTGTTTGTAAGTAGGATATCGGGTCTGAATCTTGTACAGCAATTAACCACTAGGAAGAATGTATACAATGTGTTAATTATTGAAACTGTCCTACCAGCATTGTTTGAAACTGTCTCATTACTATTTGTTTCTTAATAAATTTATGGAAAAAAAACAGGAGACCTTATCACCCTCTTATCTAAAAAAGATAGGTCAAGCAGACAAAAAATTAGCAAATCAGTATCAGAACTGAACCAAACCTTTGAACAACTGGACTTTGTGAACATATATAGAGTGTTCCACCCAACAACATCTGAATACACATTATTTTCGATTACATATGGGACATTTTCTAAAATAGACCACATTTTAGTCCATAGATCATGCTTAAGTATGTGCAAGAAAAGAGGGAGATGGCTCAGTGGAATAAGCGCTTCCCTGGCAAGCACAAGGACCTGAGTCCAATCCCTGGTTCTGCCAAAACAAAACAAAACAAAACAAGAAAAGAAAAGAAAAGAGAAATTATTCCATGCATAGGGCCAAGGAGATAGCTCAGTAGAATAAGCGCTTGCCTGGCAAGCGCTAGGTCCTGAGTTCAATCCCCGGTACTGAAAAAAAAACAAACAACATGCATATTATCTGACCACAGAGCAATGAAACTGGAAATTAAAGACAAAAGAAACCACAAAAACCCCCAAAACATATGGGAATTAAATGACACCCTTCTCAGCAACCAATGGGTTATAGATGAAATTAAATAAGAAATTAAACAATATATACAATTCAGTGAAAATTCAAACACAACTTACCAGAATTTGTGAGATGAAATAAAAGCAGTTCTCAGAGGGAAATTTATAGCAGTGAATGCACACATTAGGAAAACAGAGTGAGAACAAATAAATACCCTAATGCTACACCTCAAGCTTCTAGAAAAAGAAGAGCAAACCAAGCCCAAAGCCCAAAGATGGGAGAAAATTATAAATATTAGAGCAGAAGCTAATGCAATTGAGACAAAGAAAACAATACAAAGAATTAATGAATTCAAAAGCTAGTTCTTTGATTAAATAAAATTGATAAGCCCCTAGCTAACCTCCTCAAAAAGAGGAAAGAAAAAACTCAAATTCAAGAAATAAGGAACGAAAAGGGAGAAATTACTACAGATACTGTGGAAATTCAGAAGATTGTCAATAGCTAATTTGAAAATCTTTGCTCTCACAGGATTGAAGACACAGAAGAAATGGACAGATTCCTAGATAGGTACAAATTGCCAAAACTGAATAAAGAAGATGTAAAAACTCTGAATAACCCAATATCAGTCAAGGAAATTGAAAATGCAATAAAAAAACTTACCAACAAAGAAAAGCCCAGATCCTGATGGATGCACAGCTAAATTCTACAAGAAATTTGGAGAAGATTTAATCCCAATACTCTTCAAACTCTTCAATGAAATTGAAAAGGAAGCAATACTCCCAAAATTATTCCTGGAGGCAAGTATTATATTGAAAACAGAGAAACATCTAACCAAAAAAGAGAATTACAGGCCAATCTCCCTCATGAACATAGATGCAAAAATCCTCAATAAAATACTAGCAAATAGAATACAGCAAATCATCAAGAAGATTATACTCTGGCAAGCGCAAGGGTCTGAGTTCAATCCCCGGTTCTGCAAAAGAAAAGAAAAAAAAAAAAAGGAAAAGAAGATTGTACACCACAGCCAGGTAGGATTCATCCCAGGGATGCAAGGATGGCCCAACATATGCAAAACTAAAAATGTAATACACTATGTCAATAGAGCCAAAACCAAAAACCACATGATCATCTCAATAGATGCAGAAAAGGTTTTTGACAAAGTTCAACACTCAGGGCTGGCCAGATAACTCAGCAGACTAAAGTGTCTGCTTAGGCAGGGTTCGATCCCCAGCATGCCATGCCGGCCCCTCCTGCAGGGTGCACTGAGATGGAGATTGAGACTGGGCATGCACCTGTAATCCCAGCACTTGGGAGACTGAAAACAGGAGACTCACTACAAGTCTGATCTATGCAGTGAGACCCTGTAGACCTTGTAGACCATGTCCTAAATACAGGGGGAAAAAAAGTCCAACACTCACGATCAAAGCCCGACAGAAAATTGGAATTGACATCCTATACCTCAATATGATAATCCGTCTATGACAAACCAATGGCCAACGTAATTCTAAATGGAGAAAAACTTAAAGCTTTTGCTGTCAAATCGAGTACAAAACACGGATATCCTCTATAACCACTCCTATTCAATATAGTTTGGAATCATTAGCCAGAGCCTTAGACAAGAGAGAGAAATAAAAGGAATAAGAATATGTAAAAAAGGGGGGCTGGGGAGATGGCTCAGTAGAATAAGTGCTGGCCTGGCAAGCGCAAGTGCATGAGTTCAATACCCAGTCCCACAAAAAAAAGAAAAAAATATACAAAGAAGTTAAACATCATTATTTGTGAATGACATGATGCTCTACTTCAAAGACCCAAAAAACTCTACCAAGAAGCTACTAGAATCAATAAACAAATTCAGTAGCATATCAGGATACAATGTCAACACTCAAAAATCAATAGCATTCCTCTACACAGATAACCAACTCACTGAGAGAGAAATTAGAGAAACAGTATCCTTCACAATATCATCCAATGCTGGCCAGATAGCTCAGCTGACTAGAGTGCCTGCTTAGGCAGAGCACAGTGGCCAGGGTTCAATCCCCTGTGTGCCATGCCAACCCCACCCCTGGGGCACACTGAGAAGGCAGATGATTGAGACTGGGCATGGTGGCACGTGCCTATAATCCCAGCACTTGGGAGACTGAAAATGAGAGGAGCACTATGAATCTGATCTGTGCAGTGAGACCCTATAGACCCTGTACTAAATACATAAAAAAATAGCCTCCAAAAAAAATGAAATACTTAGGAATTAATCTAACAAAGGAAGTAAAAATATCTATATAATGAAAATTATAATCCTCTAATAAAGGAGATTGAAAAGGATTTCAGAAAATGGAAAGATAGGGCCAGCCAGATAGCTCAGTGGACTAATGCATCTGCTTAGGCAGAGCACAGTGGCCAGGGTTTGATCCCCTGCATACCATGCTGACCTCACTCCCAGAGCACACTGAGATGGAGATTGAGACTGGGCATGGTGGCACATGCCTGTAATCCCAACGATTGGGAGGCTCAAATCAGGAGGATCACTATGAGTCCAATCTGTGTAGTAAGACCCTGTAGACCCTGTACTAAATACATTTAAAAAAATTGGAACCAGAAACTTGGGCAACAAAGGCAAGGTGGGAGGCATTAGAATCCCTGAGTTGAAATTATACTACAAAGCTACTGTGATAAAATCAACATGGCATTGGCCAAAAAAAAAAAAAAAAAAAAAAAAAGATCAATGGAACAGATTAGAAGATGCAAATACAATTACAAATACACTCAGCTATCTTATCTTTGACAAAGGGACCAAATATGTTCACTGGAAGAAAGATAGCCTCTTTAACAAATGATGCTGGAAAAACTGGCTCTCCATGTGCCAAAAACTAAAACTAAACACAGATCTATCACCATACACTAAACTAAAATCAAAATAGATTAACAACCTAAACATTAGAAGAGAAACACTAAGTCTTCTGGAAGAAAAAGTTGGTGGAAATCTTGAAGACATAGTAGGCAGACAGTTCATGAGCAAAAGCCAAACTGCATGGGAAATACTCCAAAGAATCAACAACTGGGATCTTATTGAGAAATTTCTGCATGTCAAGTCACCAAGAGTGAAAAAGACAACCCACAAATTGGGGGGGAAATGCAACCAACAATTACTCAAAGGACTTCTATCTAAATTATATAAAGAACTAAAAAAAAAAAATCAGAGCCTAAAATTTAAAGACCCAATCCAAAAATGGGCATCTGAGATGAATACACACTTCTGAGAGGAAAAACTACAAGTGGCAAACAAATACATCAAAAAAATTTCCACAGCAGTGGTCATTTGAGAAATGCAAATTAAAACAACATTGAGATACCATCTCACCCCAGAAAGAATGACTATCACAAAGAAATCAATGAATAACAAATGCTGAGGGCAGGCAAGATATCTCAGCGAATCAAGCTCCTGCTTAGGCAAGCACAGGGGCTGCACTGGTACCACCTCTGGGCAGACTGAGCCAGCAACTGAGTATGAGTGTGGTGGCGCACACCTGTAATCCAGTGCTGGGGAGGCTGAAAACAGGAGAATCACTATGAGTCCAACTTTCCAACTTGCATAGTGAGACCATGTACAAAAAAAAAAAAAAAAAAA
>NW_004524597.1:7668860-7674560 GCF_000260255.1 Octodon degus
AAGAAGAAGAAGAAGAAGAAGAAGAAGAAGAAGAAGAAGAAGAAGAAGAAGAAGAAGAAGAAGAAGAAGAAGAAGAAGAAGAAGAAGAAGAAGAATTATTTGTCATGTGTCAGCTGACACTATCCCACTTTCCTGGCTGGACACAGCCAGACCCTCAGCAGGATGGGGTGGGGAGGGAAGCATGGTCTCTTAGGCAGCAGTCAAGATGGAACAGGTGACAATGGGTGGTGATTTGCCTGAGACTCTGAGCACCTGGGAAGCTGCTTCAGAGCTGGCTAAGGAACTTGGGGGAGCAAGGAAACACAGCCGTGCTTGGGAAGCTGAGAAGAGAGAGGGTGGTGCAGGGGTGCAGAGCTGGCTGACCCTCCTCCCTGGGAGGTATGATCAGAACTTGGAGGCTGCAGGAAGAACCCAGTAGCCCTGCAAACAGCAGTGAGGTCCATGTGTCTCACTCCCTTAAGCCCAGGATGTGGCTCAAGACCAGACAGAGGAAGCAGGCTGCAGTCCGACTCTTTGAGGAATCTGTTGCTGCCATGCCAGGCTGCTTCTCATCAGTGATGGCTTTCTTTGACTTGTTACTTTTGAGGAATATAACTAAAATCAGAGCAGACAACATGTGTGTTTTCATACCCTGACGCACATGTGAACAAGATCAGACTACCCAAGAGATACCATTGCCTCCACCTCTCAATCTAGATGCTGCTTACTCTTAACTTCCTGCTTGACTTGTGTCACTGAAGCTATGCTATGAAGTGTCACTCATATCTGGGTTCTTTCACCTACACACACACACATGAGATTCCTCTTTTAATACAGTAGCTTTCCTTCTTTACCTGGATGCATATTATTTCACTGAGTGTGGAGACCACAGTATGCAAGTCCTTCCTGTTCAGGGTCATTTGGGTCATTCACTGGCAGTTGGGAGTAATGATGAGACTTGCTGCAGTGGAAATCTATACTGGTGCAACCTCTCTGGGTGGTGATTTGGTGAGAATTGTAAAAATTAGAAAAGCATGTGTCCAACTGTGTTGACTTCATTCAACAGGTCTTCTCAAACATGTATAATGCCTGATGCACCAGGTTCTTCATTATAGCACTTATCTGTGAAAGCTGAAGACCAAAAACAACCTAAATGCCCACTGAGACATGACTTACCCTCTGTAGACGAGAATGCCATGTGGCCACAGAAAGGAACGTGGAAGCTGGATGCTGTGGCAAATACCTGCACTCTGGGAGGCCTAGGCAAGAGAGCCACAACTTTAGCCCCAGCCTGAGTGATTTGCTGAGATCTTCTTTCAAAATAAAAAATAAAAAAGGGCTGGAGGTGTAGCTTAGTGTTAAGACTCAATCCCCAGTGCTGGGGGTAGGGGTAGAGAGAGGAATAAAAAGGCCAGTATTAATGTGATCTTCACATTGTAAATGAAAAAAGCAAGAGGCAGAATAGTGCATAATTTCCCACCATGTACTGCCTATGAATGGGGAAATACACTTGCTGTGCTTTCACAGGCTATGTACAGAAGTATAGTGAAAAATGGACCATCTTTACAGAAGACAGGCTGGGAGGAAGAATTTCTACAATATACTTATTCCTCTATGGTCACCTCTGTGGATTTTTAAGCTACATGAATGCATTACCTACCAACAACTCAAGGTATTGTGAGTAGACTAAGTATCACTGGAATGTACACACTAAAAGTGTACATGTTAGAAGGTGGAAAGGATCTTGATCAAAAGCTTAAGTTTAGGGTAAAGAGGACAGCAGAGCCTACTCAGGCATATTTACCTTGTCAAGTCACGGGAATGCTGATCTTCAGGGGGGAAAGTATATGTGTGTTCTCAGGGAGCCCAGCCACCCTGGGCACTCCAGAGCTCTGTGCCTCAGCATCCATTCATTCCTCCATTTGCTCATCCATCTCCTCACCCTTCAGGAGGCTCAAAGGACCTCTGACTTCCAGGCTTCTCGCCCATGAACATTGTCAGAATTGTCAGGTGTTGGGAAGATGCTGACCATGTTGTCAGCAGAAACCCCAGGTGGCAGATGGAGACCCAGTGGCTCGTGGACCCTGGGAACGCTCAATGCTCTTTCATGCTTTGGGAACTCTCCAATTTCTTCACATGGACTTACAGTTAAGATACTGGAGTTAGGTTGGTTTGGGTTATATGGAATCTTTCAGTAGAGGTGATTCCCCAAGTTAAGAACACAGCCAACCTTCTGCATCTGTGTCACCATCCCTGCTGGAGGACATCCCCTGAGGGCCCAGACCTTGTGTCTCTTAAGATGACTACTTCACAGCCCCTACTCCATTCAGAGTCATGAACAGTCCCATGACTCCAACTTCACACCTAGGCTCAAACATCAGTCCAAACTCATTACATCCAACTTCACTACAGGTGAAGGAATAAGCTGCCTTCTGTAATGGATTCCTGATCCTCTAAGAACCATCCACATGACCAAGATATTGAATTGTAATAAAATGTTCTAAAATTCAATAAAACGAAAGGATCCTATTTTACAGGAAGTCAAAAATGGCTCTGACATGTGTAAGGCACACAGAGTTAAGGGAAGACTGGATTAGAGCAAGAACTCTTCCTTATCTGTGCCTTGACTAGTAGAGAACCTATCTCTGTTCCAGGGCTGGGAGCAGGAACAGGGCCCCTGTGTCTTACGCAGCAAGGATCCCTCACCCTGCTTCTCAGGAAGGGTACAGACCCACCCTATCCATAGAGGCAGATATTCCTGTAATGGCTCCTTGGCAGGAAGCCAGGAATAAGCCTGTGGCTTAAATTCCTTAATGTTCAAGCACATTCCTTAATGTTCAAGTATATATTGTTGGCTCAAGTACTAAAGTGTAGAGCTGAGCAAAATATTCTGTGGCTTTTCAAAGAAATCTGGCAGGTACTGGGGGATCTTCTTGTCCCTTCTTCCATTCCCAACACTTTTTCAAAAATTAAGTTTAAAATTAAGGTGAACTTGGCAGGTTACCAGGAACGAGCCACTGTACCAGAATCCAGCAGGGTGCAGCGGGTGCATTCCACCTTGGTGGGCCTATCAGGAAGGAATTGCAGGATAGGCAGCCAGTGGGGCCCAGCAAACCACTTGGACAGGACTCAGCTGGAAGGAGACCCAAGCCAGGTCTGACCAGTTGGATTCGAGTTCAGTAGATGTGAGACATAATGCTGAGCCTAGCCGAGTCCAGACTGAGACCCAGATCTACAAGAGCATCCTTGCAACACAGAGGTGGCAGTAGGTAACTGGGGTGAATTAGTCTGCCTGGAAGGCTTCAGGTTCATGAAGGGGAGGTGATCAGACAGAAATCAGTGGAACTAATTTAAATACAAATTCCCAATTTACGATCTGCTTTGTTATGTAGCTATAATGTTTGATCCTATGGTCTAAAGTACAACCCTATTAGTTACAAAACTTTATCAATTTCTAAATTTCACTAGCTGTTATTAGTATTGCTAATTTTACTACCATAAATCAGAAATCATATCTGCCTTAACCACATGTTCTCCCTTGGGTAATAATATTAGGAGGTGCTTGGGTAATAACCTCACCAAAGCCCCACATTGAAGGACAGAGGACAGTGCCAAATGGAAACCAATATCTCACTCTCAGTCAATAGAGAAGACAAAATCTTGGGACACACACAAAACAAGAATCTCGGATCACAAGTCCACTTCTTGTACAGCAATTAACCACTAAGAAGAATATATGCAGTGTATTATTTGTTGAAACTGTACTTCCGATTGGATTTGAAACTGTCTCATTGCTGTTTATCAATAAAACTTTGAAAAAAAAAAAGCAAAAAAAAAAAAAGAATCTCTGACACAGGAGAGATACCTAAAAAGCAGACCCTTCACATAGACTACAGTGATACAGCTACCTACTATCAAACTTTCACAAAAACCTATCACAGAAATCAACACAAGAGTTCTTTCTGAAATAGAAAATGACAAAAAGGAGCAAAATGCATTCTCAGACCCTGAGCCCACTCAGAACAAAACCAGGAGACAGCAACATAGAAGAAATTGGAAGTCACACCTGAAATTATAGCAACTGAAGTAAAGAAACAACAGCAAAAGGGCATAGAGGAAATCAGATCAGAAATAATCTCACAGGTAAAAAAGAAATGATAACTATAATGAAAGAATTACTAAGTATTTTGAAAGAAGACACTGATAAAAAATAGAGAATAGAAAAATGATGGAAACCTTGAATGAGCAATATAGGAAAGAAATAGAGTGCATAAAACAGAAAGAGATATACAAAAAATTAAAAACTCCATTACAAGTTAGAAAAACTTTCTGAATGAAAGTGAAGATAGACTTTCAGACCTTAAAGACACCGTTGCAGCTAGAGAAAAAGTAAGGAAATATCTCTTAAAAACAACTAGGATCCAGGAAATAATGATTCAACAGCTGCAAGATGATGCAAAAATTAACAAGATAAGACTAATAGGTATCAATGAGAAAGAAGGAGGCAACACAAATGACATAAAAAGAATATGGACAGAAGTAATAGCAGAAAACTTCCCAAATATGGGGAAACAATCTGACCTTCAGGTAACCAAGGCATAGAGAACTCCAAATAATATCAATTCAATTAAAACTACACCCACCAAAAAAAAACTACACCCAGACATATAATAATAATCAAGATCCCAGAAATTCAGCACAAGAACAACATATTAAAAGCCACTAGAGAAAAGAAACAGATCACAATTTTTAAAAACCTATCAGAATAACAATAGATTTCTCCTCACAAACCATCAAGTCAAGAAGAACATGGAGCAAAGTGCTTCAAGTCCTACAAAAAAACGAATTCCAACCCAGACTGATATACCCTACAAAGCTCTCTTTCAAGTTTAATGGAGAAATACTTCCATGACAAAGAACAACTAAAGAAATCCATGATGACCCAACCAACTCTACACAGAGTACTAAAAGATATTCTAGGGGCTGGTGAGATGGCTCAGTGGTCTAAAGCACCTACTTAGAACAAGCTTAGCAAAGCACAGGGACAACAGTTCAATTCCCCAGCACCACATGCCAGCCAGCCCCACCTCCTGGTGGGCTGAGCTGCCCCCCCATAAATAAATAAAATTAAATACATTTTTAAAAAAACCCCAAATTACAATACTGCTTTAATAAAGGTTCATCCCTCTTTAAAATAAAAAATAAAAAAATAAAAGATATTCTAGAAAATAATTTTAAAATGTTTAAGAATGACAGTTCTGAGAATGACAACAGAAAGAACCCACCAAACACAGAAAATTATTAAACTCAAGAGAAAAGTAGGGAGCCAACAGCAGGAAAATAACATGACAAACATAATTCAATACATATCAATTATAGTCATCAATGTAAATGGATTTAATTCAGCAATTAATAGGCTGGCAGAGTGGATTATGAAACAAAATCCAACAATATGGTGTATACAAGAAATACATTCCATAAAGTAATTAAGAGCTGAAAGTCAAAGTATGGAAAACAACATGCTACAGGGCCTCAGAAAAAATGCAAGAGTAGCTATTCTATTTGCAGACAATCTGAACTTCAAACCAAGAATGATCAAACTAGATAAAGAAGGTCATTATATACTGGTTAGAGGAAAAATTCAAGAGGAAAAGATAACAGTCATGAAGATGTGTGCACCAAATATGGAGGGAATTTTTTTTTTTTTTTTTTTTTTTTTTT
>NW_004524597.1:7684366-7686548 GCF_000260255.1 Octodon degus
AAAAAAAAAAAAAAAAAAAAAGGGAAAAATGCTGCAGAGGCTGTGGGGAAAAAGCAACCCTTCTCCACTGCTGGTGGGAAGGTAGACTGGTAAAACCACTATGGAAATCAGTATGGAGATGCCTCAAAAAGCTAGGACTGGAAATCCCATTCAACCTATCTATTCCCCCTCTGGCGTTTTCCCAAAAGAACTGAAAATATCATACCATAGTGATATATGTTCACCATGTTTATAGCAATACAATTTCTCATAGCCAAATCTTGGAAACAACCAAAACACCCATCACTTGAGGAATGGATAAAAAAGATGTAATGTTTTTATACAATGGAATACTACGCAGCTATAAAGAGAGACAAATTTGAAGCCTTTATAGGTAAGCGGACACAACTAGAGGCTATATTCTTAAGAGAAATAAATCAGACTCGCATGTGTAAATATCATATTGTCTTCCTAGTAAGAACCTGAAAGAATAAATAAAACCTGAAATGTATAATAGATATAGTAAAATGGAAAGAAACTGAATTTAAGGATTAAACAAGGAAGATGAGATAAAGGAGACAAGATAGGAACAAAGGAAGGGGGGAAACAAGCAAGTATATATACAGGATGGCTGAGATGATTGTACTAACAATTTCCATCAGTTTTTTTTAAATAGTAGTTAATGTTTAGAATTTTCACTTTGACTAACTCTGTATATTGTTATCTGCAATCTGAGCGACTGCATTGAAGACAGCAAAGTGTAATACAAACTCCATGACTGAATGCCTCTCATCTTGGTCTTCTAAATATTTCTAAGGTCTTATCAATTATTATATTTTCTTTAAAATAAAATTTTTAAAAAGACAAAAAAATTAAGTTTCTTGAAAGCAAGTGTTAATATTCAATTTTTGAGAATTTTTATGTCATATCTTGTACTCTGAGTAACTATTTTAAAGATAACAGTGTACTATTATCCTTTGATTATATTCTTATGAAATTTTGTTGTATTTTTTCCATAAAATAAAAAAATACCTAAAATAAATAAATAAATAAAATTAAGGTGAAAATCATATAACATAAAATTAACTTTTCATATACTGGAGAGTGTACTCAGAATCTTCACCCTTATTGTTGTTTTGGATTTATTTTTAAGACAAGGTGTCTGGAAGTTGCCCAGGCAGGGCTTAAACATGTGGTTCTCCTGCCTCAGCCTCTCAGAGTACTGGGATTATAGGCATGTGCCACCATGTCCAGCAAAATTAATCATCTTTAAAGTGAACAACTGAATTAATAGTATCACTCAGTGTATAGAGCAATCACAGTATTCGCTGCCACCACCTCCATCTAATTCTGAAACACTGTCCTTCCAAAGGAGAGCCCACGGCCATTAAGCAGTCACTTCTCTCTCCCTAGGCCCCAGTAACCTCCAGTCTTTTTTCTGTCTCAGTGGATTTGCCTGTTCTAGATATTCTGTATATATTTCCATTATATAACATATGACATTTGGTGTCTGGATTCTTTAAAAAAAAAAACTTTATTTTTTAATTTAAAAAAATCAATTTGTTTATTTATTGGTACTAGGTCTCACTATGCAGCACAGACTCTTAGTGGTCCTCCTGTCTTAGCCTTCCCAGTGCTGGGGTTAAGGTGTGTGTCACCATGCCCAGTCTCAGTGGCCGCCTCAGCACCCAGGGCCAGCATAGCATGTGGTGCCTGGATCAAACCTGAGTCCTTACACTTGCCAGGCAAGTGCTTAGACCGCCAAGTGCTTGGCTATCTCCCCAGCCCTGGATTCTTTTTTGTTTTTGGCGGAACCAGGAGTTGAACTCAGGTCCTTATGCTTGCCAGAGAGGCACTTATTCCACTGATCCATCTCCGTGGCCCCTCTGGATTCTTTTAATTAGCACTTTTTAAGGCCCATCCACAGTAAGAATGTATCAGTGCTCTTTTTTCTTCTTCATTTTTGTGTTACTGCAGTTGAACCCAGGAATTCATGTGTGCTAGGCAAGCACTCTACCACTGAGCTACCTCTTTTTTCTTTCTTTCTTTTTTTTTTTTTTTGGCAGAACCAGGGTACTTATTCCACTGAGCCATCTCCCAGCCCCTATCTTTTTTCTTTTGAGATAGGATCTTACTAAGTTGCTCTTACTGGCTTTAAACTTGGGGTCTTCCCACCTCAGCCTCCTGAGCATACAGGATTACA
>NW_004524597.1:7686648-7687133 GCF_000260255.1 Octodon degus
AATAAATGTAAATAAATAAATAAATAAATAAATAAATAAATGAGAGGGAAAGGAGAAGAGCTAGGAAACATGAATAAGTCAAGTCATACAGTTATATGTAGATGATGCGCAAGGCAATGATCCTGAGAATCTCCAGAAGATTTTTGAATCTAGCAGTTAATTGGAAAAATTCTCACCCTGACTAACTAGATATACTGATACCTGTGAACTAAGCTACTGCACTGCAGATGGTAATTTGTAATAGTAGTTTTCTTTTAATTTATTTTTTTCCAAAATTTTATTGATAAACGGCAATGAGACAGTTTCAAATCAAATCGAAAGTACAGTTTCAACAAATAACACACTGAATATATTCTTCTTAGTGGTTAATTGCTGCACAAGATGCGGACTTGAGATACTATTTACAAACACCATTAAAAGAAATCATTCTATTCATTAAGAGAATGCAACTTATATCTATCCTAACCACTTTGAATACACAGATA
>NW_004524597.1:7687233-7688688 GCF_000260255.1 Octodon degus
TCTTAATGAATAGAATGATTTGTTCTAATGGTGTTTGTAAATAGGATCACAAGTCCGCATCTTGTACAGCAATTAACCACTAAGAAGAATATATGTAGTGTATTATTTGTTGAAACTGTACTTCTGATTTGATTTGAAACTGTCTCATTGCTATCTGTTTATCAATAAAACTGTAGAAAAAAAAAGAATATTATCAAAGTGGTTGCTATGGTTTGTATCTAGCTGTCTCCTCAGTGCCTCATGCAATCATTGCGGAAAGCTTCTGGACTTTGTGATTAATTCATGATCCAATGCAGAGGTTATGGGTGGGTAATCAGCATGCAATATAAGGAAGGGAGAGAGGTTTGCTAGCTGCCTCAGTGGCTGCTCCTCCTTTTGCTCTTTGCTGTTTTCCACCACCATAAACAGCTGCCCTCTCCCGTGTGCCACTCTGTCTTGGAGACAGCCATGTATGGACTGAAACCTCCACTGTGAGCTAAATAAACGTTTCCTTCCTAAATTTTGGGTGTCAGGTATTTTGTCCCAGTGATGAGAGAAAAGTAACTGAGATAGACTTCAGTACAAGGAGTGGGGCTATTACTGTGACGTTGTCTGGCCATGTGACTTAAAATCCTTTGTATTTTATGGAAATGCTTTGAGAGACTGGCCAAAGAAACAGCCTTTGTATGCTGTAAACTATATTGGAAACTCTGATTGGAGCCTGGAAAACCAGAGTACTGATGAAAATGCAGCCAATTAACATGAAGCTCAAGAGGCTTCAATTATAAATAATTGCATTGGGTGCTGGACCCCTGTAGTATATTATGCTTTGATAGAAATTTTGTCTGCATTTTGCTTGTGTTTGGAGTTTTTTTATTATTATTATTTTAGGGAAGGGTCTGCAGGATGTATAGGGTCTCACTACTAGATCGGACTCATAGTGATTCACCTGTTTACAGCCTCCCAAGAGCCGGGATTACAGGCGTGTGCCACCATGCCCAGTCTCAATTACTGTCTCAGTGCACCCTGGAGGCAGGGCCAGCATGGCAGGTCTGGGGATAGAAACCCCGGCCCTTGTACCTGCTTGCTGTGCTTTAATCTACTGAGCTATTTGGTCAGCCCCGTTTAGAGATATTGCCTACGTGGATTAAGAAAAATGTCAATGCAGTCTACTATTGGGAAGGTGGCATAGTTGAGAGCTTTTGGTCAGATCTATGTTTGAAATTATGCTTGAAGAGTCAATGAGGTGATATGAAACATTTGGCCAGAGGGGTGACTGTAGTGGAGCTTTTAATTGCAAGGATGAAATAGAGGACAACATTAGTGTTAAGAACAGGACAATGTAAAAATGAACTAAAGCTTTTCAACTGAAAATGAGTGTGTTTAAATTGCAAATCTCATATTTTTAGTATTGCCATGCTTTGTAAAAATTAATGGGAAAATAATTATTTTAATTTTTTTTTTTTTTTTTTTTTT
>NW_004524597.1:7688788-7691433 GCF_000260255.1 Octodon degus
CTTCTAAATTTAAAAAATAAAGTTAAAATTAAAAAATAAAAGTTAAAAAAAGAATACAGACACCAAATGTCATATGTTATATATTGGAAATATGTACAAAATATGTAGAATAGGCTCTCCTTCCAAAGGAGACTCCGCAGCTATTAAGCAGTTACTTCTCTCTCCCTAGGCCCACTTTCATCCACTGATAGGTATTTGGGCTGCTTCCACCACTCAGATACTGTTTTTGGAGCTCTAGTGAACTCATGCGTACATGTTTTGTTTGTTCATATTTTTGATGATTTTGGCCATATACCTGGGAGCAAAAGTGCTTGTTCACATAGTATTAGCAATATGTGTTGAACTTTTTGAGCACTGCACCATTTTACAGTCCCAATAGCAATAAATGAGTGGCCCTGGCCAGTATGTCATCACTTTCCATTTTTTCGTAATGGCCATTGTAGCAGTATTTACTTGGTGATGAGAGATGTGAAGCATCTTTTTATGTTCTTGTTGGCCATTTGTATATGTTTTCTGGACAAATATCTATTTAGATCCTTTGCTTTTTTTTTTTTTTTTTTTTTTTTTTTTTTTTTTTTTTTGAGACAGGGTCTTGCTATGCAGTTCAGGCTGGACTTAAGCTCTCTTTGTAGCCCAGGCTGGTCTTGACCTTGCAATGATCCTCCTGCCTCAGCCTCCCAAGTGCTGGGATTACAGGCATGTACCACCACGCCTGGCTTGATCTTTTGCTTTTAATTGGATGTTTTTGTCTTTTTCCTGTTGAGTTGTATTCTTTATATATTCTGGATTCTAGACCCTTATCAGACATATAATTTGCAATATTATCTCTCACTTTGTAGATTTTCTTTTCTCTTTTCTTTTTCTTTGATAAAGTCTTACTTGTTGCCCAGGCTGATTATCAATCATCACACCTGGCTAGTCTTTTTACTTTCTTAATAATATCCTTTATAACAGAAGTTTGTATATTTGGGTGAATCTAATTTATCTTTTTGCGAGCTTTTAATGTCATATTTAAGAATCCTTTGCCAAATAAAGGTCATGAAGATTTTCTTAGGTCTTTTCTAGTTTTGTGGAACATAATTCTCAGCCCCATATATGTGGGCTACATGCAGTGATTTCTGTCCAAAGAGTATAGTATGTTAGAGCAGGGCAAGGGGAATAATTTTTTTCGGGGGGGTGGGGGGGTGGGTGTGCTTTTTAAAATCTGATTTTATTGGTACATTGTACATTCACACAATGATCACATTCAGCATAGAAAATTTGTACTTGTACAGGATGTAACTTTTTTCCCATTCCCCTATCCTCCTTTCAACCTCTTCTCACTTCCCAGGGGAAATAATTTTATAATGACAAACCCTAACGTACTCAGTCAGGTGATCAAGGTCGACATCAGTGGTAAAATAGCCATGTCATTTTCACAGTGAGACAGGAGCAAGGGGCTCAACACTCCCCATGAGGTATTTCTAATTTTTTTTCTTCTGCAGCTGCCCCAACACCTCTCAGCTGGCGGCAGCTATAGAAGACACTCCGCAGTCACCCCAGGAGGCTTGCTTTGGCTGAAGATGCCTCCTCCTGGTCAGCGCCTAACCTAGGTAGCTCCACGCCCCTACAGCCCTCCTCAGTCAGAGCCAGCAGGGACCTCTCCATGGCCTCACAGAAGGCCTGGTACTGGGTGCCTGCAAGCCTGCCTTGATCTTCTGCATAAGCAAACTCCCCGAGCCCTTAGCCAGCCAGTCTGTGCACCTGTGTGCTGCAAGGGACCAAAGCGATAACTCAGCAGCACAGCACCTGCCTCATAAGCTGAAGGTCTTGAGTTTGATTCTTGGTACCAAAAAAAAAAAAAAAAAGTATGTCGCGGCATAAGTCTTAATCAAGCCTTTTTCTTTCTTTCATTCTTTTTCTTTTCTTTTCTTTTTAAAATACCAGGGATCAAACCCAGAACCTTGTGCTTGCCAGGCAGGCATGTATGCTGCTGAGCTATACCCCAGTCCCAATCAAATCTCTTTTAGATGCTTTTTTCCCCTCTCTCTCTGCACAATTTCTATCTCAAGTAGAGCAGGCTGAGCAGGTGCACTATGAGATAGTAACCCAAGAGGCTGCTGGTGCTAAAAGTAGTGAGGAGGGCAACCAACCCAAAGAACTTATATCTCTGGCTCAGAGCTCAGAGTTATGTGCACCATAAGAGCTATCCTTTGCCTATGGCTGATTTTTATACAAATTGAGCAAAAGAATTCTAGCCAATGGGCCATATGAGACACCAGCATCATGCCCAGCAGCACCTTGAAGTAGTCCTTGTTTGATTTTCATCACATGGACTACATCCATAGAAGCTGGTGACAACACTGTAGCACTGGTGAGAGAGTGGCACGGATGAACTGAAATCTGTCCCCCAATTCCCAAAATTCTTTTTTTTTTTTTTTTTTTTTTTTTTTTGCAGAACCAGGAATTGAACTCAGACACTTGCTCTTGCCAGGGAAGCACTTATTCTACTGAGCCATCTCCCCAATCCTCCAAAATTCTTGTGTTAAAGTTATACTCCAGTACCTCAGAAAGTGACTGTGTTTGGTGACAGAGTTTTAGTCTTTTTTTTTTTTTTTGGCCTTTTTGAGTCAGAGTTTCACTATGCAGTTCAGGCTGGCCTTGAA
>NW_004524597.1:7702483-7707484 GCF_000260255.1 Octodon degus
AAGAAAGAAAGAAAGAAAGAAAGAAAGAAAGAAAGAAAGAAAGAAAGAAAGAAAGAAAGAAAGGTGTTGGGCCAGCCAGATAGCTCAGCGGTCTAAAGAGCCTGCTTAGGCAGAGCACAATGGCTGTGGTTACATCTCCAGCATACTGTGCCAGCCCCACCTCTGGGGCACACTGAGATGGTGATTGGGATTGGGCATGGTGATACACACCTGTAATCCCAGTGCTTGGGAGGCTGAAAACAGGAAAATCACTAGGAGCCTGATCTACGTAGTGAGACCCTCTAGATCCTGCAGACCATAATACATAAAATAAATACATTAAAAAGTAAAAAAAGAAATTTGTATAGTTACCAAGTTGACCAGGGATGGATTGTAGTGGGTTTCTAACTGGTGGTCAACTTATTACACCCAGCTGAATTGAACTAGTGTGGTGCTGGGTGTCGGAGGCCCACCTGAGGATTGTTGCCAGCAACACAAGAGGCAGAACAGAAGAAGCTGTCAGAACACTGTTAGGGATGCTGTTTGGAGAAGCTTTTGTTTTTGTTTTTGTTTTTATATATTTAGTACAGGGTCTACAGGGTCTCACTACATAGATTGAACTTGATTCATAGTGATCCTCTTGTTTTCAGCCTCCAACTGTTGGGATTACAGGTGCTCTCCACCATGCCCAGTCTCAATCTCTGTCTCAGAGAGCCTCAGGGGTGTGGCCAGCACAACATGCCAGGGATTGAACCCTAGCCACTGCACTCTGCCTAAGTAGGCACGTTAGTCTGCTGAGCTATCTGGCTGGTCTAGAGAAGTTGTTGAAGCTGTTGGAAACCATTGGGTCTCCTGTGCTGTTCTGCTGGAGGACCTTGTCATGCTGGCTTTCCCGATGCCCTTGTCTGTTCTTGCTGGAGGAAGAGCTTGGGACCTTGTTGTTGCTGAGAATGTTTTTGGTTCATTTTGGGGGAACTCTGGCCCTCATCTTGAGCATCGCTTCCTGGGTCTGGAGGGGAAGATGGTACATTGCTCATCCTTGTGGAGAAGCTTGTCATGGTCACTTTCCTGATGGGAACTCAGCTTTGCTCATCCCTGGAGGAGCTCAGGACCTTACTGTTGCTTAGGACGGCTATGTTACCTTTGGAGGAGCGCTGATGCTTACCTTGAGAGTTGCTTCCTGGTTCCAGTTCAAATCCCTCAGCTTGGGGCCAGGGAGATGGCTCAGTAGAATAAGTGCTTCCCTGGCAAGCGCAAGGGCCTGAGTTCAATCCCCGGTTCTGGAAAAAAAAAAAAAAAGACCAAATCCCTCAGCTTGTTAGCACAGATCCTTCATCCTACTAGCATAAACCTCCTAGTCTCCATCATTGAGCTTTGGGCCTTTCCAGCACAGATCCATGAAGTGGACCTGCATGAGATGTTGTTTGGGGCTGTAGACCTCTAGTTGGACTTTGTGGGAGGCATTGTTATGGGCTCCAGGTTTTCAGCTGGACTCATGCAGGTTATTAGAATCCAGGCCCTCAGCTCGATTCTTTAGTGTTTAGTGTGTGGACAGATTTCCTGCACATCTTGTATATGATTCTTGGGTGATTCCTTATAAAATAATATTACAAAATGTGTCCTGAGGGCTGGATATATAGCTCAGTGGGATAAGTACCTACCTTGCAAGTACAAAGTCCTGAGTTCGATCCCAGGTACTGAAAAAAATAATAAATAAATAAAATGTGTCCTGTATCATATTGTTCTCCTTGCAAGAACCCCAAATCACCACAATGACCATATTTCCAAAACTTATATACAGACTTAATGCAATCCCAATATAAATATCAACAGCATACCTTGTAAAACTAAAACCCTAGAATTCATATGGAGCCAGCCAGAAGAAGCTCAGAATAGTAAAAGCAATTCTGGGGGCCAGCAAGATAACTCAGCAGACTAAGGGCCTTCTTAGGCAAGTTCAGGGACCAGGTTCAATCCCTGGCACCACATGCCACACCAACCCTGCCTCTGGCTGCACTGAGCCAGCCACCGAGACAAAGTGTAGTGGAGCATGCCTGTAATCCCAGTGCTGGGGAGACTGAAAACAGGATGATCACTAAGAGCCTGAGCTGTATAGTGAGACCCTGTACTAAACACATTTTAAAAAATAAAAAATAAAAAAAGCAATCCTGGGCAACCAGAACAAAGCAGGAGCCATCACAGTTATGAATTTCAAGTTATATTACAAAGTTACAGTGACAAAAACAATATAGTGCTGGGCATGATGGTGCATGCCTGTAATCCCAGCACTCAGGAGACTGAGACAAAGATTTTTGTGAGTTAAAGTTCGAGATCAACCTGGGCTACAAAGTGAGCCAGCCTAAACTGTATAGCAAGACCCTGTCTCAAAAACAAAACAAAAGTAGAGTACTGGCACAAAAACATACAAGTAGATCAATGGAACAGAATAAAATATGGAGGGGCCAAGGAGAAATAAGAGTTCCCCTGGCAAGCGCAAGGGCCTGAGTTCAATCCTCGGTTC
Source organism: Octodon degus (assembly GCF_000260255.1). Lineage (NCBI taxonomy): Eukaryota > Metazoa > Chordata > Mammalia > Rodentia > Octodontidae > Octodon > Octodon degus. Next base: position 7,704,984 of record NW_004524597.1, read on the forward strand.
TGCAAAAAAAAAAAAAGAATAAAATAAAAGATACAGAAACAATCTGAGACACATTCAGGCATCTAATCTTTGACAAAGGACCCAAAAAATATGTTGAAGAAAAGATAGCTTATTTAATAAATAGACCTGGGAAAACTAATTACCCACATGCATAAGATTGAATCTCTTGTGTGTACTAGACTAAAATAAAAATGGAGCAAAGGTCTAAATATTAAAACAAACTCAATCTGACAGAAGATAAAATAGGTAAAGCTCTTAAATATTTAAGTATAGGCAACGCTTAAATGAACAGAACTGAACAGAATCACAATGGGACAAGAAATAACACCAAGACTCAACAAATGGGACAATGGTGAATTAAAAACTTCTCTTCAGCAAAGGAACCAATGGAATAAAGAGACAAATAACATAGAATGTGAAAAGAAAAGAATATATATCTTCAGCTACACCTCAGAGAACTAATATTTAGAATATATACAGAATTAAAAGGGCAGGGCAGGGGCTGGTGAGATGGCTCAGTGGTCTAAAGCACCTAATTAGAACAAGCTTACCAAAGTGCAGGGACCACGGTTCAATCCCCCAGCACCACGTCAGCCAGCCCCGCCCCCTGGTGGGCTGAGCTGCCCCACACACACAAATAAATAAATAAAGGGCAGGGCAAGGGTCAGCAAGATAGCTCAGTAAACTAAGCGCCTACTAGACTAGTGCAGGGACCAGGGTTCCATCCCTAGTCCCACATTCCATGTCAGTCCCACCCCTGCAGCATGCTGCACAGACCTAGTCCAGGCCTGGTGGCACATACCTATAATCCCAGCGCTGCGGAGGCTGAGAACCAGAGGATCATTATGAGTCTGAGATGCATAGTGAGACCCTGTACCAAACACATTAAAAACAAACAAACAAAAATACTCCAGGGCATGGTGGCACACACCTGTAATCCCGGCACTCAGAAGTAGGATCCTTGCCAGCTCAAGACCACCCTGGGCTACAAAGTGAACTCAAGGCCAGTCTGAACTACATTCATAGTGAGACTTTGTCTCTAAAAGACAAAGAAAGAAAGAAAGAAAGAAAGAAAGAAAGAAAGAAAGAAAGAAAGAAAAGAAAATCTAGACGCCCCAAAATAAAAGGCCCAACCAAGAAATTGCCAATAGAAACAAATACTTCTCAGAAAAGCAAGTACAAATGGCCAATGTATACATGAAAGTGTTTAATATCTCTAGCCATGAGAGAAATGCAAATTAAAATGACACTGAAATTTCAGCTTTTTTTTTTCTTTTGTCTTTTTGACACAGGGTCTCACTAAGCAGTTCAGGCTGGCCTTGAATTCACTTTGTAGCCCAGGCTGACTTTGAACTCACAAGGATCCTCTTGCCTCAGCCTCCTCAGTGCTGGCATTACAGATGTGAGCCACCACGCCCAGCTGAGATTTCATCTTATTCCAGAAAGAATGGGCCATTATCAAGAAATTAAATAATAACAAATGCTGGCAAGGCTGTGGGTGGGAGGAACCCTTCTGCTTTACTAGTGGGAATGTAAACCAGTACAATCAGTATGCAAATCAACATGGAGATGCCTCAAAAAAATTAAAACTTGGGCCAGGGATATAGCTCAGTGGCTCAAGTGCCTGCCTGGCAAGTGCAAGTTCTGAGCTCAGTTCCTAGTAACAAAACAAAACAAACAATAACAACAAAATCCCTAAAACTAGGAATAAAAATAAATAAGTAAATAAACCCAACTAGAAATCCCACTTGGTGCAGCTATTCTGGTTCTAGACGTCTTCCTGAAAGTGTTAAAGACATCACACGGCCATGATGCAGGCATACCCATGTTTATGGCAGCACACGTCATGTTAAGTCAACCTTAAAAGCGGCCCGCATATCCATCAACAGATGAATGAATGGAGAAAGCCTGATATGTGGAGTGGAGGATTATTCTGCCATAATGAATAATAAATTTGAGTCACTTGTAGGAAAATAGTTGCACCTTGAGACCACAACAGTAAGTGAAAATCAGACACACAAGGTCAAAGAAGAGAAGCCCAAAGAATAAGTACTTCTTAAAATATATAAAAAATAGGACACAGGGAGACAAGTCTTATGCAAATGGGAAGAAGATCCATAGACAGAGGGAAAAAGTAGGGAGGAAAAGGGAAGGTGAATAAAAGAATTAAAATATGTGAAGTAGCCAGGTGTGGTGAGGCATGCCTATAAGCCCAGCACACACCTAGAATCCCAGACCCTGGGGCTGAGGTAGGAGGATCACTGAGAGACTTCAAGGCCAGCTTGGGCGACACAGTGAGACCCTGTCAAAACAAAACAAGATAAGCACATGTGCTACCTTTAAAGACAAATGTAAACATAATGAACTACAAACATAAAGTTATAAAAAAAATCAAATAAATAAATACATTCTAAGAAGTCTGAGACATTGTCATAGCCAAGATGAAACTCAGGAGGCATGATGACTAAATGTCAGGTGAGATCTTGGAACAAAAAAGGAAT
>NW_004524597.1:7707584-7712933 GCF_000260255.1 Octodon degus
AACCAGGAATTGAACTCAGACACTTGCTCTTGCCAGGGAAGCACTTATTCTACTGAGCCATCTCCCCAATCCTCCAAAATTCTTGTGTTAAAGTTTTTAGCATTGTATCTTTTTGTAGCATATTTTGGCTAATGTCTTGGCCATCTTTTTTTTTTTTTTTGGCCTTTTTGAGTCAGAGTTTCACTATGCAGTTCAGGCTGGCCTTGAACTCACTTTATAGCCCAGGTTGGCCTCAAACACACAGTGTTCCTCCTGCCTTAGCCTTCCAAGTTCTCAGATTACAGGGGTACACCACCACACCCGGAAGTCTTTAAAGAAGTACAGTGATTAAGTCATGGTCTTCAGCATAAGCAAATGTCATAGTTAGTGACATTAACTATGTCATTGGGTGGGCCCTACTCCAAAATGGATGATGTTCTTATGATAAGGGGGACAACCATGCAAAGATGGAGAAAACAGCATCTAGAAGCCAAGGAGAGAAATCTCAAAAGACACCCATCTTGCCACACCTTGATCTTGGACTTCTAGCCCCTAGATTTTGAGAAGCTAAGAAAGTACAGTTTTATTGCTTATATCAATAAGCCTGTGCTATTTACTATGGCACCCAGTACTTTACTCTGAGGTCTCCCTTTCAAAAACCCATAGTCCCATTCTACTCATGAGAAAGCCATCAGAAAATCCCAACTGAAGAACAGTATGCAAAATGCCTCAACAGGAAGTATTCAGAACTACTGGTAGTTAAGCACAGAATTAGAGATGTGCTTGTCATTTAGCTGCTAGAGAGACTGACATGGGAGGGCTGAAAAGTCCAGGGCAGCCTGGGCAACAAAGTGAGACCCTCCATTTCAAAACAAAACAAAAAAAGCAAAATAAACCAAAAAATTTTGCATTGGTCATTAAAGACCAACATAAGAATAAAACTGGGGGCCAGGGAAAGAGCTCAGGGGTATAAGCACTTGCCTGGCAAGTGCAAGGTCCTGAGTTCAACCCCTGGCCCCAAAACAAAACAAACAAACACAAAAAGAGTAAAGTTGGGAGATTCCAGCCTGGCTTATTAGAGAAGGAAATGCATTAGAAATACCTGAAGAGGGGCCTGGCCCTAGCTCAGTTCTTTAAGTGGCTGCTTCGGCAAAGCTTTCAGCCTCAGGATGCTGTAGTTTGGTCCCCACAACACTCCAGCCTGCCAAACCACCCCTGAGGGCATTCGGAGCAAAAAAAAAAAATCCTTAGAAATACCTGAAGAGTCATCAAAATAGAGATATTCTGACATGTGTGGTAATCACACCCAGAAAATGCACGTCAGTCTGAAAGACAAATCCTCTAGATCAACCTAAGTGTTGGAGTTGTTCAAAAGGGAGAGCAGCGCCACCGCAGGGCCACCCCCTCCCTTCACCCTTTACCTGGCGAAAAGGCCATCTGGGGAATATTTCTAACAGCCTGAGGGAAGGAGTCAGAACGGCAGAAGCCAGACTTTGGGTATAGGCTGCCTATATACCACACCGTTCTTCGCACCTGGAACAGGAAACCCAACATGGAATATATGGTGGTTTGGGCCCCAGGGAAGCTACGATAGGCAACAAGAGAAAAAAAAAAAAAAAGACAGCAGTACAGAAATGGGCTGTCCCACCCCCTGTCAGCATCCCAAACATCAGGAATACTGTGTCCCAGCAGCATTCTACCTACAGCTCAGCATAAACAAGGGATACCCCTGCCGCCAGATAGAGGCTGCGAACTGTGAGCGGTCCTGAGCCTGTGGCCAGGGATGGTTCACATCCCTGAAGACCCGGAGAAGGACACTGAACGGAGTTGGTCTAGAGTGGGCGCTATCCTGTTGCTTCCCCAAACACGGGGAAAGATCTGAGCAGGAAATCCTAACCATCACCCACCATCCCACGCAGGAAGGGAGATCTTGTACGGAGTGCAGGGACTGTGCCAAGTTCCACACGTTGGAAAGCAGAGGTCATGAGCTTTGGGATCTAAGCACGAAGGAGCAGAGAGAACACGGGTCTAGGGCAGAGATCTGCAGGTGAATAATTAGGCAGAAGGCCCCTGGAGGGATAACTGAGAGATGAGCATGGGATTCGGTAGCAGAAGTAGTCGGTCATTGGCAGACATGAAAAGCCTAGGGTCCAGCAACGATATTTCACATCCTCCTCGTCCCAAGTTGAGGTGATTGGACCTTGGGACAGAGACAAAGGTCAACAGTTAACCACACCCAAAGCACAGGATGCTGCCAGAAAGAGGTACAAAAACACTAGCAGCCCTCGCCACTCACTGCGCTGGCTTGGCTGCGTGGCCTGCAAACTCGCTCGGACTGCAGCAGGCAGAAAACTGAGCAGATGCTCTGGCAGCGCTGCGCCTGCGCGTAGGGGTAGCTTGGAGCTTGCTTTTGCAGCCGTTCTGGCTTCTCGCTGACTCGTTTTCTTTTCCTTCGCTGCAATTCTTGTTTTTGTATCAGTATTAATTTTATCTTCTTTTTCGACTTTTATTTATTTATTTATTTTTTAAAGAATTATTTATTTATTTATTTATTTATTTATTTATGTGTGTGTGTGTGTGGCCACCTCAGCCCACCACAGGGTGGGGCTGGCTGGCTTGTGGTGCTGGGGGATTGAACCGCGGTCCCTGTGCTTTGCTAAACTTGTTCTAAGTAGGTGCTTTAGACCACTGAGCCATCTCACCAGCCCTTTTTCAACTTTTAAAGTTGAAAATTTTTCAAGATTTTTTTCCTTATTCTGTTTTCAGTCTTTTTTTTTTTTAACTTTCTTTTCTCCCTATTCTATTCTCTTCACCCTTATTACTCTATCTAGCCTCGTGTCTCCTTTCTTACTGTCCCTTTTTCATGTGACCTCTGAAGCAGGTGCCTGTCTATGTACAAAAGGTAATAAGGACAGACCAGTTTTCAAGTTTCTCTAACAGCTTTTAGGATTACCTTTCTAGCGTGTCTAGGATCTTGACTATGTTGTGTCATGGACAGCTGCTTTGGTTACTGTATTTATTTGCTGTTCTGTAAGCCTCACTTACCTGTATGTTGAGTTCTTTCTCCATACTTGCAAAGTTTTCTACTATTTCTGTTAGTAGATACCAATCATGGTGGTACCATTCATGATTATGTAAGAGTAACCCTTAACTCAGTTGTGCTTAAAGTCTACTTCTGCCAAAAATTACTTTGGGCCAGGATGTAGCTCAGCAGCACAGTGCCTGCCTGGCAAGCACAAGGTCGTGACTTCCATTCCCATTTAAAAAACAAAACAACAACAACAAAAAAAAAACCTCTCTAGCTGGGCCTGGCAGTTCATGCCTATAATCCTAGAACTCAGGAAGCAGTGGCAGAAGAATCATTGTGACTTTGAGAGCAGCCTGGGCTACAAAAAGAGCTCAAGGCCAGCCTAAAGTGCATAGGAAGAACCTGTCTAAAAATAACACACACACACAAAAGAAAAATCACACATGATGACCAAGTAGGCTTTACCTAAGGATGCAAGAATGGTTCAACATATGCAATCAATAAATGTAATAGGTCCTTCAGTGGAGTCTACTGTGTCTTGCATTTGAATTTCAATAAACATTTATCTATGCTGAAAAGGTCAGAGAGAGACTCATCCTTCCATCTGGAGTTCTTAGAGCAGAGTAGGGTGGAGCCTCCCCCATCAGAACTGGCCATACATCAAAAAATTTCCAGCATTAAAAAAGAACTAGGGGCCGGGGAGATGGCTCAGTAGAATAAGCGCTTCCCTGGCAAGCGCAAGGGCCTGAGTTCAATCCCTTGTTCCGCAAAAAAAAAAAAAAAAAAAAAGTAATAAATGTAATACATGGCTGTAGGCTGGAGACATAGCTCAGTGGTCTAAGTGCCTGCCTGCTGAGTGCAAGGACCTGGATTTCATCACTGGTACCACATGCTGTGCAGGCCCTGGCACCACGTTGCCACTGAAACTAGGTATAGTGGCACACACCTGTAATCCCAGTGCTCAGGAGGCTGAGACAAGAGGATCATTATGAGTCCAAGCTGCATAGAGAGACCCTGTACCAAATAAATAAATATGATTTTTTAAAAACTAATATAATACACAACGTAAATAGAATCAAGGCCAAAAATCCTATGATCATCTCAATAAATGCAGAAAAAGCTTTTGACATCCATTCATGATTAAAAAAAAAAACCTCTGAAGAAAAAAAGTATAGAAGGACTTTATCTTAATCTGATAAACCCTTTTATAACAAACCAATGGCTAAAATTATATTAAATGGAAAAAATTGAAAGCTTTCTCTGTAAAATCAGGAACAAGACAAGGATGTCCATTATTACCACTCTTGATCAAAATAGTACTTAAAACATTTGTCAGAATAATCTGACAAGAGACAGAAATGGGGGCCAGGGGAATGGCTCAGTAGAATAAGTGCTTCCCTGGCAAGAGCAATGGCCTGTGTTCAATGTTCCACAAAGAGAGAGAGAGAGAGAGAGAGAGAGAGAGAGAGAGAGAGAGAGAGAGAATAGGGTTACATATAGGAAAGAAAGAAATCAATTGGGGCTGGTGAAATGGCTCAGTGGTCTAAAGCACCTACATAGAACAAGCTTAGCAAAGCACAGGGATCGCGATTCAATCCCCAGCACCACATGCCAGCCAGCCCCGCCCCCTGGTGGGCTGAGCTGGACACACACACACACACACACACACACACATAAATAAATAAATAAATAAATAAAATTTAAAAAAAAGAAAAAAAAAAGAAATCAAATTATCATTATTTGCAGATGATGTTATCCTTTACATAGGACAAAACAAAACTCCACCAATAGATTCCTAGAATTAATAACCAAATTCAGCAATGTGGCATGATACAAAACCAATACAAAAAATCAATAGCTTTGTTGTACACCAAATAATGAACTCACCAAAAGAGAAATTGGGAAAACAATACCATTTATCACAGCATCAGGAAAAAGTAAATACATAGAAATTATCCTGAGCCAAGTGTGGTGACTTATGCCTATACTCTCAGCACTCAGGAGGCCAGAAGATTGCTGAGTTAAAGGCTAGCCTGAGCTACATAGTGAGTAGGTCAGCCTATGGAACATGGGGAGACTTGTCTCAAGGAAAAAAAAAAAGAAAGAAATTATCCTAACCAAGGAAGCAAAAGACCTCTATAACAAAAGCTACATACTCTGAAAAAGGAGATTGAAGAAAATATAAAAAAACTGGAACACATCTTTTGTTCTGGATATGCAGAATATTATCAAAGTGGACCCTGCACCGGCGGGACCAGTCCCAGCCCAGGCGCAGCGTGGGCCAGACCCTCTCCCATCCCCTCGGGCCGCCCCACACCACTCTGCCATACGTCCCCACCCCT
>NW_004524597.1:7720003-7721348 GCF_000260255.1 Octodon degus
AAGGTGGTGAAGACATGGGAACTCACTTAGGTGGGCATGAGGTGGGACAAAACTATGGTCAACCAGTGAGATTACAAGCACCATTGCTCAGATAAAATTGATTAAATCCAGGACCAAATGAGGAAGCGAGTCACATAGCAAGTGGGCATGAATACGGGACAGGGTCTCTTCCTGTTGGGGGTTGGGCTAGTGACTCATTTGTGCTCTTTCAAGGTGATTGATACCTCTTTAGACTATCAATCCCTGATGCCCATCCTTAGGGAAGTATGTAGCTGTGTTTCCTCTTTTGTCTTGGTCTTCAGGTGTGGCCCATACGTGAGTGTCTGTCTCTTCTCAGTTGTAAAGTCACCTTGTCTTCCGTCTTGTCTCCTTGAGGGCCTGGCCCTGTGTGACTACCTATAATATTTCTATCTAACTTGGCTGCCTACAACAAGAGCATTTAGAAAGAGAAAGAAATAAAAGGAATAATGATAGGAAAGGAAGAAGTTAAATTATCATCATTTGCAGATGACACAACACATAGAGTAACTCCAAAAACTCCATTTAAAAGTTGCTAGATTTATTTATTTATTGTACAGCATCTACAGGGTGTCACTACACAGATCTGACTGGTAGTGATCCTCCTATTTTCAGCCTAGCAAGTACTGGGATTACAGGCGTGCTCCACCACGCCCAATCTCTCTCTCTATCTCTCGCTCTCTCTTTTTTTTTTTTGCAGAACTGGGGATTGAACTCAGGCCCTTGCACTTGCCAGGGAAGCGCTTATTCCACTGAGCCATCTCCCCAGAACCCATGATTTTTTTTTTATATGTGGTACAGCGGATTGAACTCGGGACGTAGGGCGTGCAAGGCAGGCGCTTATGCCATTGAGCTAACTTCCCAGCTTACCGCGCCCAATCTCAATAGCCATCTCAGCGCATCTTGCCATCTCAGCACCTCCCAGAGGCAGGGCTGGCATGGCAGGGATTGAACCCCCATCCCTTTGTCTAACTAAGCAGGTGATTTGATCCACTGAACTATCTGGCTAGCCCAAGAAACTGCTAGATTTAATAAGCAAATTTGGTAGCATAGCTGGATACAAAGTTAGTGCTCAAAAATCAAGTCTTCCTGGACACAGATAACAAACTCCCTGAGAGAAATTAGGGAAACACTTTTCACAATAGCATTAAAAAAAGAAAAAATATCTAGGAATCAATGTAATGAAGAACATAAAAGACCTCTACATCGAAAAAAAAAATTTTTTTTTTTTTTTTTGGTGGAACCAGGGATTGAACTCAGGTCCTTGAGCTTGCCAGGGAAGCACTTATTGTACTGAGCCATCTCCTCAGCTCCCAGAATTTTTTTT
>NW_004524597.1:7723103-7723630 GCF_000260255.1 Octodon degus
TGCAAATTAAAACAACACTGCAATTCCATCTCATCTCAGAAAGAATGACTATTATCTGGGTGGGCCAGAAAGCTCAGTGGATTAAATCGCCTGCTTAGGCAGATGCAGGGGCCTGGGTTTATCCATGTGTGCTGTGCCGTGCTGGCCCAGCCCCGGGGGCCACGCTGAGACAGGGATTGGGACTGGGCATGGTGGCGCACACGCTTGTAATCCCAGTGTTTGGGAGGCTGAAAAACAGGCTCACTAGTAGTCTGATCTGTGTAATGAGACCCTGTACACATAAAATAAATAAATAAATAAATAAATCATTTGACAATAGTTTCCTATTTTAAAAAAATGGCTATTATTAAAAAAAAAAAAAACCCACCACATCGGAGGATATAGCTCAGTGGCACAGGACCTGCCTGACAAGCACACGGTCATGAGTTTTTGTTGTTGTTGTTTTTTAATGTATTTAGTACAGGGTCTACAGGATCTCACTACACAGATAGTTGGGGCCAGGGAGATGGCTCAGTAGAATAAGCACT
>NW_004524597.1:7724125-7725182 GCF_000260255.1 Octodon degus
AATATAGGTGCATTCATGTTTATAAAAGCACAATTTGTAATACTTAGATGTTGGAAACAACTCAAATACCCATAAACCGAGGAATGGATAAAAAAGAAATGGTCTTTTTTTTTGGAGGAATCAGGGATTGAACTCAGACCCTTGCGCTTACCAGGGAAGTGCTTATTCTACTGAACCATCTCCCCAGCCCAAGATGGTCTTTTTAATACAATGGAATACTACTCAGCCACAAAAAATAAACTGGAGAGTTTTATAAGTAAATGGATGCAACTCAGGACCATATACTTGTGCTGGGGTTATAGCTCAGTGGCATAAATGCCTGCCTGGCAAGCACTAGGTCCTCAGTTTGATCCCCGACACACACACACACACACACACACACACACACACACACACACAGAAGACCATATTCATAAGTGAAATAAACCACACTCACATTTGCAAACATTATATTATCTCCCTCATGTGTGAGAAGCTGAAAGAGTAAATAAGATCCAAAATGTACAGTATGGGGTCCTGGCCATAGCTCAGTTCTTTAAGTGGCCGCTTCCACAAAGCTGTCAGCCTCAGGTTGCTGTAGTTCGATCCCCACAACACTCCAGCCAGCCAAACCACCCCTGAGGGCATTCAGACCAAAAAACAAAAAACAAAACAAAACAAAATGTACGGTAGATGTTGTGGAATGGAAAGAAACTGTTCCAAAGGAAAGAGCTGGGGAGATGGCTCAGTAGAATAAGCACTTGCGTGGCAAGAGCAAGGGCCTCAGTTTAATCCCCAGTTCTGCCAAATACAGTAAAATAAGAAATAAAAATAAAAAGTCTACTCATACAAAAAAGAAATTAGATTTTAAAAAATGAGAGAGAGACTAGGCTGGGAGAAAGGAGTAAAGAAGGGAAAAGCAAAAAACAAAAAAACAAAAACCACACGCACACATACGACAGTTAAGATAGTTATACTACTAATTTATCTTAGTTCAATGAATAGAAGGAATTGTTTGGACAATTAAATGCCTATATCTTGTACTCTAGAGTTACTAATTTAAAGATAAAAATATGCA
>NW_004524597.1:7726732-7728333 GCF_000260255.1 Octodon degus
TGTCTCAAGAACACAAAGGGCTGGGGAGATAGCTCAGCAGACAGCAGCCTAAGCACCTGCCTGGCAAGTGCAGGGTGAGTGCTGAGTTCAATCCCTGGTACCACCAAAAAAACCCCAATAAACAAAAAAACGAATTAGTTAATTAAAAAGACAAAACAATGGGGTCAGGGATATAGCTCAGGGGTATAAATGCCTACCTGGCAAAGGGAAGGTCCTGAGTTTGATCCTGAGTAACACACACACCCCAGTAATAATAATTGTAATAATTATTATTTTATGTTTGGGGGATGGGTAATGAGGTTTCATTGTATTATTACTTTTACTTTTGTTTTGAAATTTTTCATAGTGAATTTTAAGAAATCAATAACGTGTGCTTCCGCGAAGCACTGTCAGCATTATTTACAAACTTTGCTTCCCCAAAATTAAGTTGTGGGTTTCCTACCAGCAGGGGTGGTTTCCCATTATTTGTTGTTCTTTGAATTTCCTGAGTCTGACTCAGAGGGTGGCAAATAAAGATTAGTGAAATAAAGTTTTGGAATAAATGAAGAAGAGAGAAAAAGAAACATCTGGCAGTGTGAGACGGACCATTTCCCCAAATTTGACTCGAGTTTCTAAAGAAGGCGAGCACTGAAGTACTGCAGGCCGACCACGGAAGGACACCTTACTCCAAACGTGGCCGCCGGTTTCTTTAGGTTGTTCTGTGGGCTCGTTTGTTGCTTTGGTTTTTTGTCATATTCTGCAGTAGCGAGGGTGCTACCGTGAGTAGCAGCATCAGTGGTTCCCTTTTTCCAAATCTGCTACCAAAATAGCAAAGCACCCAGCGGGAAGGTCCCACCAGACGGCGCCGCGTCCTTCCCGACTCTGACCTCTGCCATCACAGCAGCTTCGAAACAACATTCGTTCCGATTTGTTAGGAAATTGGTTCTTTAACTTTCAAAACGTCATTTCCTCGCCAATCCACAGTCCGCGGGCGCGCCCGGGGAGCAGCACCGCTTGGACGCTCTCGCGGAGCCGCCTAACGGCGCGCAGCTGCCCGAGCGCGGGGGCGAGCGCACGCCTGCGTCCTCCCCGAGGACCCGCGAAGTTGTGGGTCTTCGCGGTGCGACGCTTTGCGCCTGGGACCCTGCCCCGGAGGCTCCCGTCGGAGACCCAGGACGCTGTGGCGAACCGGAGGAGCGAGTTCCCTGCCCGCTGCGCTCAAGCTAGGACTCCAGGCGGCCCCAGAAGCCTGGCTCTCCCGCCGCCGGTCAGCAGGCTCCTCTCCGAGGTGCCCCGCGCTGGAGGGCGACGGACTGGCCAGGCACGGCCTCGGGTCTGCCTCTGTCCTTCCGCGTGCTCTTCCCCCTTGCAAAGGAGAGGCAGTGCCCAGCAACCGCCGTTAACCCTACTTGAAAAAAAAAGGAAGTGCACAGGCCGCTGCAGTGTGTTACCCTTGCGGAACTTAGGAAGATAAGCATCTGGGTCCCACCTCACACTGATGGAGCTGGAGCTAGGGGCCTGTGTTTTTCGGCTCACTACAGCGTTTAAGGTCCTTTTGAATGTGAAGAATGCTGCCCCGTATCTGGAGTGAGCCCAGTCTCGTCTTTGCACCCAAATCTCCC
>NW_004524597.1:7729053-7730207 GCF_000260255.1 Octodon degus
GGGACAAAACTATGGTCAACCAATGAGATCACAAGCACCATTGCTCAGGTAAAATTGATTAAATCCAGTATCAAATGGGAAAGCGAGTCATATAGCAAGCGGGCATGAATATAGGACAAGGTCTCTTCCTGTTGGGGGTTGGGCTAGTGACTCTTTAGGGCTCTTTCAAGGTGACTGATACCCATTTAGGATATCAATCCCTGATGCCCATTCCTAGGGAAGTATGTAGCTATATTTGTTTCCCCTTTTGTCTTGAAGTCTGGCCTATATGAGTGTCTGTCTCTTCCAAAGTTGCAAAGTCACCTTCTCTTCCATATTGTCTCCTTGAGGGCCTGGTCCTGTCTGACTACCTATAATATTTCTATCTAATTCAGCTGCTTACAATAATGGGGGCTCCTTTTGCACCAGAGGCCTGAGAAGCAGTGGCCCTCAGCACTCAGACCCCTCTGAGGAGTAGGCTCTGCATCCTGGAACTCCCTGTGCCGCTTGGGTCTCCAGATCCAGCAAATAGAAATGCAGAACATTCAGTAAATGTGAATTTCAGACCAACAATGAATAAGCTTTTAGTACATCTCAAATATTCCCTGGAGTAGGACACACTTACACCAATAAATTATTTACTGTGGGTCTGAAATTAAAGTTTACCGGGGGGTCCTGTATTTTAGCATACACATTGCTTTTCTTTTTTTTTTTGCGGAACCGGGGATTGAACTCAGGCCCTTGCACTTGCCAGGCAAGCACTTATTCTACTGACCTATCTCCCTGGCCCCCACATTGCTTTTTCCCCAGGAATCATGGCTGTCCTTCTCCCAGGACTGGTGTCTCATCAAATGCTCAGTACCCATCTCAGGACAGCCCAGGTATTTGCTGCCTAGTGAAGACTCCTTTCCCTGTTCAAGCTCCGTCACTGGGTAAGGTTGAGAGGTTCATGGCAGTGATAGCTCAAATGTCCAGTGAAGTGAGATAGCTGCTGGCAACCTGAGACACAGGTTGAGAGCTCTACCTGGACCTCTTCCCTCTACAGTTCTCCACCCACCCAACACATACAGTTCTGGAACTTCCCAGAACGCAAGAATCTCCATGGCCTGGGCCTAAGGCAAAACAGAAACCACAGGCTGAAAACAATGTGCTGTGTAAAAAAAAAAAAAGAAAAA
>NW_004524597.1:7737362-7743292 GCF_000260255.1 Octodon degus
GCTGAAAACAGGAGGATCAGTATGAGTCCGATCTGTGTAGTGAGACCCTGTACTAAATACATTTAAAAAAAAGAAAAGAAAATATTTTTATCGAGAATATTTTCTCCAAATTAATGGCTTTCATTTTCATTTTCTTAGCAATGTTGTTTGAAGAATGAAGATTAAACTTTTAAATCTATTTTTATGGCATCACAATCCACTGTGTGTGTCCTAGGAAATCTTGCTAACCCCACGGTAATGAAGACTTCCTCCATGTATTTCTTCCCAGAAGTCTTTTTTTTTTTTTTTTGGTGGAACTAGGGATTGAATTCAGACCCTTGCGCTTGCCAGGGAAACGCTTATTCTACTGAGCCCATCCCCCTGGCTCCCTTTGCAGAAGTCTTACAGCTTCAATTTTTATGGTTAGGCTTATCATCCACCTTGAGTTAATTTTTGTGTGAAGTTCATTCTTTCCCATATTGATTGCAGTTGGCTTAGCACTATTTAGTGAAAAGATTATTACCCCACTCAATTACCTTGGTACCTTTGTAAAAATTTAGTTAACATCAATTTCCTGATCTTAGTATTATTGTGAACAGCTAAATTAGTTATAAATATTATAGACAGTTAAGACAGGGCTGGGCTCATCACAGAAGACAACTGTGGCCTGAGGCATGTTCACTGAAGGCTGGGTTTCAAGAAAAAGAGGAAAGACTACACCCACATACTTCCCTAGGGATGAGTAACAGTGACTGATATTCTAAATAGGCATCAATCACTTTGGGGGTGGGCAAAACCTTCTTAATCCACCCCTTCCAGGAAAGTCCTTGTCCGACCCCTGTGGGCATGCTACATAAAGTGCTTTTCCAATTGATTCCCATTTAATTAGCATTACTTAAGTTACTATACTGGTAATCCTATTGGTTAACCATAGTTTTGCCCCACCTCATACCCACCTTTTGATTTTCCATTGAATCAATATTACCTAAACTAGGGCCAAGGAGATGGCTCAGCAGAATAAGCGCTTTCAAACTACTATACTTGTTTTGGTTTGGTTTCAATCCAGGTCTCCATAGGAAGCAGGCTTATCTTGAATTTGCTTATGTAGCCTAGGCTGGCTTGAATTTATGGCTATCCTCCTGTCAACCTCCTGAGTGCTGGGATTGTAGGTATACACCACCACATCTAGTTTTTTCATCGCTGTGGTTTGAGACAGGGTCTCACTCTGTAGTTCAAGCTGGCCTGGAGTCACTACATAGCCCAGGTTGCCCTAGAACTCATGGCTATCCCCTGCCTCACCCTCTTGAGTGCTGGGACTACCAGTAATCTTATTAGTTGACTATGGTTTTTGTCCTACCCTGTGTTAGGTTTTTCAGCAGCATGGCCGAGAAGCAAAAGTAAAAGAAAAGGATAGAAAAGGCCTTTACTTCCATTGAGCAGGACACAGAGAGGATCGATGAGAGGGAGATGGGGGAGGGACGCTCTGACCTGAGACAGAAGACTGAGACTGTATGGACTTTTCCTAGGGCCAGGGTTTGAGGGGAAGGTTCTATGACACATGAGGAGCTGACTGGGGGCTCCCTTGTGTGCACAGGAAAGGTACCAGGCCTGGGGTGGGGAAGAAGGGGGAAGTGGTCATTGGGAAGTCTAGCTGTTGTTTTGGGGATTCAGCCATGTTGAATTTCTTCAACAACCTTTAGATGATCTTTCTTTCTTTCTTTCTTTCTTTCTTTCTTTCTTTCTTTCTTTCTCTTTCTTCTTTCTTTTGATAGGATCTCACTAAGCAGTTCAAGCTGGCCTTAAGCTCACTTTGTAGCCCAGACTGGTCTTGAATTTGCAAGGATCCTCCTACCTCAGCTCCAGAGTGCTGGGATTACAGGAGTGCATTTCCTTTTCCTTTTTCTTCTTTCTTTTTTTTTAATTTTGTATTTTAGTGAGGGTCTACAGGGTCTCACTACATAGATAGAACTCACAGTGATCCGCTTGCGTTCAGCCTCCCAAAGGGCTGGGATTACAGGCACGTGCCACCACACCCAGCCTCAATTGCTGTCTCATCGTGCCCCGGCACAAGACCTGCACAGCAGGCTGGGATTGAACCTCCAACCCCCTGCATCTGCCTAAGCAGACACTGTAATCCGCTGAGCTATTTGGCCAGTCCTTTCATGCTTCATTTCTTGTTTGTTTTATTTTATATTTATTTATATTTTAAAATTATTTCCTCCCATCTACTTTCTTTGGATTTATTTTGCTGTGCTTTTCCTAACATCTTAAAATGAATGCTTAATTCATTATATTTTAGTCTTTCTTCTCTAAAATACACAGTTGTTATAAATTTCCCTGCAAATGCAGTCTTAACTTTTTTTCTACAAGTTTTATTGCATTTTATTTTTTGACAGAACCAAGGATTGAACTCAGGCCCTTGTACTTGTCAGGCAAGCGCTTATTCTACTGAGCTATCTCCCTGGCCATCATTTAAAAAATTGCATATACTCTCCTGCCACAGTATCCCTAGAGGACTCTGTGACTACTCAAGTCCCTTGTATAAAATGGCATAGTAGGGCCTGGTGGCCTACGCCTGTAATCCCAGCACTTGGGAACCTGAGACAGGAGGGTCGTGCGAGTTTGACAGCCTAGGCTACAAAGTAAGCTCAAGGGCAGCCTGAACTGCAGGTGAGACCCTGTCTCAAAAAGACAAAGAAAGGGGCTGTGAGGTAGCTCAACAGACCAAGCACCTGCTGAGGCAAGCATAGGGACTGGGGTTCGATCCCTGGTACCCCATGCCATGCCAACCCCATCCCTGGGTTCACTGAGCCAGCCACCAAGACCACGCATGGTGGTCAACACCTGTAATCCTAGCACTGGGGAGGCTGAAAACAGGAGGATCACTACAAGAGTCTGAACTGCTTAGTGAGACCCTAGACCAAATACATTAAAAAAAGAAGGCATACATTGTTCATATAACCTTTGCATGCACACGCTTCATGTTTTTCTTTTTTGTCTTACAGAGACTCCAATTAAACACATTAGTTTTTTTTTTTTTTTCAGAACCAGGGTTTGAACTCAGGCCCTTGCACTTTCCAGGCAAGTGCTTATTCTACTGAGCTATCTCTCCAGCTGAGGTTTTATATTCCTTTTTTGGGAGTAGGGGGACTGGGGTTTTGAACTCAGGCCCTTGTGCTTGCCAGCGAAGTGCTTATTCCACTGAGCCATCTCCCTGGCCCCAAGATTTAATATTCTTAATGTATACTTTATATCTTAGCTATTCTGATATTTATATTTAGTGAATATATTTTCCGTTTATCAATTCATCCTTCAATACAGATTTTTAAATTCTGAATGTTAACTCAGTTAGCCATGAAAATGTCAAGCAATGGCCGTGACTCATCCTCATGGCTGACACTGACAAAATATCTACAAAGTGCAGTACAGGTTACAGGATAAATCCTGAGGGTACTTGACTGAGCTTATCAGATACAAAAGTTACATTTCTTGTTGTACAGGTCTTGCTTTATCTTGGTCTTAACCATCCAGCAGAAAAGTATAAAAATGAGGTATATAAAGTAAAGCCATATTAATACGATGAGCTGTAAAAGGCTCAAGTCAATAACTTCTAAGGATAACCCACTAATATTATAGACTGCTAGACAGTGTTGGATTGTTTAGTTGAATTCAAACACTTATAGTATTTAGATGCCAATGGAATATTCACCTCTGACAGACAATAAAAAAAAAGGATACAAAGGAAAGTTCATTTTGTATTTACATATACAAAACAGTTGGGATAAATTTATAGCTACTGTCACTTAATTCAATGAGAAGAAAGAGGTGTACTAACCGTGTTTGGACAGAATATCCTGTCTGCTTCTTGTATTATGGGTAACCACTAAGAAGATAACAACGTACAGTGTATTAATTACCAAAACTGTCCTATTAATCAGCTGTGAAACTGTCTCATTCATATTTATTTCTCAATTAAAAAAATAAATAAATAAAGAGAAAAAAGGGGGAAGATTAAATAATTGCTCAGCACTGTAAAAGAAATCATGCCAATGTTATAACTTTAAAAGTAAATGATAAATCTAAACAAAAAAAGACACTACTGTATGCTCAGGTTTTATGCATATTTTTGGTGATTCTAAGTATCTTTTTTCCATCATTCTTCCTAGAGAATTTCTCAATATTGGACGCACACTTGACATGGTTGTGGATCTGTTCTCTTTGTGTAACTTCAGTCAATCTTATATTATATTTAGTACCAAAGCCAAGTGCATCTTCTAAAAGAAGTTCATTATCACATAAGGTAACCAGACTTTTGAAATGCTGTATCTACTTTCTTGTGTCTTGTTTCTCTTTCCATGTGATTTTTGTTCTGTATGGAGTACGACTCTTTGAGTTGGTGTTGGAAACATTTCTATTTGCAGTTATTTTGTCTACTTTTACTACTGTACCTTGTTTATGTTTGTTAGGACCAAACCTCAAAGCATGGCTAAGAGTTTTCAGTAAAAATGAAGTTACCTCCATCTGGGAGAACAGTCTCCAAATCACCACAATCTCTAGTTTCATGGGTGAATGGCTTGGAGTGTTTCCTATTCCATTAGATTGGGAAAGACCCTGGCAGGTTGGTTTCAACTACTTAAAGCAGTAAAATGCCCGTTGAGACAGTATGGCCAGGCTGTTGTTTTGTTGTGGCTCAATTTAGGAAGAATACCAGTTCCTTCTATCAGTGCAGTATGGGTGGCTTCTTATTTTGAGATTCCAGTGATGTGGGCATCCACATTGGCCTGCACTTCTCTTCCAGCAGTATTTTTTTTTTTTTACATGTATGAGTGAATAAACAGATTTATTTTGTGAATACCTATAGGGCTTTTTTCTTAACTTTTAGTCTGGAAGTTACACAAATTTTCTGTTTTTAACTTTTATTTTCACTACCCTCTGGTCTTACATTTGTTTTTTTCTTAATATGGTAGATGGCAGATTGAATATTGATCTTGAAATATATTCAGAAAATTTAAAAAATTGATATGCTATCAGAAAAAGCTCACAAACCCCAGATTTTTCATTTCCTATTACATTAGGATAAAGCCAATATGGTAGGTAAAGAACTTCAGATGAACATTTTTTTTCAGCCTTATATAGCAGAGGAAGTCAATACCTGGGAGGTCACCTAACTACTAGATGATAGACATATCTTTATCTTTTTTAAATGACTTTGTCATATACTATTGTATGGTTAGTCTGTCATTTAATAAATTGATTATTGCTCATTAGTATTTTGCTGTAATGAAATACTGCTATGATAAGCATCTTTGAATCCATTGCTTCATGAACTTTTCTAATTACTTTCCTAGGGTAATCTCTCCCCAACAGGATTATGACATTAAAAAAATATAGTTTTCTAAGATAATGATAAACTTACTCACTATGATCCTTTTAAACTATGATATTTATTGATGGAACAATAGAATTAGTATATAGTTAACAATATTTTATTTAAATGATACCTGCTTTTTTCTCTTTTTGGAGTTCTTAATATAGATATTATGTGGCATTTTTTCTTTCACTTTATACTTTCAGCAAGGGTTTAAATAAGTTTTTGGTACTTTAAAAATTCTGCACAGAACAAGAAATCAGTGTGGCTCATCATGCTAATAGAATCTGCCACAGAAGCAATAAAAAAGATAAAGACAACAGAGCATTTCTTAAAAATGGAGATTTTACTAGAGAAAAGTTTCATGAGAAAATAGTAATGTGTATGCTTTGTTACCTAAAATACAACATGTATTAAGAAGAAATTTTAAGGGCCGGCGAGATAGCTCGGTGGAATAAGCACCTGCTTAGGCAACCATAGGGGCCAGGGTTCAATCCTGGCACCACAGGCAGTGCCGGCTCCACCCCCAGGATTGCTGAGCTGGCAACCAAGTCCAGGCATGGTGGCATGTGCCTGTAATCCT
>NW_004524597.1:7746770-7767993 GCF_000260255.1 Octodon degus
GGGGCTGTTCCCTCTCCAGGCATCATGGGAGCTCCCCGTGTCCTCATGCTGTCTGAAATGCCCTTCCTTCAGTGTCTTCAAAGGCACCCAGGAGATTGATGATCAGTGCTCAGGGGCAGTGAAGTAGGCCGGGACTTTATGCTGAAAATTCTGCTTAGTGGTCATTCAAGTATGAGCATTAGGGCATTAGTTTTATTGCCTCCTACACTTCCTCTCAAATGAAAACCACTTTCTTCAATTAATTGCTCTTTAGGTATAAACATTTTTTCAAAAACAGTTTTCTCAAGAACATCATGGTCAAAAACAAGTTTCACACTCACATGTTGATGACTTTTTATGAAGATCAAAATGTTTACACTATAACCAAGTGAGGTGAAAAAAAAATACTGTACTAATCAGTCTCTTACCCCTGAGACAAAATACCTGACATATAGAGTTCATGGTTTCAGTCCTTGGCAGGCTGGCCCCAAAGCCGAAGAAGCATCATGGCAAAGATGCTCTCCACATGGAGAGCAGGAAACAGAGTGGGAGGAGAAATCCTCCAGTTCATGCCCCACCCACATCCTGCAACCAGACCCTGCCTCCTAACCACACATTTAGCTATGAGCTCATCAATGAATTAAATCTATTGATAAGTTAGTATTCCTGTGACCTAATCATTTTCCCAATGTCCCACCTTTGAACCTGTAAGTCTTTGGCTGGGGCATTTTATTTTATTTATTTATTTTTATTTAAAATAGTAGAGAGTATTTTAAAATGGTAGAGTCTCATTATGCAGATTGGACTTGTAGTGATCCTCCTGTTTGCAGCTCCCCAGCATTGGGATTACAGGTGTGCATCACCATGCCCTGGTCTCAGCAGCTGGCTCAGTGCCCCCAGGGGTGGGGCTGGCACAGCATGTGGTGCTGGGGATTGAACCCTAGTCCCTGCGCTTGCCTAAGCAGGTGCTTAATCTGCTAGCTATCTTGTCAGCTGTGGCTGGAGCATTTTATTTTATTGTTTTATTTTTTGGTGGAACCAGGGATTGAACTCAGGCCCTTGCGTTTGCCAGGGAAGCACTTAGTCCACTGAACCATCTCCCTGGCCCGCTGGCTGGGGCATTTTAGACCTAAGCTGTTAACATGCTATCAAAAGTAGTTCTTTTTGTAGGGGTAAGTGAAATATCTTTTACAGACAAATACAAATTTCACAGGGCACAACTACTATTCATTTCACTGATTCACTCTTCAGCTGTGTTTAATTTTCAGCTTTTCCATTGACTTTCTAATTTTGATCATGCTGTTATTTTAGTCCTAAAGTTCCTATAGTTCCTATTTGATTCCTTTTCAAAACTTTTCGTAGTTTTAAAAAATATAATTTCCACTGTTGTGTTAAGATTTTCAGCCATGGTTT
This sequence comes from Octodon degus, assembly GCF_000260255.1. NCBI lineage: Eukaryota > Metazoa > Chordata > Mammalia > Rodentia > Octodontidae > Octodon > Octodon degus. The sequence continues at coordinate 7,748,163 of NW_004524597.1, forward strand.
CTCTCTTCTTGGACAGAGTAAACAGGGTTGTTTTCATAATCTGCATCTGACTTTAAGAATCACGGGTGCCCTGGCACTGTTTCTCATGTGTCATTCCTGTTGGTTCCTGTACTTTCTGTTAAGCCATCTCATGAGCCCGATTCTCTCTATAATGGACAATGCATGTGAAAAATTATTTGTAGGAATCAATGGAGCCTGGGATGATGCTCTCAGATTCTAAAGAGGATTTTACTTTATTTTGTGAGGTGCCTGGAGACATTAGCCACCTGAGGCCTCCTCAAGCCAATCTTCAGGATGAATATTTTCTGGGCTACCTAATGCAGCTAGGCAGCAATCATGTGGCAGCTGCATTATTTCCATGCCACCCTTAGTCCTGAGGTTTTGCTCTTTGAAATCAGAGCCCAAGCCAGGGAATGGTTTACCCGGCCTCTGTCAGTTGGCAGGCCCTAGATCCTGGCTCTTTCCCCATAGCGCTGCGCAGTTGTAAAACACGCAGCTCAGCTTCTCAGCTGTCTCTTCAGCTCAGCAAACAACCTTCAGACAAAAGCAGCTGTGGTACTGGGCTTATTTTTCTAGATTGTTTCTTGGACATCAGTCTACTAATTCTCACCATCCTGGTAACGCATTTCTGGCTGCTGTATTTTATTTATGCTTTTTAGTTGTTTTCACTAGACAGGTTGGTACAAATTGCTTCAACCACCATTATGGGTAGTAGATGCAACCACCTTTTTCTTTTTAAAGGCAAAAGTTATATGTCCACTGGATATAGAGTCTTGTGGGGGGTTTTGTATTTTGGGTTTTTTGGTACCAGGAATAAATGCACAACCTCACACTTGACAGGCAGGTGCTGTGCTGCTGAGCTACATCCCTGGCCCTGTCCACCTCATATAAATTACTGGAGACATAAAATAGTAAAGATAAACAAGTGGTCTGTATCCTGAAACAGTTTACAGCCTCCTGGAGAAAACACCCTTGTATCCAGCTTATCTGCAAACCAGAGACAAGGATAATAAGAGTACAGGGTAATAAGAGCCCACAAAAGCCAGGGCCGGATGCACACCTGTAACCTCAGGACTGAGGGATGCTGAGGCAGGAGGATAGCAAATTCAACTTCCAGCTGGGCAATTTATAGAGATCGTATCTCAAAATGAAAAAAAAAAAAAAAAAAAAAAAAGGCTGAGATTTCAGTTCAAAGGTCCTGGGTTCACTCCCAGTACTGGGGAAAAAAAATCCCACAGAGAACACAGGAAAAGCAGCCCACTGAGTGTAACCTTGAAAGCTAGAGCCTAACAGTTTTCTTACAGTTTATTTGTTTATGTTCATGGCAAATTGAACCTATATAGCTTGCTTCTATATGTACAATCGTCCCCACTGTCAATGTCCTGTACCAGAGTGGCACAGTTGTTGCAATCCTTAGCATCCACAGTCTGTAGTCTACCTTATGTTTTGCTCTTGGTGTCCTGTGCTCTGTGAGTTTGAACAAATGTAAAGTGACACATACTTGTTATAGACTCATGCAGAATAGTCTCACTGCCCCATTCTCTGTGCTTCACCTATTCGTGCCTCTCTCCTCTCTTAAGTCTCTGCAGCCCCCCAATCTTTTAAATATCTCTACATCTCCAGTTTTGCCTTTCTACTTTTACAGTGTTGGAATTAGATAGTTTTTGGCCTTTTCAGATCAGTTTTTTCACATTGAAACATGTATTTAGAGTTTCTCCATGTCTTTTTATGACTTGGTAGCTCATTTCTTTTTAATTTTTTAAAAATTTTCATTTATTTATTCATTGGATACAGGGTCTCGCTATGCAGCTTGGACTTGTAGTGATCCTCCTGTCTCAGACTCCCAACACTGGGATTACAGGTGTGTGTTACCATGCCTGGTTCCGGAGCTGGCATGGTATGTGGTACCAGGGATCGAACTTGGGTCCTTGTACTTGCCAGGCAGGTGCTTAAACCACTGAGCTATCTCACCAGCCCCCAGCTGAATTCTTTTTAGCACTGAATACTATTCCACTGTGCATACCATGGATTATTTATGCATGTCTGTACTGAATGACATCTTGACAGCTTCCAAGCTTGGATGGTTATGAATAAAGCTGCTTCAAACACGAAGGTGGGGGCTGGTGAGATGGCTCAGTAGAGTAAGCACTTCCCTGGCAAGCACAAGGGTCTGAGTTTAATCCCCAGTTCTGGAAAAAAAAAAAAAAAAGAAGAAGAAGGTGTTCTCTGTGGCCCCGCCCCCAGGGTGGGCTGAAACAGTGATTGAGACTACGCATGGTGGCATGCGTTGTAATCCCAGCAGTGCTTGGGAGGCTGAAAACAGGAGGATTACTAAGTCTGATCTGTGTAGTGAGACCCTGTGGACCCTGTACTAAATACATTAAACAAAAACAAATAAAACAAAAATGATGGTGCATGTTTTTGTGTGAATATAACTTTTTAACTCATGTGAGGAAATCCAAAGAATCAGAATAGCTGGTGAGGATAGATTCACTTTGAAAGAAGCTCCCAAACTGCACTCTACACACCTTACCTGAAGCAAGCGTGTTCCAGGTGCTCCACATCCTCATCAGCACCCGAGTACGTATGAGGATCTTCTTGTTTTAGGTTACATTTCTCTAATGATGTATGATGTGGAGCATGTTTTCAATGTTTATTTGTTATTTGTATATCTTCTTTGGAAAAGTATCTGCTCAGGGATTTTTTTTTCCTCTTGTTTTTTCCTTGCCTCATATCACAGATTGAATTCAAGGCCTTTGCACTGACGTAGCTATGTTCCCAGACCTTTCTTTTTCTTTTTTAAAAATTTTGAGATAAGACCTTGGTAATTCACTGAATTTCCCGGATCACAGGCTTGAACTTGCAGTTCTCTTGCCTCAGCTTCCCAAAATGCAGGTACTACAGGCTCATGCCAGCACAGCCAGATCCTTTTTTAAATTTTGAGACAGTCTTGCTAAACTGCCCAGGTGTTTTTTTTGTTTTTTTTTCCCCCTGGTACAGGGGATTGAAAACTGCCCAGATGGGACTTGATCTTTCTGCTACAGTCTCCCCAGGGCTACGATCACAGGAATATGTCACCACTGCCTAGCTATACAGTGGAATATTATTCATTCATTAAAAAGAATGGAACACTGACACACACTACAACGTGGAAGAACTTTTACCCATTTTTTAATCAGTTGTTCATTTTCTTTTTTTTTTCTTTCTTTCTTCTTTCTTTCTTTCTTTCTTCTTTCTTTTTTTTTTTTTGGTGGAACTGAGGATTGAACTCAGGTCCTTACACTTGCCAGGCACGTGCTTATTCTACTGAGCTATCTCCCTGGCCCCCAGTTGTTCATTTTCTTATTGTTGAGTTTTAAGAATTCATTGTGTGCTTTGGATAATAGTTCTCTGTGTTTTGCAAATACAGTCTCCTATCTACAACTTCTCTTTTCATTCTCATGATAGTGAGTTTCACAGAAAGACATTTTAAATTTTAATGAAAAAAATTAAATTTTAATGAAATCTAAACTATTATTTCTTTCTTTTTTTTTTTTTTTACTTTTTTATGTATTTAGTACAGGGTCTACAGGGTCTCACTACACAGATGGGGTTTGTAGTGATTCTCCTGTTTTCAGTCTCCCAAGTGCTGGGGTTACAGGCATGCGCCACCACGCCCAGTCTCAATCCCCATCTCTGTGCGCCCCAAGGACAGGGCCAGCACAGCAGGTAGACTATTAATTATTTCTTCCATTGATGATTCCCTCATTGTTTTATCAAAGTCACGACGAAGTCAAATCCAAGCCATCTAGATTTTCTTTTCTTTTTTTTTTTTTTAGATTTTCTTCTATGTTATCCCCTAGGAGTTTATTAGGTTTGTGTGTTAACATTTAGATCTATGATCAATCCTGAGGCAGATTTTGTGCAGGGTAGTAATGTCTGTGTCTCGATCCATTGTTTTGCCTGTGTAGAGCCAATTGTTCCAGCATCACTTGTGACAAGACTATATTTTTCCTATGATATTGCCATTGTTGTTGTTCTTTTTCTTCTTTTTATTTTTTGAGACAAGGTCTTGCTATGCAGTTTAGGCTGGCATTGAGCTCACTTTGTAGCCCAGGCTGGTCTCAAACTTGAAGATCCTCCTGCCTCAGCTTCTGAAGGGCTGGGATTACAGGCATGTGTCACCACACCTGGCTTGCCTTTGTTCTTTTTTCAAAGTTTAGTTGGCTATATTTATGTGGCTCTATATCTGGATTCCATTCTGGCCCATTCACCAGAAAGTGGTACTGACACTAATACCATTCTGTGCTGATTGTTATAGCTTTCTAGTAAATGTTGAAGTCAGGTAGTATCTGTTCTCCAACTTTGTTTTTCCTTTATAACGTACAGGCTATTATTGCTCTTTGTTTCTTCCCATATAAATTTCAAAATCAGTTTGTTGATATCCAAATGATTGCTGAATTTTTTTTTAAATTTTATTTATTTGGTAGAGGGTCTTATTATGCAGCTTGGACTCCTAACGAGCCTCTTGTTTCAGTCTCCCCCAGTGCTGGGATTACTGGCATGTGCCACCATGCTAGTGGTGGCCAGCCTTGGTGGCCAGCTGGGCGTACCCAGGGTGGGACTGGCACGGCATTGGTATGGGGATTGAACCCCGGTCCTCGAGCTTGCCTAAGCAGGCGCTTAGACCACTGAGCTATCTCCATGGCCCTGTTTGCTGAGATTTTGATTGGGAATGCGTTGAATCCATAACTCACACTGACATCTTGGCAATACTGATTCTTTCTATCCACAAACAAATATGTCTCCATTTATGTAGGCCTTCTTTTTTTCAAGTTCCTTTTTTTCATAACTTTTAAATATTTTGTTGACTTATACCTATTTAAAAATTAAGGCAGATGTTAATGTAAATGGTATTGTGTTTTTAATTTCAAATTTTACTTGTTCATTGCTGGTACATAGAAAAGCAGTTAGCGTTTATATTGGGTTAACACTGTTTTGCAACTTGGCTGTGATCACTTATTTCAGGGTTTTGTTGATTCTTTTGGATTTCCCACATTGATCTACAGATAGTTTTATTTCTTCCTTTCAAAGGTGTATACCGGGGCTGGGGAGATGACTCAGTAGAATAAACACTCCACTGGCAAGCTCAAGGGCCTGAGTTCAATCCCCAGTTCTGCAAAATAAATAAATAAATAAATAAATAAATAAATAAATAAATAAAACAAAGATGTATACCTTTTATTTCCTTTTCTGATATTGCATCAACTGAAGCTTCCAGTACAGAGTAGCAAGCGTGGATATTCCTTCCTTTTTCCTGATCTTAGTGAGAGAGCTTCTTTCTCACCATTAAATATAATGTTAGCTGTAGTTTTTTGTTCTGAGCAGATGTTCTTTAGCCAGATGAAGATATGCATAGATTGTGGAGAATTGTCATCATGAGTAGGTGTTGGAGGGTTTTTGGTTTTTTTTTTTCTTTTTCTTTTCTTTTCTTTTTTTGTGACAGGGTCATGCTATGTAGCTCTGGATGGCCTTGAATTCATTGTGCGCCCACAATGATGCTCCTGCCTCAGCTTCCCGAGTGCTAGGATTACAGGCATGCACCACCACACACTACTCAACTTCTTGTCTACTGCAATTTCTTTTAAAACTGCTGTGCTTATTACTGTAGATTGCTATAATCATTCATCATGCTGCTGCTTTTTTTTTTTTTTTTTTTTTTTTTTTTTTTTTTGAGGCATGCTCTCACTGTTAGTCCAGGTTGGGCCTAAAGTGTTGGCATTATAGGAATGTGCCACCAGGTCTAGTATAAATTGGTTCTTTTTAAAATGTTTTTTATTTTATTATTTACTTATTTATTTTGGCAGAACTGGGGATTGAACTCAGGCCCTTGTGCTTGCCAGGGAAGCGCTTATTCCACTGAGCCATCTCCCTGGCCCCTAATCATTCATCATGAATTGATTTTCTTTTCTTTTCTTTCTTTCTTTTTTTTTTTTTTTTTTTTTTTTTTTTTTTGCAGAACCAGGAATTAAACTCAGACCCTTGCGCTTGCCAGGGAAGCGCTTATTCCACTGAGCCATCTCACGGGCCCCTTTTATCTGAGTTTGCTTTCAGCTCACTTGGATCCCCCTCTCCTACCAGGATCGAGGGGAACCCAGATCCCCTTCTGCAAAAACAAAGCCGTTCTCCAGCCTTTCTCAACCAGACCGACCTGCTTCATGCTTTGTTAGCTTTTCTTCCCATTTCAGGTTTTCCACTAAGAAGCAGATTTCACTCATTGTTCTTTAACACTTAAAGCTGCTCACCTCATCTTTCTGCATTAAACAAGTGCTTCCCACTCAATTTACAGCCAGTGTTTAAAAATGTTGCTCCTGGAGAGGCAAGAGCAGTTCACTGTAAAACACACCAATAATTCTCCCAGCACTCTGGGAAGCTGAGGCAGGAGGACTGAAAGGTCAAGCCCAGCCCGAGCAATTTAGTGGCTTAGGGACACCCTGTCTTAGAGTAATGCATAAGAACAGGGATGGCAGGGCCAGCCAGATAGCTCAGTGGACTAAAGCCAGCAGCCCAGTTTTAATCCCCCACATGCTGTGCCAGCCCCACCCTGGGGTGTGCCGGGACAGTGATTGAGACTGGGATTACACCTGTAATCCCAGCACTTGAGAGGCTGAAAACAGGAGAATAAATATGAGTCCGATCTCTGTAGTGAGACCCTGTAGATCCTGTAGACCTTGTACGAAATACATTATTAAAAAAAAAAGAAAAAAAAAAAAAAGAACAGGCATAGGGATAGTTCAGTGTGTCCCAAATATCGCCCCCCCCCCACACACACACTAACAACAACCAACCAAAGTCCTTCCCTGGAGACTGTGGTCTGATCTCCCCGCCCTAGCACAGCCTCTCCTACCTGCATACCAGCTCCTTTCATGTGCTTCCCGTGCCCTGGCTCCGTTGGCCTGTGTATAGGTGGCAGGGAAGCAAGCTAGTTTTCTGTGTGACAATCAAAAACTGAACATTTGTACACAACAAGACCCCAAAGCCTCCCTGTGGTTCCGTCCCCTTCCTTCGGACCCCCATTGGTGCTGCCTACTCCTCCACCTATGCAGAGTTCCACTTGGACTTCAGGCCCCACCTGCTCACTTGGGTCAAAGTCTCTACAAGGTGTTTCCTTCCTGCCCAGCTGACTGAATGTCCTGCACTCTTGGCCCTGGCTCCAAATCCACAGCCATTCCGGGGAAAGGGAGGTTTACACTACACAAACATTAATTTCTAGGCCCTCATCCTCTGGGGAAGGACACCTCGTGAGGAAGATCACACACAAACACCCGTCCAAGAGAGGAAACCAGGGAGATCCTGTTCAGGCTGATAACCTGAAACTACACCAGGCAAAGATTTTCCTACCCTCAGATATCAGTGTTTCCAAATTCCCAACAACAAGAATATATTTGGATTAAGATGATCCCCATGCAGGTTGCCCCACTATAAAAGAAAAAGGGGGAGTGTATGCGAAACAATTTACTTCCTTTATGGGAGGACTCTCCATAGGGTTCCAGGACTTTCTTTTTGTTTTCTTTTTCTTTTTTCTTTTTTTTTTTTTTTTTTTTTGGCAGAACAGGGGATTGAACTCAGGCCCTTGTGCTTGCCAAGGAAGTACTTATTCCACTGAGCCATCTCCCCAGCCCCTCCAGCACTTTCAAAAGGAACTTGAGCGATACTGCAAATCTTTTTAGCCCCAAACATTTGATGAGCGCCAGAGATGTGAATGATGCCCTTCTAGCTGCCTCACACACACACTAGCAACGACCAACAAGCAGATAGATTTCTGCCCCTATGGTGTCCCTCCTAGTGTGAGCTTCTCGCCAGTTTGTGCCCCCATCCCGACTCTTTGCGCTTCCCTGGCAAGTGCAAGGGCCTGAGTTCAATCCCCAGTTCCACCAAAAAAAAAAAAAAAGTTTACTAGTGTGAGCTTCCACCAATGAGTGTACAGGTAGAACATTTTAGCTGGTGATAAAAAGATCAAATAGGATAATGAAGCCGAGATGTCCAGGATGGAACTCTGAAGAGGTAATATTGAGAGGAGATTGGATGGATGGGAATGTCAAGCATGTTCAAGGGGTATGAAAAAGAGCACAATAAGAAGTTTTATGGCAGGGAGAGAGGCACAGCATATGGGTCTGGCAGCTATAATAACAGGTTGGGACTTTTACGAACTCAAAACCTCACCTTGTGTCTCTGAGCTATATCCCCAGCCCCTACTCTGAGAATAAGGGGAAGCCATTGAAGATTTTCATGGACAAGTGACAAGAACTGATCCAGCTGTGCTCTGTATGGAAGCTGAGTGCAAAAAGGAAGGGTATGCACAATATTGTCACATAATGCATGTCGTAATCAAGTTATCTGAGCCCTTGTTTAAAAGAGAGAACAAGGGCCAGCCAGACAGCTCAGCAGACTAAAGTGCCTGCTTAGGCAGAGCTCAGCGACTGGGGTTCAATCGCCCACATGCCATGATGGCCTGACCCCCAGGGTGCGCTAAACTGGCGATTGAGACTAGGCGTGGTGGCATGCACCTATAACCCAGCATTTGGAAGGCTGAAAACAGGAGGATTACTAAGAGTCCGATCTACATAGTGAGACCCTGTAGACCCTGTCCTAAGTACAAAAAATAAAATAATAAGAATAAAAAAATAAACAAAAGAGAGAACAGGTTTTAGTGGGCAAATTCAGAAGGCCTGCTGAGGAAAGGGGGAGGAATCTGACCTGAGGGGGACAACCCACAGTCAGGGTGTAGGCACCTCCCCTACCCCATCCCTAGGAGGGAGCCACTGAGATTTTTATTTTATTTTTTTATGTATTTAGTACATAAAAAAGATCAGACTTGTAGTGATCCTCCTGTTTTCAGCCTCTCAAGTGCTGGGATTATAGGTGTGAGCCACCTCACTCAGTCTCAGTCGCTATCTCAGCGCACCCCAAGGGTGGGAATGGAACCTTGATTCCTACGCCTGTCTACACAGGTGATTTAGTCTGCTGAGATATTTGGCCAGCTCTCACTTTCTTTTTTCTTTCTTTCTTTCTTCTTCTTCTTTTTTTTTTTTTTTTTGTTGAACCGGGGATTGAACTCACCCCTTGCTCTTGCCAGGAAAGCACTTATTCTACTGAGCTATCTCCCCGGCCCCTCTTTTTTTTTATGTTTTTTTTTTCATTCATTTTAATGAGAAAAAAGATAAAATAGCAATGAAACAGTTTCAAAATAGGTTGTAGGACAGTTACAATAATTAACACATTGCATATTGTTGTCTTCATAGTAGTTACTCAGAGGACAGGATGCAGGCATGATATCTTTTCTAAACAATATTAGTACAAACCTTTCTTCTTGATAACTAAGAGAAAGTAGTTGTATATCTATCCTTACTATCTTGTATGTACATATATATATATATTTTTCCCCCACAACAAAATGGTCTTTTATTTATAACCCCCTTTTTTGTTTTATTGTGTCAGAGATGGGTGTTCCATTGCAGTTAAAGAAACTGGGTTTTGTTGTTGTTGTTGTTTTGGTGGAACCAGGTATTGAACTTGGGCCCTTGTGCTTGACAGAGAAGCACTTATTCTACGGAGCGATTTCCCTGACTGTTTTTGGAGAAGTCTTTAAAGGACATTTTCATATTTGATGTCAGACCAAAGATTGTAGGTACTTGAATTCAGCAAGTACCTACTGAATTGGACCAAATATAGTCCAATAGTCCATAATAGTAGTGAGTTATCAGCACAACTGGCAATTGTCTGAAGTTGTTGACTTGAGCCTTTTCCAGCTCAGCATATTAATATAGCTTTACTTTTTATTCTCCCTTTATTTCTTTTTTTGTTTTTATTTTTGTTTGTTTGTTTTTTCTCCCTTTATTTCTTGATTTCCTTTGCCTTTAAGAACAATCTATCTCCCTATTTCCTATTATCCATCTTTTGTTTTACTCTGGGTTTCTCATATAAGTGAAACAATATGAGGGACCAAGGATATGGCTCAGCAGCACAGCACCTGTCTGAAAAGCACAAGGGCTGAGTTTGATTCCCCAGTGAGAGAGAGAGAGAGAGAGAGAGAGAGAGAGAGAGAGAGAGAGAGTATTTAAGTTTGTGTGTCTGATTTATTTCATCTAATATTGTAGTTTTAAGTCAACTTCCTACAAATTAATTAAGTCTATCTTCTTTATGATAGGGTAGTACTATGTGTGTAAATACCACATTTTCTTTATCCATTTATTGTTTGATAGATATATGGGCAACTTCCAAGATTTAGCTATTATGAATTATGTTGTTGTAAACATGAGTAAATACGTATCTCTATAATGTTTTTAACTCTTTTGGGAAGATACTCCACCGCTTCCTTTTTTTTTTTTTTTTTTTGGTGGGGTTGGGGGACCAGGAATTGACCTCAGGACCTTGCACTTCCCAGGCAGGTGCTTAAGCTACTGAGCTATTTCCCAGGCCCCACCTCTTCCTCTTAAAGGCAGGGATATCAAAGAACCTGAAAACATACTTTAAAGCATGATGGGCAGCATCATTCCCATCTGAGTTAAGCGTCTTTCATTCACCTGCCCATGGTTCACCCCAGGGAAGAGGCTGGAATGGGAGAAGAGCCTGGGTCTCCAGAGCCCGGGTTCCTTCTCTGACACTCTGTGGCTTCTGCAGGAAGGAGGTGATCACAGCCCAGCCAGCATAGGCTTCAGCACAACTCCTGAAGGTTATCACTGAATGCTGTGTCTGTGTGTGTGTTGAAACAAATTGGCTGCTACTGCTTCACCATGCCAGCCCCATCTAGGCATGGTGACCACTGTCACAGCCATGACAGTACCTGTGCCATTGGTTTTTAGTTAGGGCATATCTCCTACCCTACACTCTTTGAGCTCTCTGGACACACTCTGCAAGTCTCCCAGGTCTTGGGCAATTGGAGAAAACAAACTATTACAGGGTCAGTGTCCTGAGCCTGGCTCCTTCCTTCTTTGGGTGAGTTGTTCCTCAGAAGTTCCTTGACCTCTGCAGCTAGCTCTGATGACCCCATTCCCACAACTCAACATCCATCTCCACAATGGCTGAATCCAGGATGGGCCTACACAGGGCTCACTGGAATACAGAAAAGGGGCATTTAGGGGAGTTTGTGTCAGGGCACTGATGAAGTTTAAGGCACAGAATGGGTCCCACCGCCACCTAAGAGTATGCTGTGCAAGACCTGGAAGGGCCATCCCTGTGGGTGAGTCCCAGAGTGCTCAGAACAGGGAAGGGCAGGTGGGTCCAGCAGCCTCCTTCTCCTCTCCTGGCCCTCCCTCATCCATTGTCAGGAAGTGCTTGTGGAGCTTCAAAGAGCCAGGAGGGACTATGGTGTTGGTATGTGATAGAACTTGTCTGATCACTCCCAGCTATGCAATTAAGGGAAGATTCCCCACGCACTGCGGCAGAGTCCGCCTTCCCAAGCTGCCTTTACTGCGTGGCATAAATGCTCTGGTTGCGTGGCCAGCTGGCCTATGGCGTCTTTTTGTGCAGCTGCTGGTCTTTGAATAGTTTGAGCTTAGTGTGACCCGTCATAAAATGGGAATGATAATAATAGCATCTCCTTTCCAGGCTGTTGTGAGGATTGAAGGAGAGAATTATAGAAAGCTCCCAACTTGGTCCCTGGTATACAGCAAATGCTCAGAGGCACTGTCCATCTGAGTCCATGGTCACCCTTCAGAGAGGTGTGCCCATTTCCCACAGTGGCTATCACAGTGCTGGCCATAGGACGGATTTTATGGGGCTGGGCTACTCTGCATCAGGAGAGAGGCACTGTGACCCCATTAATATCATCATCTCTGAGCTCCACTGGCCTTCTTTTTCCTGCTTTACAAGTCAGATGCAAGGTAGGGAGCGCATCAGGGTCCTTGGGGAGATGTGTGTTCCTAGGCTTCCTGTTATAGTAACAAATAACAGACAATCAGCTTATAAAATGGGAAGTGTTATTCTGAGCTTTCAGTCCATGGTCATTTGCTGTGTTTTGGGGAGAATGTCATGAAGCAGCAGGAGCATGCGGTGGGGCAAAATTGCTCGCCTCATGGCCAGGAAGCAGAAAAAGAGAAGGGGTTGAGGTCCTGCTGTCCTTTCTAAGGACAGCCCCCTCCCCAGTAAGGCCAAGTCTCTAATACCTGGAGATCTGAGGAGCACTTCAGATCCAGATTATAGCAAGGCATGTTAAGAGCCCTCATGGGTCAGGAGCAAGCAGTACCCACTCACAGCTGACCACACCAAGGTCAGTATGTCATGGACCAGTTTCTACCTCCAAGGAGTATCTTGTTATAGATTCAGGGTAAGCTTACTGTTAGGATCTATTGCTCTCTGTAGGAGAGCACATTTGTCCTGGTGTACTTGTGGACTGTTTGGAGGCCTAAGGTAAAAGGAACAAAAGTACCAGTCCAAGTTCAGGGTCAGTTGCATGTAGGGACAGGTGGAGAAGCAGAAGAGGGTACAGGGAGACAGGGGCAAATGACCAGGAGTATCAGTCCACTCTGTCTTTACTATGGGGGAGCCAACCTCCAGAGCAAGTATCTCTCAGCAGCATATTTTTTTAGGTACTGGGAATCAAATCCTGGGTACCCTACCACTGAGCTATACTCCTAGTTTTTCTTTCTTTCTTTTTTTTTTTTTTTTTTTAAATTTTTATTTTGCAACGCAGTCTTACTAAGCTTCCCTGGCTAGTTTCAAACTTGGACAGGCACAGCCTCTGGCTCCCAAGTATCCCGGAGTGGAGGCACGTGCCACCACACCCAGCTTCTTGGCAGTTTTTGTCCAACACCTCAAATGAGACAGCATGGTACAGCTCCACTCTCTTCCCTGATTTGCACAACAAACTTGCCAGCTTGTCTTCGGGGTGCCAAGGCTTGTTGTACAACTTAATGGAGTAAACCCTGCAGACATCAGCATTCCCTCTCCATCTGCTGTTTGGCACTAAACTTCTAACGTTTATCTCAAAGATAGAACAGAACCATCAGACAGTCCACGCATCTGCGTGTGTGTACACAGAAGCACAAAACCCCTCGTGCTGCTCTTTATGGGCTTCCGAGTGTCATGAGTCATGTGAACAAACATGATTTTATCCCTTATTTACACAGACATCACAGCATTAGCTGGGGCTGGCCTTGGGCAAATGACTAAACATCTTGGGGCCTCAAAGTAAATAAAAACTGTAGGTAGTTAGGAAGTTGATGGCCAAGGCCACAGATCTCACAAATGCCTGTCCCCACCTGGGCACCTGCAGCCCACCCTACAGCCAGTCGCCACAGGACATTCAAGGACAGCAGGTACCATCCCCATGTGCCACTAGGCAATAGTAATCCTAAGGGAAGGAAGGTGTTCACACATGCTAACTGGTTTCCATGTTCCTAGTGACCTGTGTTTTGCAAGCCTCACTACATTTCTCTGATATGTATTTGTCATATCTTATGAGGGAATCAAAGCTCTGGGATGAATTCTTCTTCCACTCACTCTGCTAGTGGGTGGCAAGGCCTGCAGATGAGCCTCCTTGTCTGATATGAGCCCAAAGTTCTGATTGCTATGGGGCACCTGTCTCCCCATCACCTCAGAAGCAGTTCCCAACAACCTGGCAGGAAAAGGCAGGATTGTCATCACCCCACAGAGAGGAGATCCAGGGTCCAGGCTGGGCCTCAGCTTTACCTTATTGCCCCAGGGTATCCAGTGCCAATGGGCATCACAGGGAAGGAAAAGGAGCCATAGGATGAGGAGAGAGGGCACTGTGCAAATCAAGTCTGAAGTCCAAGTCATTACTTTTCTTTCTTTTTTTTTTTTTTTTTTCCTGTCTCAGCATGCCCTGAGGGTGGGGCTGGCATGGCATGTGGTGCTGAGGATCCAACCAAAGTCCTCTGGGCCTGCTTAAGCTTGCCTAAACAGGCACTTGAGACCACTGAGCTATCTCACTGGCTCAAGTTACTTCTGAAAACAAACTCTTCCTGAGGAAACACTCATTAGTAGACCCACATGACCTGCAGGCTTAAAAACACCTCACTCTCCACACTATTTGCATCCTCCTTTTGAGATCCTAATATTTCATCATCTGTGGCCATTGTCCCCTGGGACCACCAAGACACTATATGGCTTTCATGGAGAGGTCAGGGTCAAGAGACTGCTGTGGATCCTCCTACTTTGGCTCAATTTCTCCTCTGAGCATAAAGGCTCCCTAAAGTAAAGCAGAATGGACAGGTCTCATCTGATTTCTCTATTAAATATAGACTATAAGAAAGAGCTTTGTAAGGTACATTTTTTAAAAATGTACTTTAGTACAGGGTCGACAGGGTCTTCTACACAGATCATACTTGTAGTGAGTCTCCTGTTTTCAGCCTCCCAAGTGCTGGGATTACAAGCACATGCCACCACGCCCAGTCTCAATCGCCTTCTCAGCATGCCCCGGGGGCAGGGCTGGCACAACACACTGGGGATCAAACCCAGCCACTGCACTCTGCCTAAATAAGTGCTTTAGTCCACTGAGCTATCTGGCCTGCCCTTAAATTATTGTTGTACTCAATAATTTATCTAAACAATTTATTCTTCACTTCATGAGAAATGGCTGAGTTTAGTAATGGAACAACCCAGTAGAATTGGTGCTGTGTGTGTTTATGTCACCTTGATTAGGCTAAGGAAGGCCCAAGTAGCTGTTAAACTCTTGCTGCTGATGTGTCTGAGAGGGTATTTCCAGGAGAGATGGACATTTGCATGGGTATATTGAGTAAAGCAGATAGCACCCACCAAAGAGGGTGGTCATTGCCTCATCATGAACAGAGAAAGTAAGGGAAGGCCATACAGGCCTCTCTGCTGGAGCTTGAACACCCTTCTTTTTTTGCCACACTACTAGTTTTTGAGTCTTTGGACTTACATCATTGGCCTCTCTTAGTCCTTGCATCCTCCTTTTGAAATCCTAATATTTCATCATCTGTGGGACCTATAGACTGGCTTTCCTGGGCCCCTAGTTCACGGGTGGTAATCACTGGACTTCTCAAGCTCTGTAATCATGTGAGCCAGTCCACCATAATAAGTCCCTACCTGTGGACAATTCCTGATTTACAATGGTTTGGAATTATAACTGTCCAACTTTACCATGGTGCACATATGATATGCATTCAGTAGAAACCACATGTTATGGTTTGGGTAAAACATATTTCCCAAAGCTGGGCACAGTGAAGCATGTGTGATACTAGCTACTCAGGAAGCTGAGGTAGGAAAATCACAAGTTGGAGGCCAGCCTAGGGAACTTATTGGAGCCTGACTGAAAATGAAAGAAAAAGATCTGGTGATGTAGCTCAGCATTCTCTGGGTTCGATTCCCAGTGCTCCCCACCAAATCAAGAGAGGGAGGAAGAGAGGGAGAAAGAGAGTAAGACTCATGTGTTCAGAGGCAGGATTTTTGGAAGGTGACTATATCATGAAGATGTTGACTTCATCAGAAGATTAATTCATTAATAATATCATTAATGTACAATTGGATATGATGACTCATGCCTATAATCCCAGCACTCAAGATCACTGTAAATTCAAGGCCAACCTACAAAGTGAGTTCAAAGCCAGCCTGAACCACTAGTGAAACTCTGTTTCAAAAAGACCAAAAATTGGGAGCAGGGAGATGGCTCAGTGGAATAAGTGCTTCCCCGGCAAGCGCAAGGGCCTCAGTTCAATCCCTGGTTCCGCAAAAAAAAAAAAAAAAAAAAAAGACCAAAGGGGGAAAAAAAAGCAACTTGGTAGTAGGGTCTACTTGGAAGAAATAGGTCGCTGGGGTATAACTTGGCAGGGCGTACCTTGTTCCTAGGTCTTTCCTTCCGTCTGCTTCCAGCCTCCATAAGGTGAGCAGTGCTATCTGTCCATGTTCTTCTCCATGATTTTCCTGCCTCCCCATTCTTCTGCCTCCCCCTTTTGCTCAGAAACAATGGAGCTGCCAACATCATTGGAAATCCCTGAACTTGTGAGCCCAAAATAAACCTTTTCTCACTTAAGCTGGTCTCAGGTATTTTGACATAGCAATAGAAAGCTGACTAACATATCATGTCTGGAATTTTGAACTGTGATTTTTCCTAGGCTAATGCTTTGCAGGCTCATCCTCTCTAGACATGGTGTGCACCAAATCACCAGTCAGTTTTTTTTTTTTTGTTTTTTTGTTTTTTTGTTTTTTTGTTTTTTTTCAGAACCGGGGATTGAACTGAGGCCCTTGCGCTTGCTGGGGAAGCTCTTATTCCACTGAGCCATCTCTCCGGCCCCAACCAGTCAGACTTATAACCATGAGGGGAAACTGCCAACACTCTACAGTGAATAGTTGCTAGGCTGTGATGTTCAGTAGAATTAGGTGGAGTCAGTACATTGTCGACTTATGATAGTTTCAACTTACAATAGATTTATAGGACCATAAGCTCCACTGTAAAAAAAAAAAAAATTTAAAAAAAATTGGTTTGGTATCAGGAATCAAACTCACAACCTTGAGCTTTCCAGCAGGTGCTATGCTGCTGAGCTATATCCCCGGCTCCACTATAAATTGAAGAGCACCCATATCTCTGCGTCCTGTGTTCTGTTTCTCTAGAGAGCCCAAAAACATACAGGCTCCAGGTTAGTATCTGAGGGTTTACATTTCTAGACAGTCCCTGGAACTGATTTAGTCCTCCTAGAAACATTCGGAACTTTAATACTGACAGCTTCCTACTTATAAAATAGTTATGTGTTTTTTGGTTTTTCAATACTTGGAATTCAAGCCAAGGCCTTTGCACAGAGATAAATCTCCAACCTTTTATTTTGAGACATGGGCTCACGAGGTAACTAAGGCACCCACCCAGTCTGGGCTTGAACTTGCGTCATTCTTCATTCTGCCTTAGCTTCCCAGAGTTTTGGGATTATAGGCCTGTGCCACCAACCTTGGCTGAAGTGATTGGTTATTTATTTATTTCATCAATAAGAAGTTTTAAAAGCTATCCAAACAGTCAGGCTTCCTTCCTCTCCTTTGGCCTTGCTGACTCACCTGGTCTAGAGATGTACGCACAGGTGGGGAACTCCTCTTGGTTCCAGTTTTGGCAGCTCTGGGGGAAGACAGGTCTGTGTCTACCCTGCAATCAGCATCTTCATTAGACATCACTTGACACAGTGGCAAACAGGACTACTTGTGTTGTCACTGCTTCTGAGGGACCCCTGTGGGCCCACAGAGAAATACAACCAGGATTCTGTCTCCCCAAGAACTCACTGTTGGTTCTTACTGTGACTGTGGAAGTGGAAGCCTGGACTACAGCTGAGGGAAGTGTGGCCCTCAGTGACAGGTTCACCCTGGACCTCTGAATATGATCTTATTTGGAATAAGGATCTTCAAGGAGTAAGTGAGATGAGGTTTTGGAGAGGAGACCATTCTGGAACAGACTGGGCCC
Source organism: Octodon degus (assembly GCF_000260255.1). Classification (NCBI taxonomy): domain Eukaryota; kingdom Metazoa; phylum Chordata; class Mammalia; order Rodentia; family Octodontidae; genus Octodon; species Octodon degus. Next base: position 7,765,561 of record NW_004524597.1, read on the forward strand.
CTATTATGACAAGTCCTTGTAAGAAAGGAGAAACAGACACAGAGGAGGCCATGCAAGGAAAGAGGCAGAACTGGAATGATGTGGCCACAAGCCAGGGAAGGTCTAGAGGAGGAGAGGCAGGAGCACTATCCCTGGAAACCCAGAGGGGAACACAACCCTGCCCACATCTTGAGTTTGGACTTCCAACCTCCGGGATTATGAGAAAATAAATTTCTTTGTTTTAAGCCACCCAGTTTGTGCTACTTGGTTGTGGCAGCCACAGAAAGTAATAGGTTGCCATTTGAAGACTTGGCCTCTTGGACAGAGATGGGCCTGCAGGGGCCTCCTGGGTTGCTCTGGAGAATAGCACGTGAGGGCCAAGTCCAAAGGTAGGCTGGCCCAGGAGACTACATGTCACAGCACAGTTCCCACCAGGGCCTCAAATCCCCCTCAGCAGGGAAGCCCTTGGATCTCAGAGAGTGACCCCATGTCTACCACCTGTAGGCAGGCCCCAGGAAGGGGATGCAACCTTCGACCATGCTGCCCTCTGCAATCAAGGGCAATTCCCACAGCATTCCTGTTAGAGGATCGAGTCCTCCAATCCTGAAAGGGATGTGCGTGGGGCAAGGAAGGTCACAGATGTATCCCCATAGCCCCATTGTTTTTACTTTTTGCAGCACTGAAGATTGAACCCAGTGAACTCAATCCACAGCTATCTATCTATCTATCTATCTATCTATCTATCTATCTATCTATCATCTATCTATCTATCATGTATCATATTGAGACAGGGTCTCCACATGCAGTTCAGGCTGGGCTTGAGCTCACTCTGTAGCATAGGTTGGTCTCAAACTCACAACAATCCTCCTGCCTCAGCCTCTCCAGGTGCTGGGATTATAGGCGTGCACCACCATGCCTGGCTTTTTTTTTTTAAATTTTTTATTATGAGACAATGTCTCACTAAGTCACTAAGTTGCTCAGCTGGACTCAGATTTGTGATCCTCCTGCCACAGCCTCTTAAAGTGCCAGGACTGCAGCTATGTACCACATGCCTAGCTACCTCCAATTACTTAGGACAATGATGTGTTGACAGTTTTCTCATCACAGAAGAATACTTTTGACCTGGATCCCAGTGTGACTTGGATCTTATTGTACACCTTGCCATGTCCTAACCCAGACATCACCTCATTCATACACATCCCCTAAGAGCCCTGAATCACCGGGGGTTACAGTTGTGAAGACAAGAGGGGCCTGAGCCCACATTCACGCTCTTCCCATCCCTCTGCCCTGTGGCTGAGCATGCATGTTTGGTCAACAAGACAACAAGATCACTAATTATACAGCTTGCCATTAATGTCTGACTGCTGAGTTGCACAATGACAATTCTGTTTGTCACCCCATATGGGTCAGGAAGACCTCGCTGCAAATGCCTTGGCTTCCATTCAGCTGCTCACTTGCTCGGTCCCCTTGTGCATTGTGTGGTCATCTGTTCCCAGCATTAGATGAGAGAAAGCAGCCTGTCCCTCAACTCCCTGGGCATGGGGGAGGTACACCAGAGACTGAACAGAGCTCAGCCCCACTCTGGCTTCTGTACTCAACCCACTGGTGGCCTGGAAGACATGAGTCATCCAAGGGTGTCCAGCCACTCCTTCAGCATTTGCTTAGAGGTGGTGATGATCTGAGTTGGATCTAATCCTTAACTGGCAGTGATTCCTCTGGTCAGTGAGGGTTTTTTCATGATTTCTTTGTATTTTTTAATTACAGTAAAATGTAGACAACATAAATTCACCATCTAACCATCTGTATGTGTACAGTTCATACATAGCTTCATTATGCTGTGCAACCATCACTGTTATCCATTGCCAAAACTCTTTTCATCTTCATGAACGGAACCTCTATGCCCATTCTCCCTTCCTCTAGCTCCTGAGCAGCCGCCTTTCTTCCTCTATGAATCTGACTATTCTGGATTTGTCCTTTTGTGACTTACTGCACTTAGCATGTGTTCAAGTTTTATCTGTATTATACTGTATGTTACAATTTCCTTCCTTTTCAACACTAAGTAACAATATGTCCACCAATATTTGTCATTATCTTGTATGTTTTGTTTTTCAGTAGCCATCATAATGGATAGGAGTATTTCATTATGGTTTTGACTTTCATTTCCTTAACGATCAGTAATATTGAGCATCTTCTCATGTATTTATTGGCTACAGTATTTCCATGTCTTTTTTAAGATTAGTGTCTACTCAAGGGCCGACCTGATAGCTCGGTGGACTAAAGTGTCTGTTTAGGCAGAGCGCAGAGACCTGGGTGCGATACCTGGCATGCTGTAGGAGGCTGAAAATAGAAGAATCACTACAAGTTGGATCTACACAGTGAGATCCTACAGACCCTGTCCTAATTACGAAAAAAAAAAAAAAAAAAAAAAGATTAGTGTCGACTCAAGTCCTTTGT
>NW_004524597.1:7769188-7770269 GCF_000260255.1 Octodon degus
TGTGATTGTAGCAAGAACTTTCTCCTTCTTTTTCTTCTCAGCCTTTGTTTAGCAGCTGTGCACTTTCTCTTGTACAAAGTCTTTCTGGGATACATGGCAGATTGGGAGTATCTCCCAATTCCTCTAACCAGGGCAGGATTTCGGCTGCAGTGGGGCTGCCCCTTCTTGGACTTTTTTGCCTTCTTCACCTTACCCTTTTTACTAGTACCACTGGCAGAAGCCTTCTGGGCTTCAGTTTTCTTCTCCGTAGTGTCTGGCTTCTCAGTTTTTTCACCTGCCATCTTGAGAGATGGGAAAGAGAACTTCGTTTTGATTTTTGTATGCTGAAGATCAAATGAATCTTGCACATGCTAGGCCAACACTCTGTCACTGAGCCTCATCTCCAACTCCTAATAGTGTCTTTTTTTTTTTTTTTTTTTTGGTACTGGGAATAAAACTCAGGACCTTGCACTTGCCAGGCAGGTTCTTGTGCCACTGAGCTATATCCCTGGCCCCCTTTATAGTTAGGTGAGCACAGGGGCCGGGGATCTATCCCCAGCACCACATGCCATACCAGCTCTGCCCCTGGGCTCAATGAGCCTCACTGGAGACCAGGGATGGTGGTACATGCCTGTAATCCCAGTGCTGGGAAGGCTAAAAGCAGGAGGATCACTACCAGCTAAAGCTGCACAGTGAGACCTGTACCAAATACATACTAAAAAGGAAAGTTAGTATCTTTTGTTGCAAAAACTTTAAATTTTTTTCATGAAATCCGATTTGTCTACTTTTTTTTTTCAGAACCAGGGATTGAACTCAGGCCCTTGTGCTTGCTCCAGGCAAGCACTTATTCTACTGAGCCATGTCCCCATCCCCTTCTTTTTCTTTTGATTATTATTTTTCTCTTTATTACTTTAAAAACTTAATTTAAAATCATGCAAGTAGCTGGGCATGGTAGCAAGCACCTGTAGTCCCAGCACTTAGAAGGCAAAGGAAGGAGGATTTTTGTGATTTTGAGACCAGCCTGGAGCTACAAAGTGAGCTCAAGGCCAACCTGAACTGCATAGTGAAACCCCATCTCAAAAAGACATAAATAAATAAATAA
>NW_004524597.1:7770578-7771889 GCF_000260255.1 Octodon degus
ATGATAGCACAGGCCCAGAGGGCAGCATGAAACCAACCTTAAGGCCAGAGGCAAAGCCCAAGGGCCTGTTGCTGGGAACAACTGTTCCCAGGCCACTGTCTGGCTTTAGGTAGCCATTCTGTGGAACTGGCCAAAAGCAAGTAGACAGAATGCTGAGCTGGGCCTTTGGGGTGTGTTTTACCAGAAAACCCAAAGTCTGGCAAATACAGAATATCACAAAATCCTCTAAGTTCTCTCTTATGCCAACAAAAAGCGGGCTGATGCACATATTGAATGTCCTTCCGAAATAATAGTCTCCGCCTGGACCAGCTCAGAGGATCCCAGCTAGGGATCTTAATGCGTCTGAGAATACCAAGAACATGGTAGATCCTCCAGACAGCAGAGCGGTGGGGCCTCACTCCCGCTACCTCAGGAAGCTGAGATCAGGCCAGGGCTGAGGGGTACAGAGAAGCCAGAATCAGAATCCTGAAGCCAGAGGTGTCTGAAGCTAGACATGGACTCAGGCCTCACTCCATCTTGGGTAAGGCTTTGGTGCAAGCTGAAAATGTGGGCCTAGTTCAGAAAGAGTAGTGAAGTGTCATTCGAATTACTAACATGGGATGCTTTGTTCTCTTTTTCCTGCACTGTTTCTCTAACTTCTCATGGTAGCTTTTACTCTCCATTCAGTCATTCTAAGTCAGGGGAAATCAACCCTTGAATTATTAGTATAAACTTTACTACTATTCAAGTTTATATTGTGCCATGCTGATTTTAAATGCAAATGTGAGGGGAATTAATGTGTAAGGTTAAACAATTAAATCTGCACGTAGGTATCTGTATTCAGCCCTGGCCAATGTAATGGAACACTGTGCCAAACTAAAGCCACTGTTTTACTTCACCCTTGCTAAGAGCAGATCCTACCATCATTCCTGACCTTCAGCCTGTTGTTGGGGCACAAAGACAGAAAGGAAATAGAACTGTGGCTATCTCATCCCTTCTGGCTCTATCTTCATTTTTGGTGTAATCGGATGCAGAAACGCAGGGACCTAATACACAAGCAAGGTGGGATGGGCCCTTAGCAGATCGATTTGTTGCATTATCACCTTCTTCTTTCTGCACTTGACGAAACTCCTGCTTCAAACAGGTGTGGTCCCTTGTGGGTGTCCATGCTACAGTTAGTCACAGATGTTAAATGCACCTCTTCCTCCCTTGGAGCCTTGGTAATCAACTGTGCATCATGGGTACTGCAATTCCATGCTCACAGTGTGTCGCAAGCTTTCGTGGGAGAGAGCCAAGGGACAGTGGACATGTATGTAGGAACGCTTTTCCTCC
>NW_004524597.1:7772477-7773698 GCF_000260255.1 Octodon degus
AAAAAAAAAAAAAAATTCACAACTATAACTCTAGAACTTTACTAAACAAGGAAGGGTGTCTTTTCTTGTGGTTGAGACATAATACCCCACACCTAAAGTTAAAGGGAGAAAGGTTTGTTTAGCTCATAGTTTATAGACATTTCATTCCATGATTGGCTGGCTCCAAGGCAGGGTGGCACATGGCAGTATAGCCTCTTTCCCTCCCTCTTTTGTGTGTGTGCAGACTACCTGCCCTAGAGTGGGTGTAGCACTCACACCCTTAATCTCAGCATTGGACCATGAATGGACCACAAACTCTAAATTCAGGCACCTCTGAGAAGCTGCCCTGCCCCATGACTGCATGAGGTTTTGGTGGCGCATCTAGACAAAAACAATACCAATGATTATCAACATGATAGTGACAGGGGACTTGAGGAACAGAATGGGGCATCAAGGACTGAACACAATGTCCCTACAGGATTAGCTTCAAAGAAGAACATGCATGGCCTTCCACCCTCAGGGAAGGGCATGACTTTGGGGAGTTTGCTGGAGGAGAGCAGGATCACCACATGCAGCTAAGACAGGAGTGTGTGCTGGGGCTAAGGGTCAGGGAGCCAGGAGATCTTGGAGTACCCACCATATGGGCTCTGTGTTATCCTGAAGGCAAGTGGAAGACCCTGCAGGATTTAGAAACTCATACCACTGTTGTTGTTTTACTTTAAAGTCTTTTTCCAGAGGGTTCTAGAAGAAGAACTGGAGAGAGACCATGAAACGTATCCAGATTAGAGATGAGGTCCTCAGTAGTAGTGTTAGAACTAGACATTATTTCAATGCCTGGCTAGCTCAGTCAGTAGAACATGAGACTCTTGATTCAATATGAAGTGAACGGAGGAAACATCTAGAACCCCTGACTCCCACCCTAGATCCCTAGCTTGTACAGGCAGGCAGGTGCTCTGAGATATGGCTAGTCTGAGGTAGGTGGAAGCCGGGGTAGGTGAGTGGGCTTCACAAGCTAAGTCACGAGTGATGTGAGTCAGCCAGGTGGGGATGACCAGGAAGCCCTCCTTGATTTCTCAGGTACACACCCTGAGGAAGAAGATGAACATGTGGACTCAAGTGTGTACTTACAATGACCTAGGTTATTTGAAGAGAAGGTATACCTGTTCCTTATTATGCCTAAGATGTTTGAAATGCAGTGAGATAGTGAGGTTAAGATTGATAGCCCAAATCGTTTGATAATAA
>NW_004524597.1:7775043-7775622 GCF_000260255.1 Octodon degus
TTTTTTGAGACAAGGTCTCACCATGTGGTTCAAGCTGACTATGTAGCTCTGGCTGCCCTAGAACTCATGGAGATCATCCTACCTCAACTTCCCTGAATGCTGGGACTACAGGTGTGTACCACCATGCCCTGATTGATTTCAACTCTTTGCGCTGATTATTTTTAACTTCACTGTCTTTCAGTGAGGTGCTGGTGTTCCTTTTTCTTAGATCCTAAATTTGACATACTTTCTATGCTGGAAGACAAGCATTTTACTCTTTTTTTCATTTCCTCCAACACAGGCTCTCAAATACATTTCCTCTGCCCTTATCTTCCAAAAATATTTGTATGTCAATGTTTGAGTTCAGATTACTACAACTATATTGGCAGTATTCCATCCTCTGGGCAGATAGATGCTATTTTTTTCCCTCCAGTGCTAGAGATGGAACCAAGGGCCTTGTGTGTGCTAGGCAAACTCTCTACTACCCAACTAAATCCTACCCTGTGATTTCTTTTTTTTTTTTTAAAGGAAAACATTTTTATTTATTTATTATTTATTATTTCTTTGTGTGTGTGTGTGTGTGTGTGTGTGTGTGTGTGT
>NW_004524597.1:7776197-7777843 GCF_000260255.1 Octodon degus
TTTTTTTTTTCTGTCTAGTGATAAATGTCACCAGAGATTCCAAGCACAATATCGCTGAGTGGCCTTGTCTGTGACTGCCACGGAAGCAGCTGTGGAGAAAGAGCCCAGGAGTGCCTCAAGGAACTTCTCAGTCCCACAACCACAAGAAATAACCCGAGAGATGCTAGGAATCTCTTCCCTGTCCTTCCCAAGTGAGCAGCCAGCCAGCACCTCCGAGAACCCACGCCTGATCCAGCATGCCTGGTTCTCTGTCCTCCGGCTTATGGAAATGGGAGATAGGTGGACGATGGTTTTGGTTTTTTTGTTTGTTTTGTTTGGTTTTGTTTTTGACGATGTTTTAAACTAAGTTTGTGGGACTGTTACATAGTAGCACAGAACAAACACACCCATCCTGGGGGAGCCCTCCATTTTCCCTCAGGCCTGTTCTACTGGATCCTCTGTCTTTCTCTTGATTTACTCCTCCTGGGTGACATATCCTCTTGTCACTTCCTAAGGAAGGTAGATGGGGGCAGGTTTGCCATCTCAAGTGGCCTTTATTTTATATTCACACTTAATGGCAAGTTTGACTGTGTATAGAATTCTAGATTAGAAACAATCCCCCTCAGAGATTTGAAAGCTTTGCTGGCTTGTTTTCTGCCTGTGGCCTTGTGATTGGGAAGCCCATTGTCTTTTGGGGTGGCTCCTGCATGAAACTCATTCTCTCTCCCCATCTCCTAGAAGTTTTTAGAATATTTGTCTTGGTGTTCTGAAACTCCACAGTGATGAAATAGACTCCTGGGTGTAACTCTGTTTCCTCCATCAAGCCAGGAAAGGCTGCCCTGAGACCAGGACAAGAATGCTCCTATCCTTGTTCCTGCCCTTCCTCACTGGAGAGTCTCAGCCGTCCTCCAGGCATTCTCCAGCTATATTCCTTCCCACAGGACAAGTCATCTGCAGCACAACTCAGAGCCCAGCTCTGATAATGACCTAGGTTCACCCCTGGAACCTGGACTGAACCACTCAAATGGCCCCATTCAAAGACCCAGCAGGAGCCTTGCCTAGGTCTGTCCTCTTGAGGACTCTCCTCTGTTGATTGCCTCTATGTTTATGGAGTAGCCAAGGGATGGCTCCTTGTGGGAGACAGTGATGAAGCTTGGATGTGTGGGCTGGGGTGTCCATATGCATGCATGTGGGACCCCTCATCTAGGAGCTGAAAGAAAAAGGAGGGCAGCTGCAGGCTCTTCCCACACCCCACATTCTGGAGCAGAACTCCAAGGAGCCTGAGTGTGCCATCAGAGCCCAACCTTCTGAGTACTTGCGAAGGTACATTTATCAAGGTAGGAAGGCAAAAGCATTTCATTTGATGGGTTGTTAGCTCCATCTGTAGCTTGAAAAATGTAAACTGGGTGCAGTGGCGTGTACCTGTAATCTCAGTTACTCAGGAGACTGAGGCAGGAGGATCATAAGTTAAGAAAACAGCCTAGGTAGCTTAGTCAGACCCTATCTAGAAGAAAGAGAGAAGGGGGAAAGGGGAGCGGAGGGGAGGGGAGGAGAAGAGAGGGAGAGAGGAGGGGAGGGGAGAGGAGAGAGGAGGGGAGGAAAGGGGAGAAGACAGGAGGAGAGGAGAGGAGAACAGAGGAGAGGAGAAGGGAGGAGAGGAGAAGAGA
>NW_004524597.1:7777943-7781643 GCF_000260255.1 Octodon degus
GAGAGGAGAGGAGAGGAGAGGAGAGGAGAGGAGAGGAGGGAGGAAGATTAGACAGGCAGTACATTGGCTGCACGCCCACCCCTCCAGCTCTCTCAGCGTGGCCCTGGCACTGGGCACAGCTGAATGTCCTCTCACAGCTGAATGTTTCCAGGCTATCACTTCAGGAAGATTTTCTGATTTCTTAGATGCCACTTTCTCTCTGCCACTTTCTTTTGTCTTTCTTTCTGGAGCTCTAATTAGTTATATGTTAGATTTCCTACCTGAGGCCTCCAATGTTTTTAGTTTCTCTCTTATTTTCCTTTCTGATTTTATTTTTAGGGGGAGAGATTGGGGGATCCATAGTGGGGATGAAACCCAGAGCCCCTCCTACTGAGCTGTACTCCCAGCCCTTTCCTACTTTTTTTTTTTTTTTTTGCAGAGCCGGGAATTGAACTCAGGCCCTTGCGCTTGCCAGGAAAGCACTTATTCCACTGCGACCATCTCTCCGGCCCACTTTCCTATTTTTTTAATCTAAACTTTCCATGTGAAATTATTCATTTCTGTTAAATTTTTAGTTTTCCAAAGTACAAAGTGCGGCATGGTGGTGCACACCTGTAATCCCAGCACTAGGAAGACTGAAGCAGAAGAAGCGTTGCGAGTTCAAACCTGGGCTACAAAGTAAGCTCGAGACCAACCTGAACTGCATAGCGAGACCCTGTCTCAAAAAGATGACAAAAAAAAAAAGACAAACATCAAAACCAAAAGCTAAGTACAGCAAGTCCCTGACTTACAAATGGGTCCCAGTCTGGGAGAACATTCCTAAATTGGATTCATTGGAAAGTGTTGAGGTCTGGGATTTTGCAAAGTGAACAATACAATACAGGACATACTTTATAAGGTTATTTTATAATGAATCTCCCAAAGAATCAAATATAAAGAGTGCAGGAAATCTGTCCACACACTAAGACCCAAGTTTCCAGCCTGGATCCCACAACGATGTCCTGCGTGAGTCCAGCTGAAGACCAAAAGCCCATGACAATATCCCCGTGAGTCGGACTGGAGCCCTAGAGCCCATGACAACGCCTCACGCAGGCTTGTTTCATGGAGCCGTGCCGGAAAGGCCCAAAGGTCATTTTTGGAAGCAAGAGTCTGTGCCAGCGGGATGCAGGGTCCGTGCCAGCAGGCTGAGGGATCTGCACTGCCGCCATCAAGATAGGAGCCAGAGCTGCCCCGAAATGAACCGCAGCCGCCCCCAGCGACAGTGAGGTCCTGAGCTCCTCCTCCAATGAGAACAACCAAGTTCACCAGGAAAGCCAACATCGCAAGGTCAGCCAGCAGAATAGCCCAACAGAACCAAGAGATTCCAACAGCCTCCAATCAGCTTACAGCCTTCCAACAGTTTCTCCAGTTATGCTGCTGGCAATAATTCTTAGGTGAGCCTCCCACACCCAGCATCAGGCATCAGGCTAGTTCAGTTCAACTGGGTATAACAAGTTGACCACCAGTTGGCAATGCACCATAATAAGTCTGAAAACATGAGTCTTTTTTTAAAAGACAGAGTCTCACTGTGCAGTTCAGGTTGGCCTTGAACTCACTATGTAGCCCAGGCTGGTCTTGAACTTGCAGAGATCCTCCTGCCTCAGCCTCCTGAGTGCTGGGCTACAGGCCTGGGCCACCACACCCAGCAACTTGCTTGTTTTTCTTCTTTCTTTCTTCCTTTCTTTTTTTTTTTCTTTTTCTTTTTTCTTTTTTGCAGTACCAGGGATTGAACTCAGGACCTCACACTTACCAGGCAAGCACTTGTTCCACTGAGCTATCTCCCCAGCCCTCCTTCCATTTTTCTTTATTTCTTTTTTTCCTTATTAGACTGGAAGTCCAATTATAAAATGTTTTTCCCAATGTCAGACTGTCTTTGTCCTATTTGAGAGTGGCCTCCTGAAAAGCAGAAGGGATACCTTGTGGATATACTGCGTCACCTCCATCGCCATCCACCTGGCTAGAGCTGTGCCAGGAGAGCCCCAGGGGTGACCAGCTTCAGGTCGCTTATCTTAGGCAGGTTAAATTCCTGTCTTTTCTCAAGTGTCTGCAGGATACAAGCCTGACCACCCCACCCATGAGATGTGAGATAGAGAAGAACAATGTAACCATGTTAATCTGTGAATTTTCACTTAATTTTCTTGCTCTTATTTACTTACCAGGAAGTGAACTCAGGACTTTGCGCTTGGTAGGCAGGCGCTTGTGCCACCGAGCTGTATTTCCAGAACTTCCTACTTTTAGTATCCAAATTGTGCCTCAACTATTGTTTGTATTTTTCAGCCCAAAGATGCCCCTCTTCCTTTGCCCCCTCAGCACCTGGCTTCTTGTAATTTATTCTGGTTTTGAGTTTTTTCTGTGTCACAGCAACAAGTAGTTCATTCCTTTTTATTGCTGAAGAATATTCTACTGCATGCATAAGTTTTGTCCATTTGATGAACATTAATGAACCTTTGCCCATTTGGATGCAAATTATTATTATTAATAATAATAATGTGCTAAGTCCATGGCCTTCATGAGCAGATCTGATGTGGACGTATGTTTCCACTTCTCTTGGATATATACACCCAGGAGTTAAATTTATGTGTCATACTGGGCATAGCAGCTCATGCCTGTAATCCCAGCACTTAGGAGGCTGAGGCAGGAGGATTTCTGTGAATTTGAGGCCAGCCTGGGCTACAAAGTGAGTTCAAGGCCAGCCTGAAGTGCATAGTAAAACCCTGTCTCAAAAGATAATTAATTTTTTTTTGGTGGTACCAGGTATTGAACTCAGGACCCTGAGCTTGCCAGGCAAGTGCTTATTCCTCTGAGCTATCTCCCTGGTGATAATTAAAAATTTTAAAGGTCACATCATAACTTTGTGTTCAACCTTTAAAGAACCACCAAACTGTTTTCTGCGGAAGTTGTACCATTTTACCTTCCTACCAGCAGTGTATAAGTGGTCCAGTTTCTCTTTATTTAGCCAGTACCAATGATTACCTCTCTGTTTTATTGTAGCCATTCTAGGAGATGTGAAGTATTCTGTTGTGGGTTTTGTTTTTGAGGCAGGGTCTTACTATGTAGTACAGACTGGCTTTGAACTTGCTTATGTAACCCAGGCTGGCCCCAGACTCACAATGATCCTCCTGCTTCAGCCTCTGGAATGCTGGGATTATAGGGATGAGCCACCATGTCCCATTCCATTGTGGTTTTGATTGGTATTTCCCTGATGACTAATATTGTTGATTTTTTTTTTTTTTTTTGGTGGAACCGGGGATTGAACTCAGACCCTTGTACTTGCCAGGGAAGCACTTATTCTACTGAGCCATCTCCCCAGCCCCTGATATTTTTGGATATTTATTAGTCATCTGTATATTTTCTCTGGAAACGATATTTATTTAGAAACGACTCATTTCAAATTTTTCAAAGACGGTGTGCAGCCCTCTTGCATACTAGGCAAACGTACTGCCACTCACCTAAATCTCCAATTCAGATGGATTTTTTAAAAACTGTAGAAACCAGGAATGGAGACATGCACCTGTAATCCCAGAATTCTAGGAGGCTGATACAGAAGAATCACAGGTTAGAATCCAGCTGGGGAAGTTTAGCAACTTAGTAAGACCCTATCTCAAGACAAAAAAAGAATTACAAAGTGTTTTGCTATTATACAGTAGAAAATTTCAGCTTATCCATTGCTCTTATGTTGCAT
>NW_004524597.1:7782943-7785761 GCF_000260255.1 Octodon degus
AGAGAGAGAGAGAGAGAGAGAGAGAGAGAGATGATCATGTGATTTTTGGCCTTGCTTCTGTTTATGTTGTATATTACATTTACTGATTGCATATGTTGAACCATCCTTGCATCCCTGGGTGAAGCCTGTTTGGCCATGATGTGTGATCTTTTCAATGACTTGTTGCATTCTGTTTACCAGTATCTTGCTGATGACTTTTGCATCTGTGTTTCTAAAGGAAATTGACTTGCAGTTTTCTTTTTCAGTTAAGTCCTTGTCTGATTATGGAATCAGGGTAATGGTAGCTTGTAGGAATAAGTTTGCAAGTACTTTTCTTTCCATTTCATTAAAGGATATGAGGATATTAACCATACATCCTCCCTGAAGTGTTTATAGGAACCATCTCGTCCTGGGCTTTTTATGTTGTTGTTGGCAGAAACCTTATATTACTGCTTCAATATCATTGCCTATTATTGGATTGTTCAGAGTTTTATATTATACTGGTTCAGTTTAAGTGATTCATATGTGTCTAGGGATCTGTCCATTTCTTCAAAATTATGCAACTTGTTGGAGTAATTTTTTTTTTCCAGAACAAGGATTGAACTCAGACCTTTTTTTTTTTTTTTTTGGCGAAACCGGGAATTGAACTCAGGCCCTTGCGCTTGCCAGGGAAATGCTTATTCCACTGAGCTGGAGTAAAATTTTTCATAGGAGAATCTCCATGCTGATTTTCATAGTGGTTGTACTGCTTCATATTTCAACCAACAATGTAAGTTTCTTTACCCCCCAGTAGCCTCACCAGAATTGTTATTATCATTATTATTTTTAAAAATTATTATTTTATGTAGTTAGTACAGGGTCTCACTACACAGATCAGACTCATAGTGAACCTCCTGTTTTCAGCCTCCCAAGCTCTGGGATTTTAGGCATGCACCACCACACACAGTCTCAATAGCCATCTCAGCACACCGCAGGGCTCGGGTTGGCATGGCACTCTGGGGAACCTGGTCCCTGCGCCTGCCTAAGCAGGTACTTTAATCCACTGAGCTATCTGGCCAGCCCTGATATTATTTTATTTCTTGATGATCACCTTTCTTTTTAGAGTAAGGTAGAATCTCAATGTTGTTTTAATTTGCATTTCTCTAATGTCTAATGTTTTTGAAAAAATCCATTAAGATAAATTTTGCCTTTTAATTAGAATGTTTAGTTTGTTGACATACCATTATTTATATGGCTTGATTTAGGTTTACCATTTTACCTTGATGATGATGCTGATGCTGATGACAATGATGATAATAATTATGATGATGACAATGATTTTGGTACTGGGAATTAAACCTGGGACTTTGCAGTAAACTACATCCGCAGATCTTTTTTTTTTCTTTTTAATTTTTTAAAAATGTATTTCATACAAGATCTCACTATGCAGCTAGGACTCACAGTGATCCTCTTGTTTTCATCCTCTCCTGTACTGGAATTACAGGCACCTAATCTTGGTGGCCAGCTCAGCACACCCAGGGGTGGGGCCAGCAGCACTTGTAGTGCTGGTAATTGAACCCTGGTCCCTAAGCAGGCACTTGGTCTGCTGAGTAATCTTGCCAGCCATCTTATTTCTATTTTTATTTGAGATATGATCTTCCTAAATCTCTAAATTGCCCAGATTAGGCTTGTCTTAATCACTTTTCTCTCATTGCTAGGAGAAAATACCCACAACCAAAATTAAGAAAGGAAAGGTTTATTTAGCCACAGTTTGTGCAGGTTTTAGCCCATACTTGGCTGGCTCCAAGGCAGAGAGGCACATGGCTGAAGGCAACAGCTCCTGATGGCAGAAAGCAGCAAAGAGCCAAGGGAGGGGCAGCAGCTGTGGCAGCTAGCCTCTTTCTCCTCCTTACGTGTGAGTGCAGATTATCTGCCCCAGGGCAAGTGTAGCACTCGAACTCATAATCCCAGCATTGGATCACGAATTAATCACTAACTCCAAAAGCCGCCCTAGTGATTTCATGAGGCTTTGGGGGAGCAACTAGACACAAACCATAACAGGGCTCTACCTTGGAATCCTTCTGCCTTAGCCTCCCAGAGCTCTTAGATTATAGTTGTGCACTACTGCAACCCAGTTCCTTTTAAAGATCTTTTTTTTTTTTTTTTTTTTTTTGGTTGTTCTTTTTGTTCTAGGGTTCCTGCTCTCCTGATTTTGTTGAGTGAATTACATATATTTAGCTATAAATCTGTACATTTCTTCTTTTTTACAGGTCCAATCTCTCCCCACCCCAATCTTTTACGCCAACATTGTTATACCCATATGGTATAAAAGCCTTACAATCTATTGCTTTACTTTTGCTTTAAACAGATCTATATATACATATATGCAAAATTAAGAAGGAAAGCAGCTTTTTATATTTGCCCGCACAGTTACCATTTCCAGTGCTATTCTTTGCTTACCAAAGATTCAGTTTTCCTCGCAGCATCATTTCTCTTCAAGCTGAAGAACTTTATCACATGCGTAACAAAGGCCTGTTGTCAACCACCTCTCTGTTTTTCCTGAAAATGTCTTCATCTGACCTTAAATGTTGAAGGCTATCTTCTCTGACAGAGTTTGGACTGTTATTAAAACCTGAAAGACGTTGTCTTGTCCTCCGGCCTCCATCTTCTCTGATGAGTGGGTATTATTTAGATCCAGGGGCCCACTATCTATCAGCTTGTTTTCTTCATCTGATTTTGAGATCCTTTATGTAGTTTGGGATTTTCTGAGCTTCTTGGATCTGTAAGTAATATCACCAGCTTTGGAAAACTTCTGTCCATCACTTTCTAAAAGTTTTTTTTTTTTTTTTTTTTTTTTTTT
>NW_004524597.1:7785861-7787605 GCF_000260255.1 Octodon degus
TTCAATCCCCGGTTCCACCAAAAAAAAAAAAAAAAAAAGAGAGAAAAAGTTTTTTATTTGTTTCTTGTTTTCCATTCCATCTTCTCTGCTCTCCTTCAGAACTTTAGCTGTTCATGTGTTAAACCACTTGACATTGTCCCCATTCAGGGTTTTTGGTGCCTTCTTTTGTCTTCTCTGTCAGTTTTGGATAGTTTTATTATCCTGTCTCCAAGCCAACTGATGGTTTTTTCTACAGTGTAGATCTGAGGTTAAAACCATCCAGTGAATATTTTACTATTAAAGAGATTGTTTTTCATTTTTAGAATTTCTATTTGGTTCCTTTAATTGACTTGTGATTCTTTTCTGAGATAGAGTATCTCATATATATTTGTTTATATACTGTTAGGCTTATATCAGGGTGTCTCCCCAAAGCCTAATGCAGTCATAGGTAGGGATTTTCAGAAGTGGCTGGATCTAGACTGTGCTATTCTGGGTTTAAGTGCGTAATTCTCATGGATGTGTAATTTTTAAAGTAGTCCACTGGTTGTTTTGGCATACTTCTGGGTAGGATTAAGAGTGACTCATCCTGGGTATGAGTGTTGCCTGCCCTATGGGTGGGCAACCTGGGGAAAATATAAGGGACAAAAGATGGCTAGTGTGGTGGCTTAGCACTTGCTTGCTGCTTTCTGCCTGCCCTGCTTTCCCATGAGCTGTTTCTTCTCTTTGATGCCCTTCTGCTGTGCTACCCTGCCTCAGTCAGCCAACTATGGACTGAAACCTTTACAAACTGAGCTAAATAAACCCCTCCTCCCTTAACTTGTGGGTGTTGGGTATTATGTGTCAGCAATAAGAAAAGTAACTAAGACGAGACGTATATCTTTGAGAATATTTCTGTTGCACATTAAACTCTGCCCTTAAGATACTATTTGGAAACCCAACTCCTAATATGACTTAGGTGGAGCCAGGGACTATAAAAAAGTAGTTAAGACCAAATCAGATCAGATGGGTGGCTTCTAATCCAATCAGACTTCTGTCCTTACAAGAAAGAGACCCCAGGGGGTACATGTAGAGAGAAAAGTCTATGTCCACAGGGAGAAGGGAACTTCAGCAAGCCAAGGAGAGACCTCAGAAGAAACCACCTTGGTCTTGAATGGCTAACCCCCTTCCATTTTTGTTTTTTTTTGTATGTATGTTTTTGTGGTTGTGGTACTGGGAATAGAACTCAGGGCCTTTATATGAGGGTACATTCCCATTTCTTTATTGTATTTTGAGATAGGGTCTTGCTAAATTACTAAATTTCCCAAGTTAGGATCAAATTTTTGTCTTCTTGCCTCAGCCTCCCAGACTGCTGGTAATACAGGTATGTGCCACCACACCACACCACACCATGTGACACAGCTTGTCCTGTGTCATTGTTCAAGGCAATACAACTCTTACCTTTCCTACTGGAGTTCTAGCCATCTGGAATGGCAGGTACTATAGAATTCCCCAGACTAGAAGCCATAAAAGTGAGAAATATCTAATACAGTTCCATTCTTTTAAGTGGAAATGCCCTCTATGGGCAGGGGCTAGTGAGATAGCTCAGTGGACTAAGTGCCTGCTTAGGCCAGCACAGGGAACAGGGTTCAACTTCTGGTACTTCATGCCTGCCTGCCCCACCCCTGGCTGAGCTGGCCACTGAGCGGTAGGCCTGGGGAGGCTGAAAACAGAACAATCACTAGGAATCTGAGCTGTGTAGTGAGCCTCTGTACTGAATATATATATA
>NW_004524597.1:7787705-7791283 GCF_000260255.1 Octodon degus
GAAGTCTACAATCAAGGTATGGGCAAGAGCCTTCTGAAGGCCCTGGAGAAGAATTTGTTCTACAGTTCGTGCTTGCCTCTTTCAGCCTCCAGTGGCCATGGGTGTCACCATATCAGCCAAGTCTCTGCCAGTCTTCTTGTGGATTTCTCTATATGTCCACCTTCTATTCTAATATCCTACTGTATTTCTTTTATTAAGACACTTGCCATTGAATTTAGGGCTCACTTAAATAATTCAGGGTTGTTTCCTTAACCCCAAATTCTTAATTTAACCTTATCTAGATAGGCAGATCCTTCTTCCAAGTAAGCTAACATTACTGGCTGTAGGGATTTGATGCAGGCATCTGCTGGGGAGACAATTTTAAGCTTAGCTCATTTGACTAATTCAGCTAATTACAGAGACTGGATTTTCAAATATTAACCAAACTTGGCATTCCTGGGCATAAACCCCATTTGGTTGTGGTTTATGCACGGGGCCTTGTTCATGAGGAATACTGATGCCTAGGTTTTATGTAATATCTTTGTCTGACTTTGAGGAAAGTAGTACAGGCCTCATAAAATTAAATGGTAGGCATTCTCTCTTCTTCTATTTTCTGGAAAGCCTTGTACAAGATTAAGCTTCAATTTTCTGCCTTAAATGTTTGGTTACTTTCATAAGTGAGGCAACCCAGGCCAGAAGTGTAATTTGGTTGGGTGTGGTAGTGCCTGCCTAGAATCCCAGTACTCAGGAGGCTGAGGCAGAAGGATTGCTACAAATCTGAAGCCAACTTGACCTACACAGTGAGTTCACAGCCAGCTAAAACTACACAGAGACCTTGTCTCAAATAAAGTTCTGGGGCTGGGAAGATGGCTCAGTGGAATAAGCGCTTCTCTGGCAAGGGCAAGGACCTGCATTCGATCACTGGTTACACACACACACACACACACACACACACACACACACACAAACAGTTCTTTGTTGGAAGACTTTCAGCTACAGTACAGTATCTTTAATAGATACAGAAATTAAATACATACCTTCTTGTGTTAGCTTTGGTAGTTAAAGAATTTGTCCATTTCACCTAAGTTATCATATTTGTTGGTACATTTATAATATTCTTTTTTTGGGGGGGGTCATGGGTCTTGAACACAGGGTGTTATACATGCTACACAAGCACTTTACTACTGAGCTACATTCCCAGCCTCAAATTTTATTATATCTCCTAGGAGTATATGTATGGTATCTCCTATTTGATTCCCAATATTGGACATTTTAATCTTTTTTCTTGGAGTTTATCTGCTTTATTATTTGCAAGTAACCAGTGTTTCAGTATTGCTTTTCCTGTTGCTTTTTTCTTTCATTATTTTCTACTTGATTTCCTTCATTTATTTTGGCATTAATTTACTCTTTTCTTTTCTTTTCTTTTGTTTTTTTGTCGGAACCGGGATTGAACTCAGGCCCTTGTGCTTGCCAGGCAAGTGCTTATTCTACTGAGCCATCTCCCCAGCCCCTTCTTTTCTTTTTAGTTTCTAAACATGTAAACTTAGATAATTAATTTAAGGTTTATTTTCTTTTGTAAAATATGAATTCAATGCTAAAATTTCCAAGTCTTTTTTTTGTTTTTGTTTTTTTGTGCAGAACTGGGGATTGAACTCAGGCCCATGCGCTTGCCAGGGAAGTGCTTATTCTACTGAGCCATCTCCCTAGCCCCAGTTGTTGGGGTTTTTTGATACTAAGAATTGAACTCAGGATCTCATGTTCGCCCTTTTCTAACTTTTTGAGACAATGTCTCACTATGCAGTTCAGGCTGGCCTTGAGCTCACTTTGTAGCCCAAACTGACCTCAAACTACACAACAATCCATCTGCTTCAGCCTTCCGAGTGTTGTGATTACAGGCAGGCACCACCACATTCAGCTGTTTGTTTGTTTATTTATTATGTATTTTGTGCAGGGTCTTACTATACAACTAAGACTCATAGTGATCCTCCTGTTTTTAGCCTCCCTGGGGCTGGGATTACAGGCGTGCACCACGACACCCAGAGTTGGTTGCAGGCTCAGCATACCCGGAGTTGGGGCCAGGGTGGTACGTGGTGCCAGGAATTGAACCCTGTGTTTGTTTCTAAAGATAGGATTGCCAAAAATTTGTTTCTAAAGATAGGATTGCCAAAAATGTAATAATAATAAAGACAGTATCTCGCTGTGTAGTTTAGGCTATCCTTAACTCACCATTTAAGCCAGGCTGGTCTTGAATTTACGGCTGTCTTCCTGCCTCAGCCTCCTTCTAAATATTGCTATAAGTAAATTCTGCACATTTTAGTATGGTCTTATTGTCATTTAGTGTAGAATATATCCCAATATCCCTTGCTGCTTCTTCTTCTTCTTCTTCTTCTTCTTCTTCTTCTTCTTCTTCTTCTTCTTCTTCTTCTTCTTCTTCTTTTCTTCTTCTTTTCTTCTTCTTTTCTTCTTCTTCTCCTTCTTCTCCTTCTCCTTCTCCTTCTCCTTCTCCTTCTCCTTCCAGAACCGGGGATTGAACTTAGATCCTTGCACTTGCCAGGCAAGCACTTATTCTACTCAGCCATCTCCCTGGCCCAAATTATGCTGAGACTGTTTGTTGTTGTTGTTGTTTTGTTTTGTTTTGTTTTGGTTTTGGGTTTGTTTGTTTTTTTTTGCGGAACCGAGGATTGAACTCAGGCCCTTGCGCTTGCCAGGGAAGCATTTGTTCCACTGAGCCATCTCCCCAGCCCCTCCTTGTTTCTTCTTTGAACTATTGGTTAATTAGAAATGTGTTATTTAACCTCCAGACAGCTGATTATTTTCTAAATCTCTCTCTCTCTCTCTCTCTCTCTCTCTCTCTCTCTCTCTTTGGGGGGTACTGGGGATCAAACTCAGACTTTGTTCATGCCAGTCAGGCACTTATGCCACTGAGTGGTCTCTACGGCCCTAGATATCTTTCCATAGATTTCTAATTTTCATTATATTTGAGAGGCATAGTTTATATAATTTCAGTCCTCTTGGATTTATTGGAACTTGTTTTATGACCCAGAATATGGTTTCCCTTGATAAATGTTTCATTAGTATATTAAGAAGTGATACAGGCCAGTGCAGTAGCCCACATTAGCTACTCAGGAGGTTGAAGCAGGAGGTCACAAGTTAGAGGCTAGCCTGGGCAGCATGGGGAGATCTTGCCTGTAAATTAAGGGTAGACCTCAGTGGTAGAGCACTAGCCTAGCATGTGTGATGTTCTGGGTTTAATCCTCAGAATCAAAAAGGAAGGAAAGAGAAGGCCAGCCAAATGGCCCAGCAGATTAAAAGCCTGCTTAGGCTAATGCAGTGGCTGGGGTTCAAGCCCCAGCGTGCTGTGCCGGCCCCATCCCTGGTCTGCGCTGAGATGGTGATTGAGACTGGGCATGGTGGCGTGCGCTCCTGTAATCCCAGCTCGTGGGAGGCTGAACACAGGTAGATTGCTACGAATCCAATCTACATAGTAAGACCCTGAAAAAAAAAAAGGAGGAAAGAGAAAGAAAGAAAGGGAGGGAAGGAGGAAGGGAGGAAGGAAGGGAAGAAGGGAGGACGGGAGGAAAGAAGGAAGGAGGGAGGGA
>NW_004524597.1:7791383-7794466 GCF_000260255.1 Octodon degus
AAAGGAGAGGGAAAGGAAGAGAAAGAGGGAGAAGAAAAGGAGAGGGGAGGGGTGGGGAAAAAGAATGTGTACTACTTAGCTGTGAGGTTCAGTGCTCTACTGCGCATGTGGTGACGTCGTATTGGCTATAGTGAGACTCTGTCTAGTTGTTCTGTCAATTACTGAGAAAGGAGTGCTGAAACCTCCAGCTCTAACCATGGGCATTTTACTCATTCCTTCAGAGCTATCTTTTTTTACTTCATGTGGCAGGGTGCTCCTGTCAGGCACATATGCTTTAATGTGACTAGTTGCTTTTAAACCACTGTCCTCTTGACCAGTGTACAGCGATCCTTTTCCTCTCCTGTGATACTCTTGGTCCTAGAACCTGCTTTGTCTGATAATAATATGGCCACTCCAGCGTCATTTTGCTTAGTGTTTGCAGGATTTTTCTTATCCTCTTGTTTTTAGGTATCTTTTTAAGTATGTATAATGAGATATTAGAAAAAATTGGAAATAAAAATTTCCTGTAAAGAGCATGCAGTCATGACTTGCCTTTTCATTCAGCATGAAAATATCTTCCTTTTAGTTATAGTGTTTGCACCATTTACACTGATAGAGTTACTAATATGGAGTAAGAATTAATGAAATAGAAAACAAAAAAACAATAAGATATCTGGGGCTGGGGAGATGGCTCAGTAGAATAAGCACTTCCCTGGCAAGTGCAAGGGCCTGAGTTCAATCCCTGGTTTCACCAAAAAAAAAAAAACAAAAACCAAAAAAAAAATAAGATATCAACCTTATTGAGCAACCAAAGACTGAGTTGAATCAACAAAACCAAGCTGGTTTTATAAAACAAAAAATAAAGTAAAAAAAAAACTGGTGAGATGGTGAGATTGTCATATTAAAAAAGTAAAATCAGGCTGTGAGATAGCTCGGAGGTCTAATTGCCTACCTGGCAAGTACAAGGACCTGGGTTCGATCCCTGGCACCATGTGCCATGCTGGCCCCATGCAGAGCTGGCCACCAAAACTGGGTGTGGTGGCTCACGCCTGTGATCCCAGAGCTGGGGAAGCTGACACAGGAGGATCGCAGCAAGTCGGAGCTGTGGAGCCAGATCCTGCACCAAATAAAGAAATACATAAAAAAATTTAAAAAAGAAAAACATGTTGAACTGTATAGAAAGAACTTGACTCAAAAAGATAAAAAAAATATTGAATTGAAATATGTAAACTTGCTTGGCCCAGGAGATGGCTCAGTGGAATAAGCGCTTCCCTGGCAAGCGCAAG
Organism: Octodon degus; assembly: GCF_000260255.1. Classification (NCBI taxonomy): domain Eukaryota; kingdom Metazoa; phylum Chordata; class Mammalia; order Rodentia; family Octodontidae; genus Octodon; species Octodon degus. Next base: position 7,792,649 of record NW_004524597.1, read on the forward strand.
GGCCTGAGTTCAATCCCCAGTTTCGCAAAAAAAAAAGAAAGAAAGAAAGAAAAGAAAAAAGAACTATGTAAATTTAAAATTGATTATGCATCTCATATGCCCCTGATTCAGTAAATAAACAATTCTTTTTAAAAACAAAACAAAAATAAAGTCTAAACGAACAATATAGCAATAGATATTGCAGATATTTTAAAGATAAGCCAATTCTTTCCTTTTTCATTCTTTTTATACAGAGCCTCGCTATGCAGTTCAGACACATAGTGATCCTCCTATCTCAGGCTCCCCAGTGCTGGGATTACAGGCCTGTGCCACCACGCCCTTTTGGGCAACCCAGCACAGCATATAGTACCAGGGATGAAACTCCTGTCCTTGTGCTTTCCAGGCAAGCGCTAAGACCAGGAGCTATCTCCCCAGCCCAAGATAAGACACTTCTGTAAATAACTTCCAAAACATACATTTAAGAAACACTTTCAACCTGGGCATGGTGGTGCATGCCTATAATCACAGCACTTGGGAGGCTGAGGCCAGAGGATCATTGTGAGTTTGAGACCAGCCTAGGCTACAAAGTGAGCTCAAGGAGAGCCTGAACTGCATAGGAAAACTGTGTCTCAAAAAAAGACACACACAATAAATAAATAAATAAATAAATAAATAAAAAACAGATACACTGAAGACAGAAAATGTAGCCCAGTAGTAGAGTACATCTCTAGTATGTGCGATGCCCTGGGTCTGATCACCAGTACCACACACAAAACCATAAAGTATGTGTGCTGCCAAAGTGAGCACAGTGGAATAAGGATTTTTTTTTTCACTCTCCTAATGCCTTCAGGGCAGGTTTGGCTGGCTTGAGTTGTGGGGATCAAACCACAGCAACCTGAGCCTGACTGCTTTGTTGAAGCAGCCACTTAAAGAACTGAGCTACGGGACAGGCCCCCCATAAAGGTAAATTAGGTAATTTGAGAAATGACTTAATATGTTTATTAACTTATAAGCATAAAAAGTTGCAGTAAGTAATAAAGTATATCCTATCAGAAAAAAATCAAACATACTACTAACACAAAAATACACATAGAATGTTTGTCTTATGGTGAACTCTACTAAATATTCAAGAAACAATTATATCTTATCTTATACAAACTATTCCAGAAAAGAAAAAAAAAAAGAAAGAAACTCATATAATTTTATGAGACAAGGATAATTTGAACAGAGGAAATTACAAGCCAATCTAATTTATGAAACTGGAGGCAAAAATCCTAAATAAATATTAACAAATAATTCAAACAATATACTAAAAGTGATAGCAACAGAAAACAAACAAACTTACAATCAAATGAAGATCATGTAAGGTTTATCCCAGGAATGAAATGAAGGGTTTAAAAAATCTACAGTACTAGTAATATTTCGAAGCGTTGACAGATTCAAGGGGAAAACTGTAGGAATCATGTCAGGCTCAGGAAAACTACTTAATAAAATTCAACCCTTGTTTGCTAACAAGTCTGTCTTATTTTTAAAACATCTTCTCAGTGAAATAGGCGGCTTCCTTATCCTGAAGAAGTGTATATAGATTAGAACTTAGATTAGTATGCTACAAATTATGTTCTTTTTTATTTTAATGAGGAAAGGAAAGGTTTATTTAGCTCACAGCTACTGGAGGTTTCAGTCCATATTCAGCTGGCTCCAATGCAGAGGGGCACATGGCAGAGAATAGCAGTTCATGGTAGAGGAACAGCACCAATGCTAACAGGCCAACAATGCAGAGAGAGAGAGAGAGACAGAGAGAGAGAGAGAGAGAGAGAGAGAGAGAGAGAGAGAGAGAGA
>NW_004524597.1:7794742-7797572 GCF_000260255.1 Octodon degus
AAAAAAAAAAAAAAAAAAAAGGCCGGCCAGGTATCTCAGTGGACTAAAGCACCTGCTTAGGCAGATACAGGGGCTGGGTATTTGATCCCTGGCATGCTGTGCCAGCCCTGCCCTGGTGTCCTCTGAAACTGCTTAAGACTGGGCGTGGTGGCACACCCCTTTAATCCCAGTGCTTGGGAGGCTGAAAAACAGGAAGGATCAATAGGAGTCCAAGCTGCGTAGTGAGACCCTGGAGATCCTGTACTAAATACATAAAAAATAAAAATAAAATAAAATCCAGAATCATCCATAACTTATTTATTTATTTATTTATTTATTTTTGTCTTTTGGGGATAAAGGTCTCACTATGCAGCTCAGGCTGGCTTTGAGCTCACTTTGTAGCCTAGGCTGTTCTCAAACTTGTAATGACTCTCCTGTCTCATCCTCCAGAGTGCTGCGAGTACAGGGGTGCACCACCATGCCTGGCTCATAATTCACCTCTTCACCCCATCTCCAATTCGTCAGGAAATCTCATGAGTCTTACCTTCAAAATACAGCTGGAATCCTTCCTGCCACATTCCCCATCTGCCCTGCTAGCATTGGTCCAAGCCGCTACAACCTAGTTATTGCATTTGGCCCCTTCTTAGAATTCTTTCTTCCTATTCAGCCTTCCCTATCTATTCTCAATGTAGCACCCAAAGGGATAGCTTTTAAAAGGCAGGTTTATTAAGCTATAGTTCACTTGTGGTACAGCTCACCCATGTATATGGCTTGATGGGCATTAGAGTGTTCATAGAGCTATGCATTATCACAATCAATTTTAGAACAGTTTTATTACCCCAAAAGAAATCTTGCACCCTGAAGCCATTAATCTTCAATTCTCCCTTATCCCACATTAGCTGGCAACTATTACTATTCAACTACTACTAATCAACTATTTCTGTTGGCTTGTCTATTCTGGGTAGTTTGTATAAGTAGACCCATACCCATGTGGTCCTGTATGAGTGTACTATTTCACTCAGCGTATTTTCAAGGCTTTTCATGTTGTTAGCATGTATCAGAGCTTCATTTCTTTTTATTGGCAAATAATGTTCTGTTGTACACATATACCATATTTTATTTATCCATTCATCAGTTGCTAAGCATATGGTTCTTTCTCTCTCTCTCTCTCTCTCTCTCTCTCTCTCTCTCTCTCTCTCTCTCTCTCTCTCGGCTATTGCAAATAATACTACTGTGAGTATTAAGTGAGTTTTTGTGCAGATTCTTCTTCTTCTTCTTCTTCTTCTTCTTCTTCTTCTTCTTCTTCTTCTTCTTCTTCTTCTTTCTTCTTCTTTCTTCTTCTTCTTCTTTCTTCTTCTTCTTCCTTCTTCTTCTTCTTCGTCTTTTTGAGACAGGGTCTCACTATGCAGTTTAGGCTGGCTTTGAGCTCACTTTGTAGCCCAGGCTGGTCTCAAACTCACAAATTCCTGCCTCAGCCTCCTGAGTGCTGGGATCACAAGGTATGGGCCACCACGTCCAGCCTGAAATTCTCGTTTATCCTGGATCTATTCCTAGGAGTGGAAACCTGGGTCCTGTAGTAACTCTAAGTTTAACCTTCTGACCAGCCACCAGACTGCTTCCCACAGGGGCTGCTACATTTTTTTACATCTGCTAGCAGTGAATGAGGGTGTGGGACAGCCTTGTCATGTGATATTGTCTACCTTTGTGATCACAGTCATCCTGGTGGTATGGAGTGGTAGCTCATTGTGATGTGATTTGTGTTTCCCTGGTGACTAATGATTTTAAACATTTTTTTCTAGCATTTACTGGCCATTTATTTGGAGTTATTTGGAGAATTGCTTATTTAGACATTGGCTATATATATGTGTTATTTGGGGTACTGTTTGTTCAGACTCTTTGCCTATTTTTTAATTAAGTTGAGTTTTGGGTTGTTTTGTTCTGTTTTGTTTTTGGAACAGGTTCTCCCCATGCAGGCTGGGCTTGAGCTCACTTTGTAGCCCAAGCTGGTCTCAAACTTGCAGTGATCCTCCTGCCTCAGCCTCCCTAGTGCTCGGATTACATGTGTGTGCCACCATGCTTGGTTTTCTTTCTTTCTTTCTTTCTTTCTTTCTTTCTTTCTTTTTCTTTTTCTTTTTCTTTTTCTTTTTCTCTTTCTTTCTTTCTTTCTTTCTTTCTTTCTTTCTTTCTTTCTTCTTTTTTTCCTGTACCAGGGATTGAACTCAGGACCTTTAGCTTGCCAGGCAAGCGCCTATTCTACTGAGCTATCTCCCTGGCCCTTACTTCATTTTTTGAAGTCACAATAGTTTTTATATATCGTAGATACAAGAGTTACAAGTCCCTTATCATGATTTACAACTAAAAAGAGCTTTTTTTTTTTTTTTTTTTGGCGGAGCCAGAGATTGAATTCACGCCCTTGCACTTGCCAGGGAAGCGCTTATTCCACTGAGCTATCTCCCCGGGCCCATAAAAAGAGCATTTTCAGAATTCAAGTCTGGGATGGTGTTGCACACCTGTAGTCCCAGTTACTTGGAGTTACTTGGAGGGTGAGGCAGGAGTACAAGACCAACCTGGTCATTGGAAGGGGTTATTACACACACACACACACACACTTTGGAATCTCCCAATAGCTCCCATATCACTCAAGAGTAAAAGCTAGTTCTGTAGGTTCCACCATTGTGGTTGTGACTAATCTTTTTTTTTTTCTTTTCAAAGTTTTATTGATAAACATATAGCAATGAGAGAGTTTCAAATCAAATCGAGAGTACAGTTTCAACAAATAATACACTGCATATATTCTTCTTAGTGGTTAATTGCTGTACAAGATGCGGACTTGTGATCCTACTTACAAACA
>NW_004524597.1:7801227-7808327 GCF_000260255.1 Octodon degus
CATGTCGTGTGCCACCATGCTGGCCACTGAAACCAGGCATGGTAGCACATGCTGTAATCCCAGTGCTGGAGAGGCTGAGACAGGAGGATCACTATGAGCCCAAGCTGCATAGCAAGACCCCATAATGAATAAATAAATATTTTTAAAAATGACTTTACCTCCTATTGTAGTCAGGATTCACAAGGACACATAATCTATAGGACTCTTTTTTCTTTAATGTATTTGGCACAGGGTCTTACTATAACTCAGACTCACAGTGATCCTCCTGTTTTCAGCTCCCCCAGTGATGGGATTACAGGCATGTGTCACCATGCCCGGACTCTGCTGCTGGCTCAGTGCACCTTGGGGTAAAGCCGGCATGGCTTGTGGTGCCAGGGATCAAACCCTGGTCCCTACACTTGCCTAAGCAGGCACTTAGTCTGCTGAGCTATTTTGCCAGTCCTATATGATTGTTTTATAATAGTCACCCAAAAAGTCAAATGTAGAAGAATGTAATCGATCTGTACAGGCACTAGAGACCCAAAGAACCTAGCTGAGGGCCTGAATCCCACAGCAATGTCCTGCTGAGTCCAGCTGAAGAACTAGAGCCCATGGCAATGTCCTCCATGAGTCCAGCTGGAGTCCAAGAGCCCACAACAACGTCTCATGTAAATCTGTATCCAAGATCTGCACTGGGAAGGCCTTAAGGCCAGTGATGGAAGCTAGAAAGTCCATGCCAGTGGGGTGAAGGATCTGCCCCAGGAAGCTGAGCAATCTGCAGTGGAGCCAGGATGTGTCACTCAAGGTAAGGACCAGAGCTCCTCCAAAGAGAATCACATCCATCTTCAGTGACAGTGAGAACCCAAGCTCCTCTTAAATTTCTTTCTTTCTTTTTTCTTTTTTCTTTTTTGGCAGAACCAGGGATTAAACTCAGGCCCTTGTGCTTGCCAGGGAAGCATTTATTCTACTGAGCCATCTCTCCAGCTTTTTTTTTTTTTTTTTGGTGGAACTGGGGATTGAACTCAGGCCCTTGCACTTGCCAAGCAAACGTTTATTCTATTGAGCTATCTCCCCAGCCCACCAAGCTCCTCTGATGAATGGCATTAGCTGAGTTCATAGCAGGAAAACCAGTGTAACAAGCTTCTTCAGGAGAATCAACAGCACACCATTCTCCCCGCCCTTTCCTTTTTTTTTTTTTTTTTTTTTTTTTTTTTTTTTTGTCTTGTCTTTTTGAGACAGGGTCTCACTATGCAGTTCAAACTGACCTTGAGCTCACTTTGTAGCCCAGGCTAGTCTTGAACTCACAACAATCCTCCTTCTTGAGATTACAAGCATGTGCCACTAACGCCTGGCCAGTTCTCCTTTTTATACTGTTAGCAACAATCCTCGGGTGGGCCATCCACACCTGGGTGTTATCAGTTGCCCGTTAGCTAATCCATTACAGTTCCACATTCCCAGTATTGGTTTTTTTTTTTTTTTTTTGCTATGCTCCATATGTTTAATCAATTGCTACTTATCTTCTTGTAACCTATTATATAATTTATTTGTTGTTAGTATGATTGATTAGCTGCCTACCTATGCTAGAATCTCCCTAAAAATGAAGAAGCATTTCATTGTTTTGCCCACTGACATAACTTTCTATAACTGTTTCTGGGCTAGGGAAGGCTCCCAGTAAATATTTTTACTTATTTTTCTTTTTTATGTATCTAGTACAGGGTCTACAGAGTCTACAGGGTCTCACTGTAGATTGGACTCATAGTGATTGTTCTGTTTTCAGCAATTACAGGCGCATGCCACCACGCCCAGTCTCAATCTCTGTCTCAGCCCTGGGAATGGGGCTGGTACCACATACCGGGTATCAAACCCTACATGCTGCTCTCTGCCTAAGCAGGCACTTTAGTCTGCTGAGCTATCTGGTTGGTCCTTCCCAATAAATATTTTTAAATGCAATATTTATATAACTTTTAGATTGTAAAACCTGGGACCCACTGAATAATTTCAAGCAGAAAAATGTCATGGTTTGATTTGTATTTCCAGAAAGTCACTGTAAACACTGCATTGATTGTGTCCTGAATTGTGTCCTGGTGGAAGTAAGAATATCAGCCCTAAGATTGTTCCAATAATCTGGGACAGAGACAGGTGCAATTTGAGCCAGACAGGTAGCAGTGAAAGTGATGAAAACTTGTTGGGTTTTGAATATATTTTTGAATTAGAGCCTGCAGATTTTTGGTTTTTCATTGAATTGGCCATGGGGTAAAAGAAATAAATGAATCAAGAATGACTCCATGGGTGGGCAAAATAGCTCAGTGGATTAAAGCACCTGCAAGCAGATGCAGGGGCCAGGGTTTGATCCCTGTCCTGTCATGACGGCCCCATCCCTGGGGGCAAGCTGAGATGGTGATTGAGACTGGGTGTGGTGATGTGTGCCTGTAATCCCAGCTCGTGGGAGGCTGTAAACAGGCAGATCACTATGAGTCCAATCTAGTAGTGAGATCCTGAACACCCTGGAACTGTGTAGACCCTTCCCTAAAACACACACACACACACACACACACACACACACACACACAAAGAATGACTCCAAATTTTTTTATTTGAGCAACTCTGAGTTGCCATCATCCAAGAATGGAAAGACATTGGGTGGAACAGATGTCCTGAGAGGTATATCAGGAGGTCAGTTTGGGAATATGTTAACTTTGAGATGCCCATTTGATATCTATCTGGAGTTCCAGAGAAAGGTATGGGATAGAGGTCGATATTCTTAACAGGAGATAGATATTGATATTCTTAATTGATATTTGGAAGTCCTGAGCTTTTTTAGGGCATTTAAGGCTGTGAGATCATATAAGATTACTAAAGAAATGAGTTTTAAAGAAAAGGAGAAGGCCAGGGAGACAGCTGAGCAGCATAAGCACCTGCCTGGCAGGTGCAAGGTCCCAAGTTCAATCCCCGGTACCGTAAAAAAAAAGGACAGACACTAGCAGGATTCCACCATTATGAACTTGGAGAAATGAGGAGAAACCAGTAAGAGATAGAGAAGGAGAAACTAATCAATCTAGGGAGAAAATGATGAAGTGGTATCTTGAGAGCTAAATAAAGTATGTTTATCAAGAAAAGAGAAGGTATTATCTAGGATCAAAAATATTGCTAATAGGTCAAGAATGAGAATAGAAGATGAATTATTGCATTTAGCAACTTTGAAGTCATTTGTGTCATTGACAAGGTTTTTAGTAGAATAATTCATTGAAATTCTATTTCACATGGATCTAAGACAAAAATGTGAAGCCTTCACTTCTTGCTATGACAGAGGAAATGATAGTAGACCAGTCCTGAAAACATAAGTGACTACAAAACTGGAGAAGTATATGAGACAACTCTCCTCAAGAATTGGAATCTGACAGTACAACACCATGATCCCTGAGAAAAGGGATATTTTTATGTGTGAATCCCATGATTGCCCAGCTTTCTGCCTCCAAATAATTGTTCAACCAAGTCAAAAAATTTTTTCTGAAAGACCACAATGCCCACATTGAGACAAAGAGGCATAAATTATGGTTTCATAGACATGAAGTAGCTGAAATCCATAGGGGGAGGCACTGGAGAAAATAAAAAAAAATTTTTTTGTACCAGGGATCAAACTGGGGACCATGCGCTTGCCAGGCTGGTGCCTATGCCACTGAACTATATGCCTGGCCCAAGTAGAGGAAACTTTGGAGAAAGGAGACCCTGTAAGTCTTTGGCAGGGAACTCAATCATGAGTCCATGGCTAAGAATTGGGCTTTTCAGAATCACCTTAGGCTTAGAGCATGGCTGCTGTACACCAGAGGATCAAATAGGGCTTATGGAGGAGCAGTGGTGGCTACACTGGAGTTCTGGCCCTGCTAGAATGTAGAGAAAACCTGTTCATATCTCCTCAGCACTTCTGGAATCCAACTGAGACATATGGCTTAGAAATTAGGAGCATGCCCCTGAAGAAGGTGTCAACAAACCTTTTCATTAAAGAAAACATTAAACTTTTTAAGCTTTGTGGATGATCTGGGCTCTGCCACAACTATTCAGCTCTGCTATAATATTGGAGCAGTTACAGGCCTCTGAAATAAATGGGTGTAGCTGTGTTCTATTAAAATTAATTCACAAAAATAGGTGATGGATGGATTTGGCCCACGAATTTCATTTGCCAATTGAGGCCTACAGTAAAATGCATCCTTGATTCATTGTAACAAAGATCCCACTAAACTAAAAATATTCACAGATTTTTTGGGGCAGATTTTGAGTCCTGCTAAGACAGAAAAGCTGAAGGAAGCTATGGTTTCCATAGATCCACATGAAAACGTATAAGACAAGCCTATAGGAGTTCAAGTTGATCATCCAGAAGTAATTATTGCTAAATGGGATTCAGTTCTCTTTAAAGGACAGTGACAGAATCTATTGTCTCTACTTTATTTATTTATTTTGGTAGAACTGGGGATTGAACTCAGGCCCTTGCACTTGCCAGGCAATCGCTTATTCTACTGAACCATTGCCCCGGCCCCTTTGTCTCTACATTATATTAAACATGCTATCTGCTGTTCAATCAAAAATTAGTATCCATACAAATAAATGTCTTCTTTAGAAGCAGTTATTAATTCTTTTACTGCAGTGGTTTTTTTTCAAATTGGGTTTCCTCCTTATGTTTCTGTAGTTGATTCTTTAGTTCAGATGCTATGAGTTCTTTTTTTATTTCAGAAAAGAATTCCGCTTTCAGTTCCTCTATAACTTTCTGCTATTGCTTATTTACTATCGACGCTATTAATCCATACATTTGAGCTGAGCTAATAGAAAAGAATTCCACTCTGAGTTCCTCTATAACTTTCTGCTGGTGCTTATTTACTATCAATGCTATTAATTCATACATTTGAGCTGAGATAGTGTCCTCTGCACTTGTTCTGGGTGGGCATTGGGTTTCCTCCATATGTTTCTGCATTTGATTCTTTACTGCAGATGCTATTAATTCAGGGATCTCTTTTTACATTTCCAATCTGAGTTCCTCTATACCTTTCTGTAGTTGTTTATTTCAGAAGCCATTGATTCATTGACTTCAGCTGTGTGATTCCCAATTTGTTCTGTGTTAGTGTCCTCTGCACTTGTTATGGGTGGGCTTGGGGTCTGAGATTGCATTTTGCTCCTTCTCATTGTCATTTTGTGTAGCACTGTCTTCTGACCTTTGTTGTAGAGCTCTGGTACAGTTATAACCTTAGCACCTACTGAAATTCAGGTGCAGAGCTACAAAGTTTGGATTTACCAGCTGTGCCTGGCTTGGGTCTGGCTGCTGTGCTCAGCTCCTTCCTGCTGCCGCCCTTGGGAGTGAACCTGTTGTGCCCCTCTGGCAAGATGTTCTGCTCCTGGACTAGCTGGGTGGTTCTGTCCCCTACACTCTCTGCAGGGATTGCAACTGCAGGGTTTCACCCCAGGCCTGTATGCCAGGCCTGAGCTGAGTCTGGAGGGCACAAGATAGAGTAGTGGGGAGAGGAAGCTCTCCCACACACTCACTGGGCCTGGGCTAGGACTGGATCTGGGGGTCCCTAGAACGCAGTAGAAATTCTCATTGGGCAGGCGAGGTGGGGGGGTGCTATGGAGTGGTGGGGGGGCCCAAGGGGATGGAAGAGGGTCTCACTCACGCTGCGCCTGGGCTTGGACCCTCCATACAAATAAACAGGGTAACATGGTCCAAAATTGAACCATGAACAAAAGATTCCCCAGAAGTTGGACTTTGTGGACAAAAATTCAAAGCAGCTATTATAAATATAAATGTAAATATATTTTAAAAGAAAACATATTCAATGATTTAAAATAAAATTTGGTCTTAAAGAGTGAAATGGAGCCAGGCGTGGTGGCAGGTGCATATAACCCCAGCACTCAGGAGCCTGAGGCAGAAGGATTGTGGCAAGTTCAAGACCATCCTGGGCTACAAAGTGAGCTCAAGACCAACCCAAAATGTACAGTGAGACTGTCTCAAAAAGACACACACACACACACACACACACACTCCAAAAAAAAAAAGAGTGAAATGGAAGTGCTGAGGATGTAACTTAGTGGTAGATCACTTACCTAGTATGTACAAGCTCCAGGTTCAATCTTCAGTACTGGAGAAGAAAAAAAAAAAAAAGATAAAGAGTGAAAAGGTAGACAAGGTACAAAATCAACACAAACATCAATATTGTTCATGTATACCTATAATGAACCCACTGAAATCAGGAAAACAATTTCATTCACATTAGCTTCTGAAAATTTAATATCTATGAATCAACCTAACCAAAGAAGTGAGAGACCTCTACAGTGAAAATTGCAAAATGCTGAAAAATGGAAATTGAAGAAGACATTAGATAATAGAAAGACTCCCTTGTTCATGGATCAGAAAAACTAATATTGTGGAAATGGCATATCACCAAAGTGATCTACTGAGTCAGAAATCACTTTTTTTTTGGCAGAACCAGGGATTGAACTTAGGCCCTTGTGCTTGCCAGGGAAGCGCTTATTCCTCTGAGCCATCTCCCCGGCCCCCAATGTAATCACTATTAAAATACCAAAAACGTTCTTAATAGAACTAGTAAAAACAATCTTAAAATTCTTATAAAATCAAAATGACTCAGAATAACCAAAGCAATCCTGAGGAAAAAAGAGAAAAGCTGGAGGAATCACAGTATGGGGTTTCAAGTCATACCACGTAGCTATAGTAATGAAAAAACTCATATAATACTGGTACAAAAACAGGCAAGTAGACCAATGACATAACCCAAAAGATTCAAAAACAAACTCATGCACCTATAATCACATGATTTGTGATGGAGACCAAAAGCATTCACTACAGGGAAAAACAAAACAAAACAAAAAACAGTCTTTTTAGTAAAGGGTTTAGGAAAACTAGATACCCACCAGCAGAAGATTGAAAGTAGATTCATGTCTCTTATCTTTTTCTAAAATCAAAAATGGGTCAAGAACCTGGATATAAGAAACGGCATGGTGGCACATGCCTGTAATACCAGCACTGGGAAGCTGAGGCAGAAGGACCACTGTGAATTTGAGAGCAGTATGGCTACAAAGTGAGCTCAAGGCTAGCCTGAACAGCAGTGAGACCCTGTTAA
>NW_004524597.1:7809698-7810265 GCF_000260255.1 Octodon degus
TTCTACTGAGCCATCTCCCCAGCCCCCCTAACAAATAAATTAATGGAATGAAGGACAGATGACAGAAAACTAGAAGACAGACATTTGAAGAGAGGGGAAGAGGATCAGGAGCAGGAGGAGAAAAATGAGAGGGAATATTGGGACCAAAACTGATTAAGAAATGTTAAGTCCATGTACCAATTTCCTAAAACAAAACTCATAATTCTGTGTTACTAACATGCTCTCATGAACAAGAAAGAATAAACTGATAGAGAATTTCAGCAAATAAATTGAGGAACTTTTTTTTTTTTTTTGGCTTCTTAAGCAGTTTTTAATACAACAGACATTTTGGTATTGTTGGCCACTGGAAAACCAAAGCAGTAGCATCAGGAACAGTCTGAGATGTCTCACTTCTGTAGATTCCATTTAGTGTACTAAAGGTTAGATAAAGTTGACATCAAAATTCCTAAGGATAGGCAAAAAATCACATTTAAAAAAAAAACTTCTGAGACCCAATCCTAGCCCAGGTCCGGAATTTCTGCCGAGTTCCGGGAACCCCCAGACCCAGTCCTAGCCCAGGTCCGCAGC
>NW_004524597.1:7826572-7833221 GCF_000260255.1 Octodon degus
AGGTAGAGGTAACTTGGAGGAAGTGATTGAGAACTTCCCAGATTTGATGAAAAAAGCCACTCTGTGGTGGTGTTTCATAAATCAAGGGTGGAGCTTATTAATGTGTGTTGAAGTAAAAGGTGTAACAATCACAAAGGAAGAAGTTGAATAACTGGATTTTTAAAAAATTGGAAGAAAGAAAGATGAGACTACTTGTGCAAACAATTCTTACAGGATTTTATAGTTTAAATATGAAGTGTCCAGCCAGGCATGGTGCTCTAAGCTTGTAATCCCAGCACTTGGAAGGCTGAGTAAGGAGGAATCCCATGAGTTTAAGTCCAGCCTGGACTACAAAGCAAGGCCCTGTCTTAAAAAAGTAACAACAAAAAATGAAGTATTACTCCATACTCATGTATGAAGGGCTTGATCCTCAGTGTAGCAATATTCAGAGGTGGGACCTAGAGGGGCAGTTGGATCCTAATGGTGATGACCTCATCAATAGATCAATCCACTAACAAATTCATAAATGTATAGGCTACTAGGAGATGGATCCCAGTTGGAGGAGGTAAGTCCCTGGGGGCTAACTTTGAAGGGAGTGTCTTGTCCCCGTCCCTTCCTCTGTCTCTGGTATCCTCACTTCTCTTTCCCTCCCTCTCTCCTCTGTCTGCTTCCTAATACCACAAAAAGAGCAGGTTTACTATACCATGCTTTCTCACCATGATGTTGGCCTCACTCATCTCAGGCCCAAAGCAATGACCATGGACTGAAGCCTGGGAAACTGTGCCCGAAAAAAATCTTTCCTCCTTTATGTTTTTCCCCCCCAGGTATTTTGTTATAGCAATGGAGAGCTGGCTAGCACATGAGGATTTTTTTTCAGGAAAATAGAATTGAGATGGGGAGTGGTAACAATTTGGGAGATGGGACCAACAGAATGCTCCTTCCCACTCTGCTTCTTTTCTTATCTTTCTTGAGATTGCAGAAATAAGAGCATATTTATATACTCAAGGGAGATCTAGTAGAGAAAGGGAAATTGCAAAGGTAGGTCTGGGAGAATTCTTGGAGCTGTCTTTTTAAGCAGGTAGAAGGAAGGGGATTCTAGTTCCTGAGTGGAGAGATTGGTTTTTCTTTCTTTCTTTCTTTCTTTCTTTCTTTCTTTCTTTCTTTCTTTCTTTCTTTCTTTTTTTTTCTAGAACTGGGGATTGAACTCAGAACCTTGCGCTTGCAAGGGAAGCACTTATTCTACTGAGCCATCTCCCCTACCAATACTTACTACTTTTTTTTGTTGTTGCAGTGCCAGGGATTGAACTCAGGACCCTACGCTTGCCAGGCAAGCACTTATTCTGCCCCAGCCCCGAGATTGGTTTTCTTAGATAGCACAGGCAAGATGGTAGAATGTGAGGACTGGGGAGAGAGTTCAATGGTCTAAGCACCTGCCTGACAAGTGCACAGACCCGGGTTTGATCCCTGGTACCATATGTTGTCCTGGTCCAGAACTGCAGGCATGCCCTGTGGACCCCAAAACCGGGCGTAGTGGCACATTCCTGTAATCCCAGAGCTGGGGAGGCTGAGACAGAAAAATTACTATGAGTCCAAGCTGCATACCAAGACCCTGTACCAAATAAATAAAATATTAATTTTTCTAAAACATGGTAGAATGTGTCTACACAGGCACAGATGCAAATTCATGGTAGCTACATTGTGGGAAGTCTACGAAAGTTCTCATATGGTGACTTTAATTTTCCTAGGACAGCTAGAAGCAAGCCATCAGTATGGGGTGAGGATGGGAAAAGAGAGGCTGGAGGCTTGAAGAGAGAAGAGTGACATGCAATTGTAGTAGGATCGCCCAGCAGCAGGAAGAGCTGACATGCCCAGAGCTGCTGTGGCTCCCAGTCCTGAGAGCTTTCCTGGACCCTCACACACTCACTCCTTCAAGTCTTTGCTCCAGTATCTTCTCCATGAAGCCTGACTCTACTGCTTCATTTAAAATTGGCCCTGTTCCCATAAAATTGTCCCCTTCATTTAAAATTGGTTCCTTCCCATGGAAACACTTGCTCCTTCTTACCCATGTCTTTTATGCAGAATACTTAGGACCTTGTAACACGGACCATATAACATACCCATTCATCATGTCTGTCTCCTCTCTCTTCCTTCTCCCAAGTAAGATTTGTGAATATAGAGACCTTCACTTTGTTCACTGTTATATCCCAAGTGCCTGGTACAGTACCTTGGTACTCAACAAACAACTGTAGATTAAGTTAAAAACGTATGAAAGAATCTGTCTTATTCAAACCAGGAACACTGATACTTACCTGCTTGTATTTAACATTATTTTGGAGACTCTCACCTATTATTTGTCACAGGACAAAGAAGTGGAAGTTGTTAGTATGGCAAAAGTGAAGTGAATCAATTGTTTTGTTTTTCAGCACTAGTATTTAAATCTGGGGCCTTTGCACTGAGCTATATCGTCAACACATTTGTTTGTTTGTTTGTTTGTTTACAGAGTGTGTCACTAAGTTACTACATTGTTCAGCTGGGCTTGCATTTATGATCCTCCTGCCTCAGCCTTCCAGTGTACTAGGGTTACAGGCATGTGCCACTGTACCCAATTTGTTTTTCTTTTGGCATGCAATCTGATAGCCCATGTGGAACATTCAATAGATTCTAGAATACTATGACTTGAACGAATAAGAAGTTAGCAAATTTGTTGGATCAGCCAAAGATGTGCAGGACCTGAAGGAAAAAATTGCAAATTGTAAAAGAGAAGAAAATTTAAATAAATTAATAACTGTTTTATTTGCAGATAAAAGGACTTAATGTTTACATATTTTAAAAACTTTATATTGTGGAAAAATTCAAAATATGCCAAAGTGCACAGAATCATATAATAAATTCTTATGTGATCATATCTGAGCTCTAAAACATGTCAATACCTGACAAATTGTGTTTTATCTGTCATCCCACCTGCTTCTAAGCATTATACATTTTTTGTTTTGTCATACATTTCATATATATAAATTAGATTATAAATATTTCAGTTTATGTCTGTAAAGGATAAGGACTATTTAAAAACAACTATTTAAAATATATAATGTTCTCTTAATGAATAGAATGATTTGTTCTAATGGTGTTTGTAAATAGGATCACAAGTCTGCATCTTGTACAGCAATTAACCACTAAGAAGAATATATGCAGTGTATTATTTGTTGAAACTGTACTTCCGATTTGATTTGAAACTGTCTCATTGCTGTTTATCAATAAAATTTTGAAAAAAAAAGAAAATATATAATGTCACCATAACACTTTTAAAAACTAACAGTAATTTCTAGTATCATTGCCTACCAATCAGGTGTGATGGGACATGTCTATAACCCCAGCACTCTGTAAGGCTGAGGCAGGAGAATCACAAGTTCAAGCCCTGGATTATTTAGCAATTTAGTGTGATCCTGTCTCAAAATTTTTTTTTTTTTTTGGCGGAACCAGGGATTGAACTCAGGCCCTTGCACTTGCCAGGCAAGCGCTTATTCCACTGAGCCATCTCCCTGGCCCCTGTCTCAAAATTTTTAAAAAAACTTGGATAATTGTTGGTCTGCTGATTTCTGTTGGTCTACAGAGGGGATCAGGAAGCAGTCAATGCTTAAATTTCTCTCTCTCTCTCTCTCTCTCTCTCTCTCTCTCTCTCTCTCTCTCATCCTTTTAAATTTCTTATAACAGTTTTTTTCCAATTTTGAGGAGATGGCTCAGTAGAATAAGTGCTTGCCTGGCAAGCACAATGGTCTGAGTTCAATCCCCAGTTCCTTCAAACAGTAAATACTGAGATTCTCCCTGCTAAACCCACTTCTTAGGGTTCATCTGATGGGGCTCTTGGGTGCATAAGAGATCTGTCCAAGAGTACCTCTTGTAGCCCATCTTGTCAAAGAGAAAAAAGTGTGAACATCCTATCATCCTTTTGGAGGACAACAGGCAAAGAAATTGTAGTTTATGCCTGGAATAGAATACAATACAGCAGTTAAAAGGAATGGGGGCTGGGGAGATAGCTCAGTAGAATAAGTGCTTGCCTGGCAAGCTCAAGGGCCTGAGTTCAATCCCCAGTTCCAAAAAAAAAAAAAAAAAAAGTAATGAACTAGAAAACACCATTTTATATCCATTGTGTTGGCTAATATCAGAACAGAAGATTCTGGACGTGGTGGCATATGCCTATAATTCCTGCACTGTGGGAAGCTGAAGCAGGAGGATTGCAAGTCTGAGCCCAGCCTGAGAGAGACTTATACTCTGTCTCCAAATAAAAACTAAAACTAAAAAAAATTTTGGGGAGGTAGCTCAGTGGAAAGGCCCTGGGTTCAACCCCGAGAACAACAGCCAAGCAAACAAAAACAAACACAAACCAGAAAAGGCAAAGAGGAAGTGTTTGAGAGGATATGGAAAATGGGATCCCTTGTGCACTATTGGAAATATAAATTGGGGCATCCACTAGGAAAAGCAATAGGACGGTTCCTCAAAGAACTCAAAATACCATTTCTACTTAAGACAGAAAAATTCCATACTTGGGTTAATTGAAAGAAGTCTCAAGCAGATATCTACACACCTAGATTCATCACAGCATTATTCAAAATAGCTAAAAGGTAAAAACAACACAATGTTCCTTGACAGATGAGTGTGACATATCTGCACAATGGGATATTATTCAAGTTTAATAAGGGAAGAAATTCTGACACACCTTACAACCTGGATGGACTTTGGTTAGAATGATGGTTGCAAGAAGCTTAAGGAAGGGAAATATGACATTCTTGTTTAAAGAACACAGGTTCAGATTGGGAAGATAAAGTTCTGAAAACAGATAATTGTACAAGAATCTGAATGAACTTAATGGAACTGAACCTTACAATTAAATTTGGTTAAAATGGCTAATTTTGTTGTGCACATTTCACTATAATTAAAGAAAACATAATATTGAATACAAATAAGCCATTTCCCCCCAATCATGCAATGTGTCATTTATGTAAAATATCTAAATGTTCGAAACAAATTTCATTGGTAATCAAGTACCTAAGTGAACCACAAACCACATGGACTTGTCTTTTTGGAGGGCCACATGCTGCAAATATTGGCAAAGTCAAGTGGCTAGTTTTCACTTAGTAAAGAAAGTACACTTTAGCTGGGTGTGGTGGTACACACTTGTAATCCCAGCACTCGGGAGGCAGAGGCAGGAGGATCATTGAGAGCTTGAGACCAGCCTGGCTACAAAATGAGCTTAAGAACAGCCTGAGCTGCATAACAAGACCCTATGTTAAAAAGACAAAAAAAAATTTATGCCTTGCATGATAATCATCTATCTATACGCCAAATGCAGGTGATGACCTGCAAGAAAGGGGGCAGGGTAGGGGAGTGGGTTTTTTATTAAAAAATCTTGAGCTGAGATGGAAAAATGCATCCCTGCTCGAGTGTGGGCTGAGAAGAAATTGTCTAGGCTGAATTAGAGATGAAAGATTTAGAGCAGGAGACAGTGGGCAGCTATACTGCACCCCGATGAGAGAGGCACCGGGACTCTGCAGATAGAGGGAGCGGATGGGATAGGTGAGCACCTTGCCTTGGAACTCCTGCTGCCCTACTTGGGGTCCCAGGCACTTCATACACTCCTGTGTCTCCTCAGTTACATCTCAACTATTTCTTTTTTAAGTTATTTTTTTGGTACTGGGTGGTCAAACTCCGGACCCTGCACTTGCCAAGCAGGTGCTACTGAACTGCCACTGAACTGTATCCCCAACCCCATCTCAAATATTTCTGTCAATGAGAAAAAATTGTCTCTGCCGGGTCTGTTTGTTGTTTGTTTTTGGAGGTACTGGGGATTGAACTCAGGACCTTGCACTTGCCAGGCAGGCACTTATGCCACTGTCTGCCAGGTTTAAGAGAAAACAGATTTGGCATTTAACATGTTTATGATGGGACCATAAACTACATGTCTTGCTACCATATAGTTTTAACCACAGGTGGTACATGCATGATTGTCTTGTGCAAGACCGTGCCACTTCTACCACCAGTGTTACAAGCTGCCCGATGGGACAGTCATGCATGTACCATTAGAAATGCAGGGTGGCAGTAGCATATTAAACCTAGTTCCACCTGATCCTCCCCAGAGCAGGAGGGTTCCACCTCTCTCCCCGTCACCATTCCACATTCTGTCATCTCAGAGACTTCTATCTTCCATCATGCCTTGACTCTCTGAGGACTCCCATCCTGGGATAGCAGGTATTATTTTGTACTGTTCTGATTGTGTTCTCCTTGATTCATTTCAGTGTGTGCTGTTTGTGTTTTTCTTCCCACTGTTCTGCATTGCTTGAAAGCAAAGTTAGAGACCCAGTCCTATCCCAGGCCCAGTGAGTGTGTGGGAGAGCTTCCAGCTACCCTGCGCCGGCTGGACCTACTGGTCCCAACCCAGGAGCAGCGTGGGTGAGACCCTCTTCCGCCCCCTTGGGACGCCACACACCACTCCACAACACCTCCTGCACCCTGCCCCCTGGGTAGGAATCTCTGCTGTGTTCTGGGAACCCCCAGACCCAGTCCTAGCCCAGGCCTGGTGAGTGTGTGGGAGAGCTTCCGGCTACCCTGCGCCTTCTCTGGGAACTATTGGTCCCAACCCAGGAGCAGCGAGGGTGAGACCCTCTTCTACCGCCTT
>NW_004524597.1:7840576-7842496 GCF_000260255.1 Octodon degus
GGGAGGCTCGGGCAGGAGGATTGTTGTGAGTTCCAGACCAGCCTATACTGCAAAATGAGCTCAATACCAGCCTGAACTGCATAGTGAGATCCTGTATCAAAAAAAAAAAAAAAAAAGGTGGGGAGTTTTGGGGAGATAACTTGATCGTCTAATCACCTGCTGCCTGGCAAGCACAAGGAGACCTGGGTTCCATCACCAGTACTGCCCGCCAAGCCGGCCCCAGAACCCTGGGCTCACTGTGCTGGCCACCATGGCACCATCCTGTAATCCCATTGCTGGGGAAGCTGAGACAGTAGGATCTTTACAAGTCCTAGCTGCATAGCAAGATCCTGTACCATGTGAATAAATAAATACATATATAAATAAACGACTTTTTTAATAAAGAAAAAAAAAGTCTCTGCCAGGCATGGTGGCACCATGTTTATAATTCCACTTATTTGGGAGCTAAGATAGGAGGACCACAGATTTAAAGCCATCCTGGGAAATTTGGTAGGACCCTATCTCAAAAAAATACAAAGAGCTGAGGCAGGGGTGTAGCCTGCTTAGCATGCTCAAAGCCTGGCCTCAATCCTCCACAACGCCAAAAAGAATTTAAGCCCATTGTGTCCCTTGAGGAATGTGTACTACAACCCTAACCTTAATCCTTTCTCCTGATGGCTTTGGACCCAACTTTATAAGTCTACCTTCTTGGGGAGGAAGAAAAAGTAGCTTAGCAAAATGGAGGGAAAAAGTAGTACTGTGCCACAGGACTGCATCCCCAGGCATGGGTGGCTTTGTGGGGATACAATGTGTTTAATCCTAAAGTGTCCCAAAGGTAGAAGGTTATCATGCATGGCTAAATGCTGTTGTTGACTCCTGGAAATTAGGACATCACTTTCTTTCTTTCTTTCTTTCTTTCTTTCTTTCTTTCTTTCTTTCTTTCTTTCTTTCTTTCTTTTTCACTACGGATGGAACTTGAGGCCTTGCACTCCTAATCATTTTTCAACAAAAGCCCTCACTTTTTCATCTGCCCCACAATCACATAGTTGGTCTTATGTCCGGGTATCCAGCTTGGATAACTGATGGGAACCAGAACAATTCCCTAGGGTAAGAAACTCATGAAAAATCGGTGGGGAACTGTACGTGGTGGCACAGGTCTCTAATTCAACACTCAGAAAGCTGAGGTAAGAGAATTGCCACAAATAGGAGGCTACCCTGGGCTGCACAGTGAGTTCAAGACCAGCCTGAACTATAAAGTAAGAGCCTGTCTCAAAAAACAAAAAACAAAAAACAAAACTGTGGTGGGATATGGAGCTTGAGGTCTCAGTGCAGTACCTGCTGAGCAGGCCCTATGGCCAGAGCCCAGGGCAACAGTCGCTGCACAGATACCAGGGCTTAGGGAAAAAAGTCTCCACCTTCCTTGGATTTCTCTTTGCAGTTTAATCTGTGAATTTGTTTCCATTTTCTTCTTGCCATTCATCCCTCTGCTCCTACCTGGGGAATCCCTGGCACATCAGCTCAAATTGCCTTGGCTCCACCAAGCAGATCTTGTCACTTTCTCAGCAGGGAGACTCCCTAGTCCCTTCTGTGCTTTATATGTCATTTCCTTCTCTCCAAATTGAGTTTATTCAAGCTGGGGTAGTGGTGGTGCAGGCCTGTATTCCTCACATGAGGCTGAGGCAGGAGGATTGCAAATTTGAGCCCAGCCTGGCCTAGCCATTTAGTGAGACCCTGTCTCAAAATAAAAACTAAAAAATAGAGGGACTAGATGCTAAGGCCTGGGGTTCAATCTCTAGTAATGAAATGAATATTTTTCAAAAAGCAGTTTTAGGGCTAGTGAGACAGCTCAGTGGACTAAACACATGCTTAGGCAAGCCCAGGGACTGGGGTCTGATCCCCAGGACCACATGCTGTGTCGGTGTGGTGGCGCATGCCTGTAAT
>NW_004524597.1:7842626-7847045 GCF_000260255.1 Octodon degus
TGTGTGTGTGGCCAGCTCAGCCCACCAGGGGGTGGGGCTGGCTGGCATGTGGTGCTGGGGGATTGAACCGCGGTCCCTGTGTTTTGCTAAGCTTGTTCTAAGTAGGTGCTTTAGACCTCTGAGCCATCTCACCAGCCCTAAAACAAGTTTTATTGAGTTATAATTTGTATCCCATGTAACTCAGCCATCTAAAACATAGCTGTCAAAGGTATTTAGTAAATTCCCAGCTATACAGTCACCATTACAGTTAATGTCAGGACATGTTCGCCTCCACAGCCTTCTAGTCCCACCCTGTCCTGCTCTACAGAAATCACTAATTATTTACTGTCTCTATGTATTTTCCTATTGTGGACATTTCCTATAAAAGAATAGAATCAATCATATAACATATGGACAAAATATATTGCCTTCTTTCTCAGTATAACACTTTTGAGGATCATTTATGTACTTACAGATAACAGCGTATCATTCCTTCTCATGACCAAATACTATTCCACTGTGTAGACAGACATTAGGGTGACATCAATTGATGGATTCAGATCACTTTTGCTTAAGAAACCTTTATTTATTTCCACTTATTTTTTATTATTTTATTTTATTTTTTTTTGCAGAACTGGGGATTGAACTCAGGTCCTTGTGCTTGCCAGGGAAGCACTTATTCCACTGAGCCATCTCCCCGGCCCCTCCACTTATTTTTTAATAACCCCCTTCCCCACCTCCTCTTGGCTGCTGAGCCTTCTTTTTTTTTAAAATTATTTATTTATTTATTTTGTGTGTGTGTGGCCAGCTCAGCCCACCAGGGGGTGGGAATGGCTGGCATGTGGTGCTGGGGGATTGAACCGCGGTCCCTGTGCTTTGCTTAGTTTAGTTTGTTCTAAGTAGGTGCTTTAGACCACTGAGCCATCTCACCAGCCCCTGCTGAGCCTTCTGAAAACAAGAGTTTCTTAGTCACTTATATGTTCTTTGACACTTGAGAGGGAGAGGCTTGTGGGAAGAGCAGTAGTCTTAAGTGTGGAATCCACTGAAGCCCCATAGCGGCTGGTGACATGTCCTCTGGGCCTCATTTTCTCATGTGTAGATGAGGGACAGTTTTCCACACAGGACCATGAAGTGTGTCAGTGTGGATGGAAGTGTGACAGTACACTGGTATACCTAGGGCACTCATCTGTGGTACCCAGCGAGAGGTAGGCAGGCAGGCAGGCTCTATAGCACTTCCCTTGCTCTTTTTCCATCTGTGTCTGAGTGCAGGCTTCTCTGGTGAGCCTCACACTGAAGGTAAAGAAATGGAAAGGAAGCAAAACGTAGGTACCAGGAAGTTGCCAAGGAGCTGGGCAAAATGAGACAACTGACAATGATGAGATAGAGAAAGGGGACCGGGGAGATGGCTCAGTGGAATAAGTGCCTCCCTGGCAAGAGCAAGGGCCTGAGTTCAATCCCTGGTTCTGAAAAAAAAAAAGAAAGAAAGAAAAAAAGAAAGAAAGAAAGAAAGAAAGAAAGAAAGAAAGAAAGAAAGAAAGAAAGAAAGAAAAGAAAAAGAAAAAGAAAGAGAAAGTGACCGAGGTGTTTTATTAGTGTTGGTGTAAAGAGGCAGCAGTGGGGAGGATTAGGAGTCTGAAGACCTGTGACCCAAGCTCAGACAGACAAATTCTCTATGGATTATGTAGACTAGTTCCCTCAGTTCCTTCCTTTATTAAATTGAGTATGGGTCCCAGGCATTACTGCACACTAGAAAGGGAATTATTAGAGCACATATGCACACTGCTTTGTAAATGATTTATCAAGGGGTTCTGGGGGCTGTGATGTATCTTTACTAACTCCAAGGAAGGCTCTGGCTAAGGGATCCTTTGTCCACTCCATGAGTGGGTGACCTACCCATACCACAGCCTAGGTCCACCCTTTTCAGTGATCTGGAGGATTCCAGGACTTTCAGATCACTTCATTCATTAATTCACTCGCTCATTCATTCATTCATCACATTTACAAACCTTTCAGCTGGCACTGAACTATGGCTAAGACAGCCTTTGTCCTCACAGAGTTCCTGGGAACATATTGAGATGGGTACTAGGGACATACAGGATGCTGCTGGCACTGTATCACTCTGTGATTCCACATAGTTCCTGCCTTTCTTGTACAGACTAGTTTTTTAAAATATTTCATCTTTTTTTTTTTAATGAGAATTCACTAAATTGCCCAGGCAGGCCTTGAGTTCTTTCTTTCTTTCTGCCTCTTTTGTCTTTTTGAGACAGGGTTTCACTATGCAGTTCAGGCTGACATTAAACTCACCTCCTGCCTCAGCTTCCTGAGTGCTGGGATTACTGGTGTGACTGGCCACACCTGGCTTGGACTCAAATTTAGGATCCTCCTGCCTCACCCTCCTAAGTAGCTGGCATTACAGGCAAATGCCCTAAACCCAGTGACCTCTTAAAATTTTTGTATATGACTTCCAGAGCTATTTTAATGCCTGGAATATAGGGCATAGAGATTGTTTTATGCTCCATCCAGGGCATTTTCATAGTAGCAATGCTCTCAGGAGAGTCTCAAGAGATATTTGATGAATAAATAAAAACATGAATGGCTGGATAAAAAACAATGGTGTGTGTTATATGCCCTTTCACAGAGTTTAGCTAGAAGTGATGTCAGGGGCCTAAGATGGGTTAGGGAGACTTCCTACAGCTGGTGATATTTGAAGTGGGTTTTGGAGAATGAGTTAGAGTTTCTCAGGGACATGTGTTGTTAACACTGAGAATGGCACTTACAAATAATACCTAGTGACTGAGAGGGAAAGGTTGAATGTTGTGTGCAATGGAAATTGAAAGGGAAAAGACCAGTGTACAGCACTAATTTTGAACAGTGGAAGCAGAAAAAAAGTAGGAAAATCACTCAACAGTGACCCTAGGAAGACAGTCACTATATATGTGTATACATATGTGTTATATACATACAGGTTACATACATATATATTTTTAAAACATATATGATCTTAGAACCCCCATTTTATAGCAGCCATTTTTTAAAACAGGAACAGTCCCCTACCCCATTTTTGCAGGGAGCTAACTCTGGTGCTTATGTGGAGAGGAACATGAAACTCAGGGAACGCTTGAGAAGTTCCCACCTGAGCAGCTGGAAGTTGAAGGTCAACAGCAGGGCGTTTGGTTAGGAAGAAGCCCTCTCTCCAGGTAAAGGAACAGGCGAGACTGGCGGCCTCCTGGGCGAGGAGAGGGAGGAGCCCGTCTTACAGGTTTCTGACTTAGGAAACTGGGGTGCTTGTGATACATTTAAGATAAGGACTTCGGGGTGAAGCTGGTAAAATCTGAGCGGCAGATAGGAACTGAGAACACCTCAGTGTTTTTGGGCGTGTCCCACAGCAGTGGTCAAGAGTGCTGGCCTCCCCAGGACTCCACACCTGTCTGAGCACCAGCGAGGGATCAGGTGGTCGTTGGAGGGGGAAGCACACCCAGGATGTGGTGACGTCTGCTCCTTTTCAAAGGCCTTTCTTGCCCCCGAAGGCAGCACTCACAGCCCTCTGCTTGTAAGGCGAAGGTGTGGTACATGGGCCCCGTCGCCTTGGGGTTGGAAACAGGCGAGCTCAGGACTCTTGTACATCTCACTTTATTGGGGTGTGGGGTGCTCGAATCTCTGCCCGTCACTTTTTCCTTTGGTGACCTTGGACAACTTGCTCGGCCTCGTTCTGCCTCAGTTTCTCCATCTGCAACGCTCGTCGACTGACCTTATGGCGATCTGTAACCTACAGACGACACCTACTTCTTTGGTATGTGGCGAGAGAAAGCAGCACAGCCTGGGCTGGAATCTTCCCTAGCCACCCGTCAAATGTCACCGGGGAGGGTCGCGGGTAGGGACACACGGGGCCGGGACAAGGCAGAGTGGATCTGGCTGGCACCAACTCCACACCTGGAAGTCCTGCCGGTGGCCAAGCTGCCCTCCTGGCGCATGTCCTATCCCCTCGATCGGAGTTAGAACAAAACTGGCAGCTTGCGTTCCCGAGCGTTCCACAGCCCAGGCACCGCGACCTACGCACTGTAACAGCGCCTTCGGCCCTTCCGCCCGAGCGCGTTCGGCTCTTTCCGCCACGGCCGGCGCAGGTGGAGGGGGCGGGGCGGGGGCCGTGCGTGGTGACGCCCGGGGGGTGACGCACCGGCGTGCCCCGCCCCCTCCCCCTCCCCGTTCAGGCTCTGGAAAGAGAAGAAAAAAAACTTTCTTTTTTTTTTAATTGAGGAATCAACAGCCGCCATCTTGTCGCGGACCCGACCGGGGCTTCGAGCGCGATCTACTCGGCCCCGCCGGTCCCCGGGCCCACAACTGCCCGCGCACCCTGCTCTGTCCGGCCGGCCCGTTCTGCCCGGCCCTCGGCGCCCGCCCCGGCGGCCCCGCTCGCCTCTCGGCTCGGCCTCCCGGAGCCCG
>NW_004524597.1:7847460-7867432 GCF_000260255.1 Octodon degus
GAGCGCTGCGGGGCGCTGTTGCTGAGGCTGAGATTTGGCCGCCGCCTCCCCCACCCGGCCTGTGCCGCCTCGGCCGTGCTGCTGTTCATCCTGCGCTCGCTTGCTTGCTCGTTGCCGCTGGCCCGACCCCCGCCCGCGCCCGGGGCTGTTTCTGCGAGCAGGTGAAGATGGCCGAGAACTTGCTGGACGGACCGCCCAACCCCAAGCGAGCCAAACTCAGCTCGCCCGGCTTCTCGGCGAATGACAGCACAGGTGAGGCGGGGGCCCCGCGCGCTGTCAGTGTTGGCGTCTGGGGGCCGACGGGGGGAAGTCTTCGTGGCCGAGTTGCGGGAACCTGGGAGTAGGGTGCCCGATCTTGTGCGCGTCTCTGGCGGGGACCAGTCTTGCTCGTGGCGAGCCCGGGCGCTCCAAGGTGGGAAAAGTGGAGTGGGGATTCAACCCGTTTAGGGGATGACAGCAGAGGGGAACTCGGGGCTAACCGGGAGAAATTGCGGTGCAGCGGTACCTCCGTCCAAGGCTCTGCAGCCAGAGGACACTCGGCAGCCACTGCCTTGTAAGTTGTGATTGAGAAGTTTTTCGAGATGTGTTCCTTGGGAAAACGCTTAGCAGTAATTTTTTGAAAACTTTTTTGGTGGTGCGCGGGGGGGTGGGGTGGTGGTGGTGCCTAGTCTTTCCTTTTCCAGAACTCCGAACTTCGTTAGCAAGGTGTCATCAGAGTTGTTGTGGTGTGATTCATTTACATGTAACTTTAAAAGAAAGTTAGATAGCAGATATTTTTAAGGACATCTGGCTTGCAGTCTCCCTGAATTTATGTTGTGTGTACAGTGTAGATGTACAAAAAATTATGTTAAAAATGTAGGCATTCCAGTTTTCAAAAAAATTAGCGGGATACAGACTAAATCTCTATTAAACAGCTTCCCTGGAAATTATTGATTAATTAATTAGGTCTTGAGACAGGGTCCAGCTATGCTGTTCAGGCTGGCTTTGAGCTCACTTTGTAGCCCAGGAAGGTCTCAAACTCACAATGATCCTCCTGCTTCAGCCTCCCAAGTGCTGGGATTACATGTGTCCGACACCACTGACACCACTCCGGACACCACTCCTGGCTGTACCCTGGAAACTTTTTAAATAATCTGTGGGATGTCTTAAGAGTTTACTGTTCATTCAGTAATTAGGTGTTCTTCAGATCGGGTTTTATGATAAGATTACCAAGTAGTTGTATTTCCTCCTTTAAGTTCTCCTTTGCACTGTAAGTTTATGTGGTGCTGCTGTTGATCATTACCATCTCACTACAGGTAGTATTTCTGCAGTAGTTTTTGTAGTGGTAGCATCAGAAAGTCAGTTTCTAATGAATGGGTCCAATTTGAATTACATTGCTGCCTTCAGGCTTGTGCTAGACACAGCTGTCCAACTTGTGGAAATATTTCTGTGGCTGACCACTAGTATATTAAAAATCTATTTGTCCTGTTGAAACGGAATTTGAATTTTGTGGCTTCAGTTTGAATATAATTCCTGGAATCTAGTAATGAAAGGCAGTGTGTAAATATGGATATTCTTCTATAGTTGAATTAAAATTTGCTCAACAGTGGGAAGGAGTAAATGATTCTTATGTAGAAAAGTCGCTGATGCTTTTTTTTGTAATTGATAAAAGCTGAGTTTGGCATTAATCTTAAAATCATTTTACTGAAGTGTAGAAACAATAGATTAAATGCTGTTCTGCAGAACAGTTCTCCATTGTTTCATTAATCTTGCCATGTTTAAGTGAAAAAGAGAACCTTTTAATTGTGTGAAATGGACGTGATACCAGGCAAGTTCAACCTTAAAGCTTATTGTACAAAACAGGCAACTTGAATGACTTTTCATCTTTGCTGTTACTAACTGAAGTTATTGTAGATTTTGTCAAGAAAAGGGGACAAACTAATAACATTTACCAAAAGGCTTGTATTACAGTATATAAATGTTCAGCGGTTTCCAAGATGGAGCTCAAAGGGTGGCCTTTTGGGGTCGTTTTTCTTACATAGTCACTTAATTTGCTGCTTAATCATAACAGTTTATCAGAAAGGATTTAAGTACTTCTGTCTTCCTTGCCAGTTTTGTTGTTTTTTGTCTTTGCCAGACTGTTGAAAAACACAAGGGCATTTTCACTCTTTCCAAATGAAGAACAAAGAGTAACAGGTTTTTATTTATAAATCCAAAGAGTAAAATGATGATCATATTTGAGTCCTTGGTTACATGTAAAACTATCATCACGGCTTTTGTGAAGATGTATTGGTATAAGCTACTGAGGATAGGATCATTATCTGACACATTAAATAAGGTGAAATCTTGCCTGGAGTCTGGTCAAAGACAGCCAATGATGAGATAGAGATGTGAGTTAAACAAATAAATGACTAAAGTATTAAAAATATTTAAAGGAGTAAAGGCATTTGGTGAGCTTTGGTTAGCTGGGACAGAAAGCCCTACGAGTAATGTTGGTGTGACTCAGTTTTTTTTAGTGTCTCAGACTTCCAGAGAATGTTGTACCAGGTGTGTGTGTGATGCACATGATCAAATTTAAGGGAAGGTAGCTCTGAGCCTGGGAAGAGCTGAGCTGTTAGGAGAGGGATGCCTTGGAGCCTGAGAAACAGAGAAGTACCGTGGACTACTGTGATGTGGGCACATTTGTAGGGATTGACCTGTGAGCCAGCAGTTACTCTCAGATGTGTGTATTGAGGTGGTAGTGGGCTGAGACTAGAGTTCTCCTGATGTTCAGGAGCTTAATAGCTAGAGTGCTGCCTGCAGATTGCTTTAGTAAGGCCAGGAAGCACTGAATGATAAATAACGTTGTCATTAGTGACAGATTGAAAGCAGGGTGAGAGTATAGCAGAAAGAGAATGTGTCTCAAAGAAGGACAACAAGAGATGGTACTTGTCACCCTACTAACAGCAGTCCTAGAACAATACAGAGTTTGATCTTATCAGATGTTGATGGAGTAGTTTTTGTTTTATACTAAAGCCTTAAATCTAAATAGTTTTTCTGGGACCTTTGTAAGAAGTGGGAACTTTGTGTTACCAGTACACAGTATATAGTTGATTGTATGTTTGGAAACTTCTTTATTTAATATGTCCAAGTTAAAACAGCATATTACTGTCATTTGAACAGTAGGGATTCATGATGGAACAATTCTTAAGAAAAATAAAGATCTGAACAAGTAGGGCTGGCCAGATAGTCAGTGGATTAAAGCGCCCGCTTAGGCAGATGCAGGGACCGGGATTCAGTTCCCAGTGTGCTGTGCTGGCTGAGACATTGACTGAGACTGGGCATGGTGACATTTGCCTTAATCCCAGAGTTTGGGAGACTGAAAACAGGAGGATCACTATGATCTGTGTAGTGAGACCCTGTGGACCCTGTACTAAATACATTAAAACAAAAAAGATCTAAGCAAGTAGTAGATTCTTTTTCTGATTAACTTTATTATGACAAAATCTGTACATGACAAACTATTTAAAAGGTTTTAAAATTTATTTTCTGAATATGGAGCCTAGGTATGTTTCATCGTTTATTGTATATAAGTGGCCCTAAACAGTCAGGGCTACATTTTGTGTTTGAATTCCTTTAAAAAAAAAAAATTTAATTCAAGAGTCTTATTATGTTGCCCAGCCTGGCCTTGAACTCAAACAAAAATCCTGCCTCAGCTTCCAGAGTAACTGGGACTGTGTTGAACCCAGTCATGGGTACCTTTAAATGCAATATAGTATATTTAAAGATAGCTTCTGCATATGATTAACCAACCAGTATATCTTTACTACCAAATAATCTGTTACATGTGCAGTATTTTATAGATCTGAGTGCTTTTCTCTGCACCTGTGTGATCACACCATCCACAGGCTGGGAAGAGAAGACACTATTACTGCTGTTCTCTAGGTGAGGAACCTGACTTCAGAGCCAAAAATGATCGCAAAACATTTTGTAAGTCTGCATCAGTGAACACCAAATTTATTTGAATCACACACATCCAGGAGATTGGGATACTTGGTAAATTTCAGTAGCATCACTATAGCCAATGAATTGAAGCCTGGTTAACCAGCTTGGGTTAGGGGGAAGCAAGGTCTGTTTTTCCTAATGCGGGGTGGGGTAGAACCCCCTGTTCCCTATTGGCATTACCTGTCTAAATTGTATGGGCTCATGTTCCTGTTTATTGCACAGAGGATAATTGAGAAAGTCAAGTAATTTTCTTTTTCTTTAAGTCTTGGCTAAATAGGAAAGTTTTTATAGTTACTTCTGGGGTTAGGATTTTCCATGATTTTGCCTTGCTGTCTGCCTATGTGTGGATTTGGAATAATTGGGTAAGGGGAGAATGTGGCTAAAGTGAGGCCTTCTCAGGTATGATGGTAATGTGAATCAATGCAAGGGTGTCTTGAAGGATGATCAGAAGATTAAGAATCCTTGCTTAACATTGGGATTTGAAGCCAGACATGGTAGCTTATACCTGTAATCCTACCTTTCAAGAGGCTGAAGAAAGAGGATCACCGTGAGTTCACAGGCCAGTCTGAAGTACATAGTGAGACCCTGTCTTAAAAAAAGGAGGAGCCAGGTGGGTTTGGTGCACTGCTGTAATCCTAGCACTTGGGTGGCTGAGGCAGGAGGATCATTGCAGATTCAAGACCAGTCTGGGCTACAAAGTGAGTTTAATGCCAGCCTGAATTACGTAGTAAGATCCTGTCTTAAAACGACAGATGGGGGGCTAGGGAGATAGCCACTTCACTGCTTGCCTGGCAAGCACAAGGTCTTGAGTTTGATTCCCAGTACCCAAACAAAACAAAGCAAAATCCAACCAAAAAGCTGGCTGGGTATGGTGGCCAATGGCTGTATAATCCCAGCATTCTAGGAGGCTGAGACAGAAAGATAGCTGTTAGTTCAAGGCCAGCCTTAAGTACATAGTAAGACCCTATTTTTTTTTTTTTAAAAAAAGTGTGGTTGTCAATTCTAGAAAATAATTGAAAATGATACCCTGTAATCCCAGCACTCCCAAGGCTAAAGTGGGATTGCTAAGGGTTGGAGGCCAGCCTAGGCTACATAGTTTAAGGCCAGTCTTGACAGCCAGACCCTTTCTCAAAAAAAAGTGTGTGGAGGAACGAATGGCCATGGAATTTAATTTTGCGTTTGGAAATTGATTGTTAGATTGTCTGTATTTACACTTTTAAGGTTAGTCATTGGTTCCTTAGTAGTGCTGACTGTATATTTATTTACTGTTCTTAAAAACAAAAGACAGGCCAGGGAGATGGCTCAGTGGAATAAGCGCTTCCCTGGCAAGCGCAAGGGCCCGAGTTCAATTCCCGGTTCCGCCAAAAAAAAAAAAAAAAGACTTTTAAATGGTTTGGTGCAAGTATGTCTTACTTTGGGATGAAATGTACCTTATTGTAAATATGTAAACATTAGTTCTTGGAATCACGTTAGTGAGGACGTCATGTCTTTGTCTTAAACAAGCACTTGGGGGTATATTCCAAAAAATGAGAGGGCATGCTAAAAGATGTTTTTTTTTAAAAAAAAAAAAGCAAAACATTGTGTTCAAATGAGATTGGTCTGGCCAAGGGTTTTTAGTGCACATTTTTCAGTGTCTGTTTGTACTGCTGGGGATTTTAAGTCCTGGAGAGAAGGTAAAGTTTGCAGCATTCCCAAACTTTGTTAGCACTAAAACTTCTTTTTAATGTAATATGTATGTAGATCAGCAACTTAGACTAAAAAGGGCCAGGGAGTACAAAATTTCATTTTTAAACTACACTGCTATTTTGGCAAGAAAGCCGCCACAGGTACTGTGAAGATAAATGGGCATGACTATGACCCACTAAACTTGGAGAAAAACTGGTGTTCAGTAGTTTTGGCCCAATAGGCATAGCTTGCTGACCCTGATGTGTGATTGGGGGATACTCATGCTCTGAGCAGCCAGCTGGAAGTACCAGGCTGCCATGGCTGCCCCAGGCTGGACCTTTACAGCAACAGCACAACTAGTTTGAGCCTCTACTAGGTGCAGGCCTGCACTTTGATGGAAGAAAAGGAGCAGGGATGGTGGATGGGGCAGAGTGGTATGACATAAATACTTTTTTGGGGGGAGGAGGTGGCGGAGCTTTGCACTTGCCAGGCAGGCACTTAGGCCCCCGAACTATCTTCCAGGCCCTGAGATGAATACTTCTTAGTGGGAGCCTCTTTATTTTTCTGTAACAATTTTATGTGCTGTATTTAAAATCAGCTAAGTTTAACAAAACTTTAGATAATTTCATAAGGAGATTTTTTTTTTTTTTTAATGTTCTTTTGCTAGCTGTTTTGCTTTTTGCTGGCCTGGTGACCCCAAAAAGTATTTTTATTCCTGCTCATTTGTCACCTCCAGCCTTCATTGTCCCTTCCCCATGAAATTAGATAATGAGCAACTTTGTCTGAGCCAGTAGAGCTTTCCCATAGCTTCCTTCTGTGCTGGGCATAGTGCCTAGCATAGTAGGCTCTCAGGAAATATTTGAGGCAATAGGTGAAGGACTATGCAGTTTTTGTTCTTCAGCAGTCTCATAGTTTTCTCCTTAGACTTTGCTTTTAAGCTATTGCCATCACTGTTTGGACTTGTTCTTCATTACCTTAATCCTGAGTTCTGTACCTGGTACCCTTAACAAGCAAGTTTGGGTTGCTGAGCCTGTTTCCTTACCTGAAAATGGAAACAATAATGATTCTTTTATGAAAGGGCACCTGAGGGTAGACTGAGGTGATGTGTGTAAAGTGCATGTTTAGAAGCAAATGATTAGTGACAGGGAGCAGACATGGTAGTTACCAGGGAAAGTGGCTGTGCCTTGTCATTCTAGGACTTATTGGGAGTGCTAATCTAATTGGACTGTTTGTTTATAATTCTGGAAATGATAATAACTGTATGTGTTTATATGAAGCCTGTGTGTAGACATACATGTTCTGTAGCCTCTCGCCAGATACATTGACAAGAATTCTGTAATAAATACTATTGGTCTTGCTTCTGTTTCAATTGTACTTTTAGAAATATGATGACTGAAATTTTAAAATTATAAAAATATAAATTATGCTATATATTTTGAAAATCCTTGATAATTTTGAAGCATATTTTATATGGATTATTTAAGCAGCAAACAATTAGGTGCTCCTGTTCCTGACTGTATGTAGTAGAATTCAGTTAGAGATGTCCTTTAGGCAGTATTATACAGAGGATTCTGGTAAGTGCCTTTGAGTAGCTTAGAAAGAACTATGTTAACAAGACTTAAAAGTGAAAACTTGAGAAAAGAATACAAAATGTAATCAAGTGTGAAAATGCCCAAGTTGAAAAGGACATTTATAAGAGGACTGCGTTCATTCCTTGCTCTTTCCTGAATACCCATGTGTATAGAAGCCAAAGCATGGTGCCCAGGTTGCGGCAGTGCTGAGACAGACTGTGACTGGTTGGAGGTGAGGGACATTGAGCTAAGTAATTTGATGGACCTCGCTGCTCTGTCACAGTCCTTATTAAAAAGGACTATGACTGAATTCAGGCAGGCAGTTGGGGAAGCCTACCTGTCTTCATGGCATTCTGTAGTTGTGGGGATTGAAACATTTTTAGCCACCCCTCCTTTTTTTTTTTTTTTTGCGGAACCAGGGATTGAACTCAGGCCCTTGTGCTTGCCAGGCAACCACTTACTCTACTGAGCCATCTCCCCAGCCCTTCATGGCCTTCTGTATAGGCCTTTCCCTCCATGTACATCCCATCTCAGAATATGTCCATTTGCTCTGATGTGGCTTGTCCAGAGATCCTGTTTTAACTGGAGAACTGATCCACCCTTTCACGTCCAGTCTTAGACTCAGTTTTCAGGAAAGTTATCACCTTGACTGAAAAACATAAGCCCTTGCTCCACTACCCAATTATGGGAATTAAGCTTTCATATATTCTGCTTTGCTTGAGTGCTGTAAGAGGGCCACAGGAGAGG
Source organism: Octodon degus (assembly GCF_000260255.1). Classification (NCBI taxonomy): domain Eukaryota; kingdom Metazoa; phylum Chordata; class Mammalia; order Rodentia; family Octodontidae; genus Octodon; species Octodon degus. The sequence continues at coordinate 7,855,407 of NW_004524597.1, forward strand.
GTTCAGCCTGGCCATTGAACCTATATGACCTTCTCCAGGACCTTTTTGAAGGACTCCAAGTGAGGACACTTACAGGTACAAAGGGTTGTAGATGGCACAAAAAAGCAAAGTATTCCCATTCTTTTAAAAGTTCTTTTTGTTTAATTTTAATTTTATTGAGAAACAAATACGAATGAGACAGTTTCAAAGCTGATTAATAGGACAGTTTCGATAATCAATACATTGTACATTGTTATGTTCTTAGTTCTGTAGAAAATCACTGTTGCCAAAAAACCAACTTTAGGGTGTTTTTGGTTCTAAGTTTAGGGAATAATGGCTATATTTTTTAGTTCTGTGTCTCAAAGTTCAATTCATTTTTAATAATTTGGGGGGGGGCAGCTCAGCTCACCCTGGGGGTGGGGCTTGCATGGCATGTAGTGCCAGGGATTAAATTGCGGTCCCTGCACACTTGCCTAAGCAGGTGCTTTAGACTATGGAGCTATCTTGCTAGTGCTCATTTTTAGGCATACCCTTAAGAATAATTTGGGTATCACCCTATGTGACATTTCCCATTTCATTTCATTGATCAAAAGTACATTTAGTTGAAACATCCTTAAAAACCATAAAAAAATGGTGAATACTGCTTGCCTACATTTGATTTGCCTCTCCCAGCTGTAGTTGTCCATCTGCTACTCTTTGAAAATCTCAATTTGCCATTCTAATATACCTGTACCTTAGTGTGTACACTAGATATTTCCTACAGCAGCACCTGAATTGACTATTGGTTCTTAAATGTCTAGTCACAGGAGATGAGCAACTTAATAGAATTGTACAATTCTGTTGCAATGAAAATTCAATAATACAAAAATTTCACCTTGTTTTGTTTTTCTTCCTTTTTTTTAATTTTAAAGAACTGTCTACAGGGTATTCAGGGTCTCACTGTTAGATCAGACTCATAGTGATCCACCTGTTTACAGGCTCCTAAGAGCTGGGATTACAGGAGCGCACCACCTCGCCCAGTCTCATTTGCCACCTCAGCGCACACTGGGGGTGGGCCCAGCATGGCAGACCCGGAGATCGAACCCCCAGCCCCTGCGCCTGCTTGCAGGCACTATAATCTGCTGAGCTATTTAGCTGACCCTGTTTTTGTTATTAAAACTGCAATACATACACATGTTTTAACTTTATAGTCTTTATAGTTAAGAGTGTCCAGTGAAATAGCAGGAAAAGCAAGCTGTTCTTTATGATAGCCTGTGGAGCAGATTTTGGTCTTTTATTATAAATTGAATGATGACACTCAGGAGTTACAGAAATCTGTCAAATAATTAGGGTTTGCTTTGACAATTATGGACTATAAGAGCTTGACCCAATTCCTTTGGATTAAAATATTTTGAGTATTTGTCACCTGATTAAAAGTAGAACCATCTAAGCATGACTCAGAGTTGAAGGAAATGTCAGAGCTTTTTATACTAGGAGCCAGCAGTGGTACTCAAAAGGGAGTCCTGGCTTCAGCCCAGAGTGGACACAGAAGCCCATTTCTCAGCCCTGCCATTTTGACTGGGGTCAGGGGCTTCACATTGGAACTTTGGGGGTGTGGAGGAGTACCAGTGTACATGTGTGGTTGGAGAAAGGGAGGAGATAAAGGGGGATGATATCTCTAAAAGGGACATTTCCCCAACTGTGCTCTACAGTCCACTTTGATTAGCTTTGTACATATTGGGCACTGTGATGCTTGGTCTATGGCTGGTTGAGGCAGCCATTATTATTCATTGCAGGGGAAAAATTATTTAATAGAGTTCATTCACCTACCTCTCAGCTAGTGAGGTTTGGGATAATGTAGGTAATAGACTAACCCAGAATCAGAGGGGAAAGTTCCTATGACAGTAAAGGGAAAGCTGCTGCTCCCCCCCCCCAACCGGGGATTGAACTCAGGCCCTTGCACTTACCAGGAAAGCACTTATTCTACTAAGCTGTCTCCCTGGCCCCTAGCTTGTTTCATTTCCAGTTCTAGGGTTGGTGGTGTTTTGGTTTCCAGTTTGTAAAAAAAATAAAATAAAATAGAACAAGAAGAGCTAAGATTTGGAAATTCTACAGAATGGAAAATTGTTTGACTTAGTTTACTAGGTTTATGCTTTCAGTTTACCTGTTTTTTGTTTGTTCTTTTAGTTTGCCTGTTCTTTATTGGGAAACTGATAATTAATTAAATGTAGTCTTTTCTGGCTATTGTTCCAAAACAAGGACTTGACTTAGGTTAGGACTTAGAGTAAAAAGAAAAGTGAGCACAGAAATATTATAAAAATGGTTCTTTTTTAGAAACTAGAATTAGGAAGAATAGCTTTGGGATCGCAGTCCAGTTTGGTCAGGTTGATTGGTTGTAAGAAGTGCCAGGAAACCTAATATCCCCTTCCTGTAGATTCTATGGTTGGAAGTTCTTTGAAAGTTACAGTTTTCCCATTCTCCCAGATATTTCAGGTGTGATTTCACTACTAGAGATTAAATCCAGGACATTGGCATTAAACTACATCCTCAGCCCTTGTTTAATTTTTTATTTGAGCCAAGGTCTTACTAAGTTGCTCCTATCTGGGTTCCTGTCTCAGCCTCCCAAGTGCTGGAATTATGTACATGTCACTATGCCTGGCTTAGTTTAGGATTTTTACTGATAAAAGTTGTCCCATGGTGGACAACACAATTTCCTTCTTATTTATGAGTTCCTTATATTACACCTTGTATCTTAAATAACCTTTTTTGAGAATAAACCAAAGGTATAAGATATTGATCTTATACCTTTGGTTTTCTGTCACTTTGGTGGTTCCTCTGTTATGGGAATCAGGTTTTGTTTGACAAGCAGGACCTACATACAGTTAGATTTACTTTGAAAAATCTTTAGAGAACCGTTTTTCTCCCTTGAAACTGGGTTGTGCTAAGTTACCCTGGTTGCCCTTTAACTTGCAGTCTTCCAGCCTCAGTCTTCACAGTGGCAGGATTCTAACTGGGTTCCATTGTACCCCACTTCAGGATCCATTCAACTGACAAAAAATGTGATGTGTAAAGAAAAAGGATTCTTTCTTTACAGCCAAAAAAGGGGCTTTGGACATTTCCCTTATATGAGAGATGATACTGATCAATGTCATTTAGTAGTATTTCTGTAAGAGTGGATGTGTTCTGCTTCTCCACTGCCCAGTGCTGGAGCCACATGTGAAATTAAGTACATATAACTAAATTTTAAATTTTTAAAAATTGTAATAAGTGGCCGTTTGTGACTAGTGACCACTGTATTAGGCAGTGCAGCCCTAAGTACATTTCTCTCTCCCACTTAACTAACCTGTACTTCATGATATTTATACCTAAAGGATAAAGTTCCTTGAAAAGGACTTTCTTTTAAAGATAGAAAAGAGTTTTTAGAAATATTCACAATGTAGGTCATTCTGTTCAAGATTGTTTACTCAGATAGTATTTGTTACAATGTGGTATGGACCTGGAGATTTAGATAGGTGCAGCCTCTCCCTTCATGAGTGGTGGTATGAAGACATTCTGGCCAGGTAGGCAAAGCCAGGTGTGACCTCAAAGGGAAGGGACCAAGCATGGTGAGGCACTAGATAAGTGCTGAACTTGTTTGAAAGGATTTTTGAGAAGCCTCCTGGGGGACTGTGGCATACGGTTGAAAAAGAGGATTGAAAAGAAGATGGTGAGGGCGCTGGCCAAATAGCTCAATTGTATAAAGTGCCACTTGGGCAAATGCAGTAAGGTGCACAGGACTGCGGTTTAATCCCCAGGTCCACAAGCCTCACAAGAACTGCCTTTAAGCAGCCTAAATTAGTCCCCCCCCCAAAAAAAAAAAAAAAATCCTTCCCTAATTTGGGCCGGCCAAATAGTTATGGATTAAAGCGCCAGCAGGCAGGTGCAGGAGCTGGAGTTCAATCCCCGGGCCTGCTGTGCTGGCCCCACCCATGAGGTACGCTGAGGTGGCAAATGAGACAGGGTGTGGTGGTAGGGACCTGTAATCCCCACTCTTGGGAGGCTGTAAACAGGTGGATCACTATGAGTCCGATCTAGTAGTGAGACCCTGGACACCATGTAGACCCTTCCTAAAAAATACCCAAAAAAAGGAGCTAGTAAGAGATATTTTTCTGGGATTAGGGAACAGCACAAATAGTATAAAGGTCTGGAGGTGTAGACTTACCTGTCTGAATAATTTTGACAAAATCAGTTTGGTTTTGGTATGTTCACTGGGCCACCACAATTTAGGCAACCTTCTCTTGATATTTTGTGTGTGTGTGTGTGTGTGTGTGTGTGTGTAGGATATTACACAGCTCAGACTCCTAGTAATCCTCCTGTTTTCAGCCTCCCTAGTGCTGAGATTACAGGTGTGCGCCACCACGCCCAGACTCCATTGCCAGCTCAGCGCGCCTAGGGGACAGGGCCTGTGTGGCTGTGGTGCCAGGGATTGAACCCTGGCCCCTGTGCTTACCTAAGTAGGCACTTAGTCTGCTGAGCTGTTTCACTGGCCCTCTTCTCTTGATTCTGAGAGAGTAAATACTGATGGTGTGATCCTGTCCTGGGGGATTTGTTGGGCTTGGTTTCCAATCTCAGCTCTTCCACTTTATTTTATTCAACAGATATTTCAGTGCTTATGGGTGGAGCACTCTACTTAGCTAGGGTGATAACAGCAGTGGCTGAAGCTGCTCCTGTCTTTTGGAACCAGAGTTGAGTGTTGTGACCAGGCAATCCACCAGTGCTAGTATCATTCAGAATCAGATTATCTAACCAAAGGAGTTGGATACTACAGACTGGGTAGACAGGGAGACTTGTCACGCAGAGCTGGACACAGGGACTCATTGCAAGGTGAGTGGGTGAGATAGTTTGGGCAAATGGCAGTGAGGTAAGGTCACCAAAGCCTTATATGTTAGACCATGGTCCAAGTCTTCCTTTCAGGGCAGAGAGCAATACAGAGTTTTAAAAAACTAACTGTGCCTAGAGTATTTGGAGGAAACTATTGTGATTTGTTTCACAGAGATCTAGATCAGCTTCTTCCAAAGTGTATTTTTTTCTATCCAAGCTCAGATCTGTGAGAGTTAGTAATTGCCTTTACTTTTCCTAATCCCTTTTTAAAGAGGAAGAGAGCCCTGTGAAAGCAGTTTAAGAATTGATTTGAACTGGTGATAATACTTAAAATGTTGGTAAAAGAAAATGTTGGAAATTTTTTGTTCAAAGGAAAGGTTTTGTTTTTTTCAAGTTTTTAAAAAAAATTACTGGGCATTGTGATGTACATCTGTGATCCCAGTCAGCATTCAGAAGGCTGAAGCAGGAGGGTTGTAAGTTTGAGGCAGGCTTGGGCTGTTTAGTGAGTTTGAGGCTGGCCTGAACTACGCAGTAAGATCTTATCCCCCCACCTTCCTCCTCCTCCTCCTCCTCCTCCTCCTCCTCTTCTTCCTTCTCCTCCTCCTCCTCTTCATATAATAATAATGATGATGATGATGATAATTTTTGAACAGGTAATGTTAAAAATCCCAAAAAGGGAAAAGAATACTTAGTAAAAAAAAGCCTTTTTCCTGTCAGTTTCTGGAGTTACCTGTTTCCCTCCACATAGGCAGCCAACCTTAGCTGTTTCTTAGGTGTACTGTGCATCACTAATCAAATGCAGCCTCTGCATACTGTGTTCTGTACCCTAAAGTAGCTCATTATTGTGTTTTACTGTGAATGCATTTTGCAAATAAATATCTCAGAGATACTGGAAATACTAATTTAATTAATTTATTTTGTATTTAGTACAGGGTGTATAGGGTCTCACTACACAGATGGGACTCTTAGTGATTCTCCTGTTTTCAGCCTCCCAAGCGCTGGGATTACAGGCATGTGCCACCACGCCCAGTCTCAATTGCAGTCTCGGGGTGCCCTGGGGCGGTGGGGCCGGCATGACCCCAGGGGGTTAGAACCCTGGCAGCTGTGCTGTGCCTAAGCAGGTGCTTTAGTCCGGCTGAGCTATCTGGGCAGCCCAAGGCAATACTAATTTTAAAAACAGGCTTCATAGTGAGTTGTTATTTTAATGATAAAGTGTTTTGGTGTGGTTACTTAACAAAAAGGGACTTAGTTTTTACTATACTGTATAAATAGGAAGAGTTAATTTAAAAAAAATTACATGTCAAATAGTTGTTTTTTGTTTTGTTTTTTTTTAATTTTATTTATTTATGTGTGTGTGTGTGGCCAGCTCAGCCCACCAGGGGGCGGGCTGGCTGGCATGTGGTGCTGGGGGATTGAACCGTGGTCCCTGTGCTTTGATAAGCTTGTTCTAAGTAGGTGCTTTAGACCACTGAGCCATCTCACCATCCTCTCAAATAGGAGTTTTGTTACTGTTAAAATATGTGTGTTGTACAATCTGTTCACAGCAGCATTTTATTTATGATTTCTAAGTTTCTGGAAAAGATTTTTAAAACTTCTAGCCCTTATTAATCTACTGTATTATTTGATACACAAGTATCTATAGCTTAACAACCTGTACAAACAGGTAAAAGTCATTTAGTTTCTTGCTTTGTAGGCCGGCTAAGAACGTTCACATTAACCCTGGACCTTTTCATTTATTTTGAAGAATTACTGTTGTTTTTTTGTTTGTTGATTGGTTGGTTTTTGTTTTTGTTTTTCTTTGTGTCTTGCTATAGCATAGTGTACAGGGTCTTGCTTTATTCTGTTCAGGCTGGTCTTGAACTTAGTATGTAGCCCAGGTGGACTTCAAATTCTCGGTGATCCTCCTGCCTCAGCTTCATGAGTGCTAGAATTAGAGGTGTGTGCCACCATGCCCAACCACTAATTTTGAGATTAACACTAATGATGACCCAAAAATCTTATGGGAAAGTTTTAATCACCAAGGACTCCATTTGAAGAGTATTTGAGGCCCCTGACTGCAGATGTAGGGTAGGAGAGGGATGGGTACTGCAGAGGGCAGGAACCTTTTGCTAATCATTAAATAAAAAGTCAAATTGGAGAACAGATGATGATTAGTCCTTTTTAAAGGGTAAATAGGTTTATGCTGATATAACTATGTTTTAAGGAAATTCTAGAAATTGTTTTCAGTGAATTGAGAATCTGGGGGGCCGAGGAGATGGCTCACTAGAATAAGCACTTCCCTGGTAAGCGCAAGGACCTGAGGTCAATCCTCGGTTCCACAAAAAAAAAAAAAAAAAAAAAAAAAAATTGAGAATCTGGGGGATTGGAGAGCTTACTATTCATTTTATGTTTTCTTATTTGTTTTATATATTTAGTACCAGATCCACAGGGTCTCACTATGTAGATTAGACTCGGTGTGATTATGTTAATTTTTTTTTTTTTAAATCCAAATTCAGAGGGCCTGCAAGATAGCTCAGCAGACTAAGTGCCAGCTTAGGCACACTCAGGGACTGGGGTTCCATCCCTGGCACCACATGCTGTGCCGGCCCTGCTCCAGGCACACTGAGCCAGCCCCCAAGACCAAGAGCAGTGGTGCACACCTGTAATCCCAGCACTGGGAAGGCTGAAAACAGGAGGATCATCAGGAGTGTGAGCTGCGTAGTGAGACCCTATGCCAAATACATATTAGGATTACAATCTTTTTTTGTTGCATTTTGTTTGTTTTTGTTTTTGGTACCAGGGATCAAACTCAGCACCTTGCACTTGCCAGGCAGGAACTTACGCTGCTAAGCTATCTCCCTGGCTCCAAATACATATTAAAAAAAATAATAATAAAATAAAAACACCCTAATTCAGGGCATGGGATGTAGTTTAGTGGTAGAATGAATACTTCGCCTAGCATACACAAGGTCTTAACTTGTTATCTTCAGCACTGAAGAATTTTTTTTTCTAATGAAAAATAGTTAAAAACACAGAAATGCAAATCAAAGCATCCTTTTTAATATGTGTTTATGTATATTAAGACATATCTTTTGGTACATGAGTTAAGAAACTGTTAATTGGTGACAAGTAGTTTTGATCAATTTCTGTCATAAGACCTTTGTAGACTTAGTAAGAATTATTATTATTATTATTATCTTTTTTTCCTGGAACCGGGGATTGAACTCAGGCCCTTGAGCTTGCCAGGGAAGCACTTATTCTACTGAGCCATCTCCCCGGCCCCTAAGAATTATTTGAACAATGTGCAGATTACCTGATTTGTCATTCAGAAATGGGAAATGTGATTATATTTTATTATGATGTCCAGTTGGCAATTCTTCTGTCACAGTCTTTTTTTGTATATGTGGTACTGGAGATTGAATCCAGGGGTGTTCTACCACTGAACTATGTCCCCAGCCCTGTATACTTTTTTAAAATTTAGAGATGGAGTATTAATAAATTGCCTGGCTAGCCTTGAATTTGTAACTTTCCTGCTTTAGAATTCTGAATAGCTAGAATTACAGGCATGCACCATTGCACCCAGCTACGAGTTCCATTTTTAACAGTCTGTTTAATTACAGGTTTCTCGATGTGTTGGAAGTTACAAGAGCTGATAACCATCTGATGTTTCTTTCATGTTTTTAGTGTATTTAGTACAGGGTCTACAGGTCTCACTACACAGATCAGACTCTAGTGATCCTCCTGTGTTCAGCCTTCCAAGTGCTGGGATTAAAGTGCTGCCACACCCAGTCTCTATCGTGGTCTCTCACCGTGCCCTGGGGGAACAGCCAGCCACACACCGGGATTGAACCCTGGTCCCTGTGCCTGCCTAAGCCCATTTCAGATTTATACTTAAACTGCAGCACTTCAGCTAGAGACTGGAGCACCAGGAACCATTTCAGATGTTATGACTGGTACTGAAGCTAATTGTCTAGCCTGGCCACCTCAGAGAAAGAATAATCTGTCCCCCTCATTTTTTTTTCCTTTATTAAGTTAGACATTAATTCATATGGCTCAAAAATTAGAAGACAAAATACAGTAGAAAACCTTTCTTGCTCCCTTACCTCATTCCTCCCATCATGCTGGAATAATTTATACTCTCCGTACAGAGTTGATACATGTTCAAGAAGATACATGGTGTTTCCTACTCCCTCTTCCTTGTGCCTGCCTGTTTTTTTCCTGAAGCAGCATACTGTGCACATGGCTTTGTTCTCTTTATCAGCACTGGGAGAACTTAGTATTTCTTTTTACACTTGCCTAGTATTCTTTTATGTGAACTGTAACCTGCTACCAATGAAGGATGTTGGGGTTATTTCCAGTCTTGCTTCTCAAAAACAGTGCTTTAGGGGCTGGTGAGATGGCTCCGTGGTCTAAAGCACCTACTTAGAACAAGTTTAGCAAAGCACAGGGACCGCGGAGAACAAGTTTAGCAAAGCACAGGGACCGCGGTTCAATCCCCCAGCACCACATGCCAACCAGCCCCGCCCCCTGGTGGGCTGAGCTGGCCACACACACACACACACACACACACAAATAAATAAAATTAAATTTAAAAAAAAACAGTGCTTTAATGAATAATTTTCTGCACTTACATGTACAAGTAAGTCTATAGAACAGACTTCTGGAACTGAAATTAATGGTAAAAGGCATGTGCAGGGCCGGGGAGATGGCTCAGTGGAATAAGCACTTCCCTGGCAAGCACAAGGGCCTGAGTTCAATCCCTGGTTCCTCAAAAAAAAAAAAAAAAAAAAAAGAAGCATGTGCATTTATAATTTAAATTTCATTGAATTTTTTCTTGAAGCTTGCATATTGAAGTCCTAAAATCTTCAAAGCAGCTTATGTGTGCTCAGTATAAGCATCACTGAATACATCTCAGCATAGTCAGGTAATTCTCAGTTCTTAGTTGTAGATTCTCATTTTGTGACTGTTATTTTCTGGCTTATCTTTAATTCACTAGGGTACCTTTTTCTTTTGGAATGAAACTCAAGACCTTGTACTTGCCTGGCCAGCATTGTATTGCTGAGCTATCTCTCCAGCCTTACTAGGTAGACTTACTTTAGATTTAATGCATTGATTTCCTGTTTTGAGCTTCCCAGTAGCCCACATATCTGACACCTGAGTTTGCATTCATATCCAGAATGCACTCTTTCCCCTTTCTCCTGACTTGTAGCATTTGGTCAAAGGATCTATTTTGTTAGTACCTGTCTGTACTCTTCAGAGCATCGGAGATAGCTGGGCAGTTGAGGTCTGTGGCTTCCTCCTAGCTGTGCCCCCATCGTCTTCTTTCTCCAGGATTGTTCTTGTCAACATAGTCTTCTCTCTTAGTAGTTTTATTGGGTTGCATGGTGGATAGGCATCCAATTATAGCCTTCATTGAGGTTGTAGTTCTCACCCGTGGAACAGAATTCCGAGTCCCTTTCTGCTGTCCTTGCCTCAGACAGTTGAGGTAATTTGTAGGAGCTGCTGGGTCTTTTGCTGTGTATGTGTTGTTTGTCTGCTGCTGTGACAGCTGCTGTTCCACCATTGTACCTTTGAAGGCTTTTCTTCAGCCCACAGAGCTAAGGGAAGTAGCGTGCACACCATGCTGAGGTAACTTAAGTTGTGATAGCTGTCTGCAAATGAGTCTAACCCTGTGATGATGCTAATGATGGCAACAGTAACAATGTCTTCTACACACACACACACACACACACAAACACACACATACTCCTTTTTCCTCTGATATTAGGGATCGAACCATAGAACCTTTGCCTTGAGCTGCATCCTCACACTTTATTGTAGGACAGGATCTCTCTGAGTTGCCCAGGCTGGGCTCAAATTTGAGTTCTTCCTCCCTCAGCCTGCTGGAGTGCTAATTACAGGTGTGCAGCACCATGCTCTGTTTCCCTGTGATCTTTACATTCATATAATGAAAATGGCATACTGGCTGCATTTCCAGATTTAGGTGGTTTATAGTACAGAGTGTGTGGCAAAGAACTTTCAGTCAAGTCTATGTTGACTGTCTAAATCAAGGAGAGTCTTATTCAGTGAAGCAGGGTTTTCTAATGCCCAATATGGAGTAGCCAGGAAGTACATTTGAGAATGAAAAATACTAAAATTGTAACAGTGAGTTATTTATTTGCATATACTCTTTCCAGACCAAATTATTGTTGAAAATTGTAGAGTGATTAAAAAAAAACAAACAGAAAAAAACAGGGTCTCACTGTGTAACTTAGGCTAGTTTTAAATTCACTCTACAGCCTAAGATGACCTTGAACTCCTGCCTCAACCTCCCAAATGTTGCATTGTAGATATGTGCTATCATGCCTGGCTTAAAGTGCTTTCTTTTTTTATATATATTTTTTTCTTTTTTCTTTTATATATTTGGTACAGGGTCTTACTACACAGCTCGGATTCTTTTTCTTTCTTTCTTTCTTTCTTTCTTTTTTTTTTTGCGGAACCAGGGATGTGACCTCAGGCCCTTGCGCTTGCCAGGCAAGTGCTTATTCTACTGAGCTATCTCCCTGGCCCCTCGGACTCTTAATGATCCTCCTATTTTCAGCCTCCCCAGTGCTGGGATTACAGTCATGCACCATCACAACCAGACTAAAATGCATTGTTACAAATTAGGTATTTCTCTTCAATTTACATTATAGTTCTACAATTTTGTTTTATTCTAAGTTTTATTTTAATGGGTTTTATCTAATGCCACAGCTTGATTTCCCTCTCATTTCAAACAGTATAGTTGATGTAATTTAAATATGTAAGTACCCTTACTAGACAGGTGCCATTTAAATCTCCCTGATGTATCCTGTAACATAAGTATTTGTCCCATAGTTTAGCTACATATTTCTGTTTAAAAAATTGAACTGGGTCGTATAACCCTCACACAGTATTTACATTTATACTCTAAGCTAGGATTTGAGTTTTATTACTTTTGTCATAGGTTTTTTGTTTTGTTTTACACAATACTGGATATTGAACCCAGGCCCGTTACATGGAGCTACACTGCCTCCCCCCCCACACACACACTGGGGATTGAACCCAGAGCCCTGCACTTGCCAGGCAAGTGCTTAATCTGCTGAGCTATCTCCCCGGCCCTTAGTTTTTCAGTCTGACAGGGTCTCACCAAATGAGAGTCAGCCCCAGCTGGGTGATTAGTAATATTTGAACAGGCTTTTTTTTTTTTTTTTTTTTTTTTTTTTTTTTTG
>NW_004524597.1:7867532-7881183 GCF_000260255.1 Octodon degus
AAGTGCTTATACTACTGAGCCATCTCCCCGGCCCCTGAATAAGCATTAATAATGATCTTCTACAATAAGTCCGATGCTTATTAGAGCATTCTAGGAGGGTTCTTTCTACTTTGTCCAAGCCAAGTATCTATTAGGGAGCTGTAATATTTTGGAGGCTATTTATTTATTTTGGGGGGATTTATTTTTTATATTTACTCAAGAAAACGAACACCTTGTGACTGCTTAGATTGCTATCTTTTATGTGTGTGCACGTGTGTGCCAGGGATCAAACTCAGGACCTTGTGATTGCCCAAGCAGATGTTTCAGCTAATGTGCTATCTCCCAAGCCCTAGATTGCTGTCTTTCATTCCTCTTGTTTGGACCTTCCTTTCCCCTTTTCTCACTGTACTTACTCTCAAATTCTGCTCAGAATTTGCCTTATTTGAAGGATTGCATATACTTTTCTTATTCCATTTGGCTGTTAATTATGATAACACATATTAGCAATTTGTTTGTGATTTGATGTCTGAGTTGTCTTTCTTAGCTAGATTGTAATCCTCTGGGAAGGCAGACTTTTATACAAGTCTCAAATCCAGTCTGTCCCTCACAGAGAAAAGACTTAGAGTAGTGACTTGGTGCCTCTTGCAAGTGGGTTCTAAATGAGGTAATTGCCTATCAGAGGTAATCCAATCTCTCACAGATTAGTGATTCCAAGGAATGGTGCTGTTGTTTTTCTAGTCATATCACTGTTTAGAATGAAGTAAAGCCTCCTTATTTATTTATTTATTTATTTATTCATTCATTCCTATTTTAGGGACAGTCCTACAGAGTGTTGAAGGTCTCACTACTAGATCAGACACCTAGTGATCCGCCTATTTACAGCCTCCCAAGAGCTGGGATTACAGGCATGCACCACCACACCCAGTCTCAATCGCAATCACCATCTCAACTTGGGGATAACCCCTGGCCTCTCTGCCTGCTTGAAGGTGCTTTAATCTGCTGAGCTATTTGGCCAGCCCTTAAAGCCTCCTTATTTTTTACAGATTAGGGAGTAGTGTATCTGCATAAAAGAGGTCTGAATTACAGAAGACTATAGGAGAGATTTTGTTTCATTTCCCAATAATCACTGTAAAAATAAGAAAATTCATTGTCTTTCAGGAAATTAATTGCATAAGCAAAACTGACTTATAATGGTATACAAGCTAATAAAATAGTTCTCTTGGTTTTTTTGTAACTTGTTGGAAAGTTGTTCCATTATATGTGTGTAATCCCTAAACATTTCATGGCTAAGTAAGCTCTAATTCTGTTAGTATTGGCAGAATTTATCAAGGTTGAGGATATTAGCAGAACTGGAAGTGGTGCTTGTAGAGCATGTATTCTGTGCTAGGCGTGAATATCAGGTCCTTGACAGGCATAGTTCCATTCACTCATCAGTTGCCTTTGGACCTGAGTTTATGGCAGTGTTGGGTATTGAGCCATTATTTTGTGCCAGGCTTAGTGCTGAGTGGCACATATATGTTGTGTGATTGAGTTCCTTCATCCATTGTCTAGTAGGGCAGGTGCTACAGTTCTCTTTGATTTCTTACTGAGGACACATGTGCTTGGCAGTAGTGTAATTATGATCTGAACCTAGACTCTGGCTAGTCTTCTGACTACACCAGATGATGCTTACGTTGTGTCTCAGTAGTATCTCAAAAAAATATGCCTGTAAAGTCCACAGTGGCCTGCAGGCCATCTTAAGAATAGTAACCTTGTGAAAGTATTTACATTCTGTCTCAAGATACGAACTTTTCAGAATATCTTGCCCTGTTAGGTTGTGTTTTTTTGATGAGTTTTGTCAAATTTTAATGGACAAAAATTGTATATTATATATGTTATTTCAAAATATGTGTACATTGTGGATTAGCAGAATCAAGCTAATGAACATAGTTTTTATCACATGTAGTCTAGGAGACATTTAGCAATGACTTTTGTAAATTGGGTGAGTGAATGAAAGTTTTCAGCTTTTGAAAGATTTTAGGGAAGTGTTTGAGTACTTTTATAGTACAAGTAATGCCAAGAGAAAATCTAATGAACTCTGAAAACCTCTAAAGGAATTAGACCTTTTTCACAGGGAGTAGGGATACTGAGAGAAATGAGTGGGTAGGGAGAGAAAATATTCGTGGGAAGTTTCACACTTGAAAGTAGAGAAATATGAACACATAACAAAACTATGTAAATTCCTTTAAACAAAACAGTATCTAGCTTATTTTCACATTATCATTTCTTACTCTAAATTTAATCTTTGTGTTAATATAATCAAGATTCATTAATGGAAAAAAAGATTCATGAATGGTGAGGTATAGTAGCAATAGAGTCAGATACCCTAAAGTGGGTCCCTAGAAGATAAAGACATGTTTAAAAAAATAGTAAAACAATGTAGCATTCCAGAGAATTTTATTAAATTTTGAGAATGTAATAATGTTACCATTCCCAATTTATACCTTTGACTAGGCACACAACTTGTTAAAATTAAAATTGATTTTGTGCATGTGTATGTTTCCTTCAGTTACTGATGGTTTTCTCTGTAGTTGCACTATGAGAATTGTATGCTAGGCCCAGAGTAGGCAGTGGACAGCATCCTTGCCCTAGTGGCGCTTATATCCTCCTGAGTTACAATATGAAGTTTGTAGTATAACCACTTCATTCAGTATATCTGGAGAGTACAAGAGTTCATATTCTGACCAAAAGAAAAGATAAAATGGTTTGTCCATGTTTTGATAGAAAAGGCAATTCTGTCAGTATAGAGAATTTAGATTCCAATTCAGAGAAAAAATGAAAGTCTTTGATAGAGGAGGGCTGGGGAGATAGCTCTGTGGCATAAGCACCTGCCTGGCAAGTACAAGGTCCTAAATTCAATGTGCATGCATGCGTGTGCACGCCCCCTTTTTCCCCCCACACAGGTACTTTAGAAAACTTGTTCTTTTTGAAAATTAGTGTTTGTGTTTGCAGCATACAGTGATTACATTAATTGTGAGGAATTGGTGCATATACATAACACATCTTTTTACAACTTATTTGTCCCTTCTTCTTTTCTCTCCATCTCTTAGTCCTTTTCTGATTTGCAAAAGATCTATCTCCCTGGGTGTGAGGGAGATCTGGCTGCATTATTTGTCATGCCATTGATCAGCAACGTTGAGTTGGCTAATCTGGCTGTGTAGGCAGGTGTTCCTTTCCTTCCATGTTCGTCCCTCTTGAAGCTGTGTTTGGTTGACAAGTATGCCTTTCTCCAGTAGATAAGAGGACTGCTGCCTTGGTCAAGTGCTCCCCTGCTAAAAGGACCATACAAGCTCTCAAAGCCAAATGATAGGGCTGGCCAAATAGCTCGGCAGATTAAAGTGTCTGCTTAGGTAGACACAGGGGCTGGGGGTTTGATCCCCAGCCTGCTGTGCTGGCCCTGTCCCTGGGGCACACTGAGAAGATAATGGAGACTGGGCGTGGTGTTGCACTCCTGTAATCCCAGCATCCCAATGCTTGGGAGGCTGAAAAACAGGAAGGATCACTACAAGTCGAATCTGTATAATGAGACTGTAGACCCTGTACTGAATACAAAAAAATAGCCAAATGATATATTTGATGGCACTTGAAACTGTGTATGTGTGTGTTTCTTGAGATTGAATCCAGCTCTGCCACTGAGCTAGAAACCTTTTTATTTTTCCTTTTTTTTAAATTTTATTTATTTGGTACAGGGTCTCACTGTGCAGCTTGGACTGGGAGTGATCCTATTTCAGCCTCTCTAGAAGTGTGTGCCACCACACCCTGGTCTTGGTGGCTGTTTTTTGTCTTTTTGAGACAGGGTCTCAATGTGCCACTTTGTAGCCTAGGCTGGTCTTGAACTTGCAATGATCCTCCTGCCTCCTGCCTCAGCCTCCTGAGTGCTTTGATTATAGGTGTACACCACCACACCTGGCCTTTTGGGGGGGGGGTGCTGGGAATTGAATTCAGGACCTCATGCTTGCCAGACAGGTGCTGTGCCTCTAAGCTATATCCCTGGCTCACCTTTATTTATATCTTAACGCAGTGTTTCACTAAGTTTTCCAGGTGGGAGTTGGATTTGTGATCCTCCTTCTTTATCTTTCCTCAGTGATAGAATTATAAGTGTGTGCTACCATGCCTGCCTTGAAACTTTTCAAAATAGCATTGATTTTAACTATTATTGGCCAGGCAAAATGAGCCACTTACTGGTATTTTGTGGTGGTTGTGAGATGGAGTCTTGCTATGTTGCTCAGGCTTTCCTTGGATTCCTGTGCTCAGTGATCCTCCTGCCTCAGCCTCCCAAGTAGGGGCATCATAGGTGCATGTCATCCTGCCTGGCTTATCCCAGAATTGCCTCTGTGAATGAGAAGCCTTTCCCTCCCTCTCTTCCTCAGTATCAGAGTAGTTTTTGTTTTTCTTTTAGTTTATATCTTTTGTTTTTATTTTATTTTATTTTATTTTATTTTATTTTATTTGACACAGGGTTTCGCTTCGCCCCTCGGGCTCCCAGTGATCCTCTTGTCTCAGCCTCCCTAGTGCTGGGATTACAGGCATATGCCACCACACCCAGTTCCAGTGCTGGCACAGCATGCAGTACCAGGGATCAAACTCAGGACTTGCGCTTGCCAAGCAGGCCCTTATGCCACTGAGCTATTATCCATACCCCTAGTAATTTGTTCTTTGTTTAAGATAAAATAGTTGGGGGCCTGCCCCTTAGCTCAGTTCTTTAAGTGGCTGCTTCAACAAAGCAGTCAGGCTCAGGTTGCTGTAGTTCGATCCCCACAACTCAAGCCAGTCAAACCTGCCCTGAAGGCATTCGGAGAAAAAAAAAAAAAAAAAAAAAGATAAAATAGTGATTTTGTTTAAGATAAAATAGTGATTTCTCATGCTTAAATATCACATCTTTTCTTTTATATGAGAAATCCAAAATATAAATTAAGAGCAAAATAAAAGATAGATAGTAGGAAATAAAAAGATGACTGTTTTGCAAAAGGGAACGGGACCCAAGATATGGGGAAAAGCAGAGGAGAAGGGATTAAAAAAAAATTAAGATGTGCTATGTACATGTGCCTACTCCCCATGATGAATTAATCATGCTAGGAATTTAATCATTATGCAATAACTAATAAGTAATAAAAGATAAAAATCAAAAAATGAAATGTTGATTTCTGATAATAAATAAGAGACCTTACGACTTTACCACTTATTGTTTAGTGTTTAGAAGTAGTCACCACTATAACAGGATTTTTCTTCTTTTTCTTTTTTTTGCAGAACCAGGGATTGAAGCCAGGCCCTTGCACTTGCTAGGCAAGCGCTTATTCTACTGAGCTATCTCCCCTGCCCCTAGAACAGGATTTTTGTGTGTAAACTGCAGCTCTAGGTTCCTCACTAGCATTGAAATATCCTTTTTATCTTACTTGTGATTTTCACTACCCTAAAACTTTTACATCCTTCCTCATCAGTCCTTTTCAGACCCCCATGTGTATGCAATAGAAAATGAGAAGCTATAGCTTTTGTTTTCTTTCTTATTTGTTTAGTGAAAGGGGCAGACTCCAGGTTAGTGGCCAGGAAGACCAAAACATTCTTGTCCCTAGCTATGGAAGTGTGTCAGCTTGTGTTTGGCATTTGATATGTAACCAAAAAGTCTCCTGCTAAGGGTGAAGACCCTTAGTCTTTAGTGTTTGTGATTGTGTGCTGCCTCAGGCTTGCATTTTCTTGGGGCTCTAAGTATTGATTGAAATTTACCTGGGATTGGAAGTGTTAGCTCTTAATCCTCTTAATCTTGAATTTTAGGAACTTATGATGGTTCCTCAGTCTATGTGTTGAGACCCTGTGATGTGTAGTGTGCCATTTTGCAACATCCTGGCCTACCTTTTTCATTCATTCTACTTTGTCAGTTTTTTTTTTTTTTTTTTTTAACTAGAGTATAAGGAAAGTGGTGAGAAGAGTGATGATAGTAATATTGTATATTTCCAGCCTGTCTTTGTCTTTAAAATGCCATACCTAATACTTCTGGATGCATACATGTTTAAGTATATTTATACTAATAATTGAGGCTTAAGAATTAGTCAGTTTTCAGTACATCCAAACAGTTGTTAAATGTACTTGGACTGAAGTAGGATGAAAAAATGTGATTAAGGTGGGCAGAATGTTATAGACAAGTCAAAACTGAAACCAAAACAGCCCAGGAATAGTGCTCTGCCTGCGACTATAAAGCTTGCCTGTGCTTTTAGTAAAAACTAGAGTAAGTCATAAATTAAAACTGGTGAACCTGAGAGTGGTAGAATTTTTAGAGGCAAGAAATTTTAAGAGTGAATTTATTCTGTGGGATATTACAAAATAGCTATCCATGACACACGATGTCCTACTCCAACTTCTATCATGTAACCTTGGCATGAGAGTATTTTGGTGAAGAAATTAGTTTGTTCAAGGTTACGTAGCCTATTTTTAAGTTAGAAGCTGCACTCCTGTGTTTTTTTGTGTTCTAGACTGAGCCAGGAGCCCTGGCACACAAACTTGCAAGTTTACCTAACTATTCTTTTGTGGTTATTTGTAGTTCTTTGGCTTTGACTCTCTTGGGAGAGTGCTACAAATATTTGCAAGAGTTTGTCAGGAGAAATTCTATAGGTTGTTCTACACTTGAGGTGTGATATACTTGGGGTATTTTGCTTTTTCTGGTTTACCACGCTTGATATGGTCTCTTCATTCCCACTGCAGGCATATAGGAAGGAAAGCTGATCCGTCATAAAGCTGTATTTTCTGAGTGGAATGAAGTTTTATTTTCATGCTCATAGATTAAGGAGCACTGTACTTAAAAAAAAAAAACAAAAACAAAAAAACTCTTGGTTTTTAAAACAGCAATGAGTAAAAAGTGTATGCACATGTGGACAAATCCTAGAAGGTAAGACATAGAAAAGAACATTAGTTAATGGTGGAGAAGATTACTTATTTACTTTTAATTTATGTGTTTGGGACAGGGTCTCATTATGCAGCTCAGAATGGTAATGATCCTCCAGTTTTCAGCCTGTGCTGGGATTACAGGCATTCACCATCATGCCCAGTCTGGCCGGCCAGCTCAGTGTGCTTGGCCGTGGGGCAGGTATGGCATGTGCTTGGGATCAAACCCTGATCCCCGTGTTTGCCTAAGCAGGTGCTTAGTCTGCTGAGCTATCTCACCAGCCCTTGGAGAGGATCTTAAAAAAAAAACAAACAAAAAACACCTTTCATGTGGTTTGTTTTTGGAGACCTTAGTGACTCTTATAGTAGCACAAAAACTGTGACTAGGCCCACAGAAGGGCCATCCCCTGGGTACATACTTGTGCTCTCTTGGAGCTGTCTGCTTTATTCAGGATTATAGTCTTGTCATTTCAAAATGACAAATCCTATGAGCTTCCAAAATGATAGTCATTTTACAAAATAGCTATAGCTGGCATCGACACTTTAAAAATAAAAGCAATGTTTTGGTCCTGAGTTTAGTCCCTGCCACCACAATAAATAAATAAATAAATAAATAAATAAATAAATAAAATTAACAGTGTTTTGCTAAGTTGCCCAGGGTAGACTCATACTTGCAATCCTCCTGAGTGCTGGACAGGAGTTCACCACTGCACCTGGCTGTCACCTATATACTTTTCCAAAATAAGACTTAAGATGACAACCCTTTGTAGATTAAATGAGACATAGATGTGACTGCTGAATTTACTGGGATCCTGAATTGCTTCTAAATAGGCAATATGAATGTCATAAAGGGCATTATTAGGATACTCACAAAGTTTGAGTAGTGGCAGTATATAGTAAGTATATACACTACTCAATATTATACTTCCTGTTACACTACCTTCCTTTCCTTTAGGAAAAGATCTTACCATCTGTAGTTTAACTTTCAGAGGTATTGAAAAACTGGAAGTGTGTGTACATGCTGGGCAATTGGCACATCCTTCCTTACAGTCAGGTTAGTGTGTGTTAGAAGTGGTTTGCTAGGCAGGTAAATGCAGAGAATTTAGGAGGCTGATAAGAGAGACTGGTTAGTTCTGAAACCTAAAGAAAGTTTGCATAATAACTGTGTTTAATCTGAGTAGGACTAGGGTGGGTTTTCTAGATCAAGAGCATAGCCAGAAGAGATTACTGATTTACATAACGGCTTGCTGTGTTAATGGTTAGAAAGTAGGGTACATCCAGAGGTGCTGGTAAAAAGGTTGACAAGAGGGCCTTCATATTAAACATCAATTAAAATAGCTAAAGCCATAGGAAATATATTTTCTCACACATTTCTCAAATAAATATATTTTCTCACAGAAGGTAGGCTTTAGAATTCAGCAGCTCAGATTTAACCAGCTCATGTGTTGAGTTTTTTAATGCACCCGTAAGCATTGTGAAAGTGATGGTTGCCAAGAACCATGACAAAATCTGGTGAGGAAAAGAAAATTCTTTCTGAACATCCCTTAGTTTGGGATACAAAATATTTTCCAGAAAAATCTTGGCTAGTAGCCATTCAGCTTTTGTAGCTGGAACTGTGTCACCTGGTTGAGGAATGTGGTCATGCTGCTTGCTTATCTGGTCACTTTCTTGTGGACCATGGAAGGTGCTGCCCTTTCTTAGAGGCATTGGTTTTGCCAGTGAGAGGGAGAGAGGTTGTTGGGTAAGCAGGCAAAAAAAAAAAAAATGCTCATTTAGATAGCTTAGTAGAATAGCGCAAGGGCCTGAGTTCAATCCCCAGTACCACCAAAAAAAAAAAAAAAAAAAAACATGCTTATCTCACTACTCTACCAGTGCAGCTAATTTGAGTTTTGGCATCTTACATTCTAGCCATTGTTCTAATCTTATTCTATATGCCATTTTGCATACATTTTCATTGGCTTATTTTTCTGAAACATACACATTTTTTCTACATAATTAATAGATATGTTTTATAATATATGACAGTTTATTAATACATCTGTTATTGGATAGCAGTCATAATAGTAATAGCCATTGGTTACTGAATATGTAGCCCCCATAGGCATTGTTCTCAGCATTTTCACTTAGTTCTCACAGTACCCCTGAGAGTGCAGAAACCAATGTAACTCCTAGTTTCCAGGGGAGGAAACTAAGTCACAGAAAGGCTGAGTTACCTACCTGAGTCTTATGGCTGCTAAGTGAGGAGCTGGAGGCAGATCTGGTTTCGGGTGAGACATTCCCAGTCTATAAGGTCTGTGTCAGACTAAATTGCCTTCTGGGTATTGCTTGCCTTTGTTTTTGTCTCATGTCTTTTCTTTTTTCTGTTTTGGATAATTCCAAGGTGCACAGTCTGCTTGTAGGGGCACAAGGAGGTCAGGCGGTATAGATATATAGATAAAACAGTTCAGAGGCCTGTTTCTTTAAGTGGAACCAGAAAAAAGGAATTGCTTAAATTTTCATTTGACAGCCAGAAAGGATAATTTGTTTTATTTACTATTTTATCATCCTTTGATATTGTAACTTGCTTATATGGTTTGTCCTTTTTTGTGTGTGTGGTTTGTCCATTTGAGAAATGAAGATGCTTCTCATCTTTGTGTATGATTGACATGGTTTTCTCTCCCCTTTCTCTCCCCTCCCCTCCTCTCACTGCCCCTATCCTCTGAGACAAGGTCTCACTATGTAGTTCAAGCTGGCCTTGACTTCCCTATGTAGCACAGGCTGGCCTCGAACCTGTGGCAGTCCTCCTGCCTCAGCCACAGAATGCTCCATTTACAGGTGTGCACTGCCACACCTCCTGGCAAGACTGCTTTTATATAATACAAATATTTAAACGTTTTATTGTTTCTATTTTTTAAATATATGTGTTTATTTTTGGCAGCTTCAATACTGTGAAAAAGCACTAATGTCATGTTATAGCTAGTTTCTAAAATTACTTTTAAATATACTATCATTTAAAATCAAGCTTTAATCTGGTTGCTTTTTTTTTAAATATATTTGGTTGTTGCAGGGTCTCACTACACAGCTTGGACTTGTGGTGATCCTCCTGCTTTCAGCCTTCCCAGTGTCTGAGATTACAGGCATATTGCCACTATGTCCAGAGTCTGGCTGGCTTAGTCTGTCCTGGGGGCAGGGCTGGCACGACATGTGGTACCAGGGATTGAACCGTGAACTGCAGTCCCTGTGCTGGCCTAAGCAGGTGCTTTAGTCAACTGAACTACCTTGCCAGCTTCTGGTTGCTATTTTAGATTGCTATTCATCTAACCTGATGTCCATTTATGCCCCCTCTCCCCAGGTATTCTTGCTAAATTGCTCAGGCTAGGCTGCAATTTGAGATCCCCTTAATTCAGCCTCCCTCAGTATTGGGATTATAGGTACATACTGTCATCCCTGGCTATATCATATTAGTTTTTACACACATTCTTAAAAGCATTTTAATGTTTTAATTTAGTGACTTTCTGGACTTCCCATTGTTAACCCTTAATTTATGTATCTGAGGTTTTTTCTTTTTAATCACACAGTATTATTATTTTTGAATATAGTACAAACTAGCAGGGTTGGCCCTCTTTTTCTTTGTTTAATATTTCCCCTTTCAGACCTTGAAAAGTACTTTTGCTTGTTTTATTTCTCAAATGAAGTTTTAAGTCATTTTGATGTTAGCTTTTTTGTGGGGGAGGGGTACTGGGAATCTGGACCTTGCACTTGCCAGGCGGGCACTGCACTGCTGAGCTGTATCCTTGGTCCTGACATTACTTTTAAGACATATTAGTATCGGTGTGAAATGTCCTATTAAGGTCACATGGTAACATATGACAGTTGGAGACCTATTATGGTTGTTTATTTTCTTATTTCTGTTTAATTTCTAGATTTTGGATCTTTGTTTGACTTGGAAAATGATCTTCCCGATGAGCTGATCCCCAATGGAGGAGAATTAGGCCTTTTAAACAGTGGGAACCTTGTTCCAGATGCTGCTTCCAAACATAAACAGTTATCGGAGCTTCTTCGAGGAGGCACTGGCTCTAGTATCAACCCAGGAATAGGAAATGTGAGCGCTAGCAGCCCTGTGCAGCAGGGCCTCGGTGGCCAGGCCCAAGGGCAGCCAAACACTACAAACATGGCCAGCCTGGGCCCTTTGGGCAAAAGCCCCCTGAACCAGGGAGATTCATCAGCCGCCAGCCTGCCCAAACAGGCAGCCAGCACCTCTGGACCCACACCCCCAGCTTCCCAAGCACTGAATCCACAAGCACAAAAGCAAGTGGGACTGGTAACCAGCAGCCCTGCCACATCTCAGACTGGACCTGGGATCTGCATGAATGCTAACTTTAACCAGACCCACCCTGGCCTCCTCAACAGTAACTCTGGCCATAGTTTAATGAATCAGGCCCAACAAGGGCAAGCGCAAGTCATGAATGGATCTCTTGGGGCTGCTGGCAGAGGAAGGGGAACTGGAATGCCGTATCCTGCCCCGGCCATGCAGGGGGCCACAAGCAGTGTCCTGGCTGAGACCTTAACACAGGTTTCCCCTCAAATGGCTGGTCATGCAGGACTGAACACGGCACAGGCAGGAGGCATGACCAAGGTAAGTAAGCTGAAGTAATCCTTGCTGCCCTACCATGAGCTCTTTCAAAGATGGTAAGATGGGATAATATGGCCACTTCCTGTTCTTCCTGTCAGGCTTTGCATACACCACTACTATGTAGAAAAGACAGATTCGTTCTGTGGAGACTTTCTTTCTGGGATAAAGGTCTTTGTCCCATGTCTTTAAAATAAGGCATTTTGTTTTTATTGTTCTTTTTGTTTTGGTTTTTTTGACACAAGGTCTTGCTGTGTAGTTCAGGCTAGCCCTGAGCTCACTATGTAGTCGAGACTGGACTCAAACTCAAAGAAATCCTCCTGCCTCAGTCTCCTGAGTGCTGGGATTACAAGAGTGTACCACCATGCCCAGCTTTGTTGTTCTGTTTTTTATTTTTTATTTATTTATTTTTTATGTATTTTAGTACAAGGTCTCACTACACAGATTGGACTTGTAATGATTCTCCTGTTTTCAGCCTCCCAAGTGCTGGGATTACAGGTGTGCGCCACCAGACCCAGTCTCATTTGCCATCTCAGCATGCCCTGGGGCTGGGGCCAGCACAGCACTCTGGAAATTGAACCCCAGCCGCTGTGCTCTGCCTAAACAGGTGCTGAGCTATCTGGCCAGCCTCTGTTGTTGTGTTTTTAAACTGGGGGATGAACCTACATCCTTCCAAGTTCTAGGCCAGCACTCTATCCTTAGCCCATTTTATTTTGTTTTGTATCAGGTATTTGGCTAAGTTGCCCATAGAATCTTCAAACTTGTGATCTTCCTGCCTTAGCCTCTTAAGTAGCTAGAATTTTAACCATGGATGGTTAAAATGAGAACTCTCAAGAAGCTACCAGAATAGCTTACAGGTCAAGTAGTTGTAAAATACAGGGAATACCTTTTGCATTGCCACTTTCCAGCACCTGAGGAAAATGTATAAAAAATAAGGCCAGATGGTTGAAAGAGGCAACTTCTACTGAGAATCAACTTTTTATTACACAGTCATTCTAGTAAAGGATACCTCATTTTATACCACTAATGAGTTACTTCCTCTTGTATACCCCCCTGAGATGATTACTGAAATAGCGTTCATCTCACTTCTGAAGAACTGTGTTCCAAGGAGGGTAGGACCTGTCACAGTTAATAAGAAAGAGGTTGGGCAGAATCAGGGGTAAGTACGAACCCTTAATTCCACTAGACAGCATTTGAAGAAAGATCTGGGTTTGTGCCTTTCAGAATTGGAATGAGAAAGGGTTTCTGATATGACTTCGTGGATAGATTAATGTTTATACCCTCCTACTTCACTCATCAGTCCACACTGCCCAGTTTAAATATCCTTTTTATTGTGGAAAACTCAAAGTCATATATAAAAGTAACATAGTAGCATAGTGCAGTGATTCTCAAATGTTTTGGTATTAGGATTTCTGAATAAACTTAAAAGTTACTGAGGACCTCAAAGAGGTTTCTTTAAAATTTTTACAGAGAATTTTAAAACACAGACACATATTACATTAGCAGTCAGACTTGGTGGCATTACACATTAGAGTTTAGAAAATTCCATTTTTATTTTATTTTATTTTATTTTATTTTATTTTATTTTATTTTATTTTATTTTATTTTATTTTATTTTATTTTATTTTATTTTATTTTATTTTATTTTATAACCAGAGATTGAACTCAGGCCTTTGTGCTTGCCAGGCAAGTGCTTATTCTACTGAGCCATCTCCCTGGCCCCGATCTTACAGTTCTTTTTTTTTTTTTTTCACAGATTTTTATTCAAAATCTGGATAGTGCATATTTCAGTCCATGGATAGAGATCATACAAATCCATTAGTTTGTAGTAGTGATGATGAATCCTTTAGAGCTTTAAATAACAGCCCTCTGTGGCATGCATGCCATAGGTTCACTACCACTAATCTGTGAAATCCTTATTTGTTGAAGAAACTGTTATTTTGATTGCTCTTGCTTTTGAGTCTTGCA
Organism: Octodon degus; assembly: GCF_000260255.1. Lineage (NCBI taxonomy): Eukaryota > Metazoa > Chordata > Mammalia > Rodentia > Octodontidae > Octodon > Octodon degus. Next base: position 7,881,001 of record NW_004524597.1, read on the forward strand.
GAGTTCTTTCGAGTCTGGATTTGGCATTATCACCTGGAACACTTTCTTCTCTCCACTGAGGTTTTTTTCTTTTTCTTTTTCTTTTCTTTTTTTTTTTTTTTTTTTTTTTTAAAGAATTATTTATTTATTTATTCATTCATTCATTCATTTTGTGTGTGTGGCCAGCTCAGCCCACCAGGGGGC
>NW_004524597.1:7881456-7892785 GCF_000260255.1 Octodon degus
GAAGGCATTCGAGGAGAAGAAGAAGAAAAAAAAAAAATTCCATCGTGCAGTTCTTGTCTTTGTTAAGAGCCTTTTTCTTACAGACAAGAGTTTGTGAACATGTACTACCTGTATTTGGAAAGCAACCCCTGTTGGTGTGATGAAGCAATTGTTTTTACCTCTAGATACCTCCAAGCACCTATGGTGATAGGAGCTAACATTTTTCAAAGAATTGCCATGGCCTTGTGGTGGGGACAAGGTACAAATTTTAAAATATAAAGCAGAACCAGGCTTCCTAAGCACCTAATATTTTACTCAGTGTAATCAAGGTGTCTTTCTGTTGGAGCACACAGATTTTTTTTTCTTTTTTGTTGATATTTGAAGGGTTTTTTTGTTTGTTTGTTTGTTATTGTTTGTTTGTTTGTTTGTTTGTTTGTTTTTAAATAGGGCCTCATATAGTCCAGGCTGGCTTTGAACTCACAGTAGTCATCCTGCCACAACCTTGCAAGTGCTGGGATTACAGTTGTGTGCCACCACTCCTGCTTCTGTGTCATAATTTCTGAACTTTAGTTTTCCCATATTCTCTCACCAAAGGCAACTATTGTTTCTTAATTTTGCCATAGGTACTCTACATATGTAGAGGCACAGAGAGGGGTGTGTGTGTATGTGTGTGTGTGTGTGTGTGTGTATGCACGTGAAACAGTGTGAGTGTGTGTATGTAGATGATAGCTCCCCTAATGAGTAGTACTGTACTATATCATTTTTTTTTTTAGTTCCTTTCTGTCCACCACTTAACAAGGTGGAAATTGATCTGTGTTTAATACAACTATTGATCATTCTTCATAGATACAATGTCTCTGACTTGGGTATATTTAACTTATAAGAAAGGTGCCCTAGGGCCGGCCAAATAATAGTTCAGCCAAGTAAAGTGCCTGCAAGCAGGCACAGGGGCCAGGGGTTCGATCCCTGGGCCTGCATGGCCTGCCCGGCACCCAGGGTGCACTGAGCAAGCAATTGAGACTGGATGTGGTGGCGTGCGCCTGTAATCCCAGCTCTTGGGAGGCTGTAAATAGGTGGATCACTATGAGTCTGATGTAGTAGTGAGACCCTGAAGAACCTGTAGACCCTCCCTAAAATAAAAAAAAAAGGTGCCCTGTAGGCATTTAGATTGTTTCTAGTATTTGCTATTGTCATGAGTTTGATTCACAAACACTTAAAATACATGTCTTTGTACAGCTGAGAGACTTCTAGATAAATTCTTAGAAATAGAAGTTTTGTATTATAGGATACTGATACTTAAAGATAGATATTACCAAATATCTACAATTACTGTGGAAATTAAACCTTCACCAATAGTAAATAAGTCCCTATCTAAATCATAACCACTACTGAGTATTGTTAGATATAAGTATTCTTGTACTTATTTTATGAGGCAGATCTTTAATGGGACTCATACATTTGTGAATGTTTCTGTTATTCTGATTGCTTATGTTTTTGTCCACCTTTCTCATGGCTCATTTTCCACTTAGTCTTTACTAGATTTCTTTTCTTTGTGTATGAAAAGTTTAAGGTTTTTTTTTCCCATAATTTTATTGACAGGCAAATAGCAATGAGACAGTTTCAAACCAAATTGGTAGGACAGTTTCAATAATTAACACATTGTATACATTCTTTCTAGTGGTTATTTGCTGTACAAGATGCAAACATGATATTCTATTTACAAACACTATTAGAACAAATCCCTCTATTCATTAAGAGAATGTAACATATATCTATCCCAACCATTTTTAATACACAGATACAAAGTGGACATTCGTTTATATATCCCCTTATTTGTTTAGTTCCGTCATTTGAATATTATAGGTGTGTTAACTCAGCAAAATATTCTAAGAGTCCAGTAATCCATAATAGTATTGGGTCTTACGCTTGACTGACAGTGTCAGAATTTGTTGACCTGAGTTCCCTGCAGCTCAATTTAACAACATGGCTTTACTTCTTATACTTCGTTTTTATACTTTTCTGCTGGATGGTTAAGACTAAGATAAAGCAAGACCTATGCAACAAGAGTTGTAGCTTTTGGATCTGATAAGGTCAGTGAAATCCCCTCAGGATTTATCCTGAGATCCTGTCCCTCAGATTGTACATCCTTTGTCAGTGTCAGTTTAAGTTTTTTAATAAATGTTTTCCTTGCCTTTTTTATTTGCCTAGTCTGTTTTACCGGGAACATAGTCACTCCATTATAAATACATAATTTTACCAAGTATGTGTTTCCTGTTCTTTTTTTTTTTTTTTTGACATCATTTATTTTATTTTAAAGAAAAATATAAAAATAAAAACAATGGTACAAAATCTCAAAACAAGATTTTAGGAGAGTAGCAGTGGTTAGTACCTTGTGTATTGTTACTGCCAAAATAGTTTCTCATATTACAAGTTATAGGCAAGAAATAATAAATAAACAACATAGGTACAAACCTATGTTTCCTGTTCTTATGGGAACAAATTGATCCAATTTTTCCTTTATTGCTTTTATTTATTTTTTAATGTATTTGGTACAGGGTCTCACTATGCAGCTTGGACTCATAGTGAACCTCCCGTCTCAGCCTCCAGCACTGGGATTACAAGTGTGTGCCACCACATGCAGTTTCAGTGGCTGCTATGGTACCGGGGATCATACCTGGGTCCTTATACTTGCCAGGCAGGCACTTACGCTGCCGAGCTATCTCCCCAGCCCCTGGTAATCCTATTCCCCACTCATGTGATATACTATATTTTGTAAATACTGTAGTTACTTTTTAGAAATACAAATCTAATTCTGAACTCTCTTTAGTTTCATTGTTCTTTGCTTGTTCTTGTGGCAGAAACACTTAGGATGTTAGATCTACAATAAATTTTAAGACCTGTTGTTGTTGGTTGCTTTTTTCAGATGTGTGGTTCTCATCCCTGGCAACATATCAGAATTACTTGGGCTATTAAAAAAATATAATGCCTGGGGCTGGTGAGATGGCTCAGTGGTCTAAAGCACCTACTTAGAACAAGCTAAGCTCAAGCAAAGCACAGAGACCTGGGTTCAATCCCCCAGCACCACATGCCGGCCTGCTCGCCCCCTGGTTGGCTGAGCTGGCCACACAATAAATAAATAAATAAATATTTTTAAAAAAATATATAATGCCTAAGCCTTACTACAGACCAATTAAATTGCAGTCTCTGCAGCAAGGGCATCAATATAGTTTTTAGTCCTTCATGTGTTTTTCGTGACAAGCAGGGAAGAAAACCATGATTTTATATAAACATTGGAGCTATTTTATTTAAGCAGGTGCTAGTATTACAATTCTTTAAAGATTGGGACATAATCTGTTCCTCATTTATTGGATATTTTATCCTCTTTTTAACACCTGTAGTAATTAACCTGAGATGTTTTTGCTTTATCATTTTAAGTTTTCTCATGTCAAATTAAACCATTCTTGTACTTACAGAATTAAGTTGTAAATGCAATCCTAAATTATATTTGTGAGTATTTTGTTTAGAATTTTTGCTTCTCCCTAATCAGTAATAGGATTGATGTACAGGTCTTTTTCTGTGCCGCAATTTTTCTGTCAGTGTTAACTTGATCAAAGAGAGTGTGAAAGTCTTTCACATCTGTTGTCTGGACTATTTAAGTAGTGTTGGTGTGATTTCCGTGAATCGAAAGGCTTCACCTGTATAGCTCTGAGGGTAGGCCTAAAGCTTTGCCCCACCCCCACCCCCTTCCCTTTTCTTTGAAACTGAATGCTCCTTTCTCCCCACCCAAGTGACTTAACATCTTTGACAACATTCTTGCTTGCTATTTTCTATAGATATTACCCTTTTTGGGCTTTTGGTTGGTTAAATATATATAATAACAACAAATATCCATATATTCATATTTGCTAATGAGAACAACTTGAAATGTTTAATTCTTTTTTACTTCATTTTTTAGAAGTACCAAGTAGGTAGTACATGCTATGTTACCATGGTACAGATTAAGAAGTGGAGGGGCACAAATGTTGAAAACTTTCATGGTCACATAGACAGTAAGTGGCAGAACATGCTTGTATCCCTGATAGTTCAGCTAAGGACCTTTTAATCACTAATCTGTGTATCCTTTTCTTAGGTCAATTTTAAATTTTGTATTTTAATAGACAATTTTATCCAAGTTTTAAAGTTCATGAACTTGGAGTTGTACTAAAATTCTCATTTTTCTTTTAGAAACAGAAGATACCTTTTAGAATATGTGATTAAAGATGTGCCTGCCCCCCCCAATATCCATGAATTTCTTTCAAAATCTTTTTTATTAAATGAGATTATATTTTTTTAATACTAAATGGATTGATTCATAGATAGTATTCAGTACACTTAGCAGCAGTCAGGACCAACTTTTTAGACATAGGATAGCTAAATGCTCAAGAGCAGAGCTTGGCTTCTAAGGCCTGGGGTTAGCTGCCTCAGTTAGGCTCCAGTTGTTACCTGTGGGGAAATTACTTAGGTTGTTTGAGTCCTTCTCCTTTTTCTTCTTCATCTTTGTCTTTTTTGGCTTATTGGTTTTTTCTGTTTTTTTCTTGGTCTTTTGGAGACTGCTTTGCTATGCAGTTTAGGCTGTTCACTGTGTAGTCCAGGCTGTCCTCGAACTTAAAAGCATCCTCCTGCTTCACTCTCCCCAAGTGCTGGGATTATAGACATGTTCCACTGTGCCTGGCTCTTACTGTCTTTTACATGAGAATAATAGTACCTATCTCTGAAAATTGGCATGTCAGCTTAAAAAAGGAAATTTTATAGAATTATTGTGCTAATTAGCAATCCTCCTACCTCATTCTCCCGAGTGCTAGGATTACAGGCATGAGCCACCATGCCAGGCGTTTTACTTTTAACACTTTTGAAGGTTTAATTTAAATGAAGTAACATGAACAGATCTTGGATTTGTCAAAACTCACATATTCATGTAACCCGTCTTCTGTGAAGATGTAGAATGATTTTCTTACCTAAAAAGTTACTTTGTACCCTTCCCTTTTCCTTTTTTCCCAACTCTAACCCAACAGTCACTGCTGGCATTTTTCACTATGGATTGGTTTTGCTTGTGCTCACACTTACCATAAAAATGGAATCATACACTATGTTGTATTTGCTACTCCCAACCCCAAGCTTCTTTGCTTACTACATATTTGCTTATTGAAATTCATCTGTGTGTCCTAAATCTGTAGTTGGTTTTCTTTTTTCATTGCTAAATGGTATTCTGTTGCATGAGTATGCCACAAGTTGCTTAACCATTGTCCTATTGATAAGACATTGGAGTGGTTTCCAGCTTGGAGCTATTATGAATGAATAAAGCTTCTGTGAACACTTTTGTGTAATACAGGTTTTTCATTTCCTTTGGATAAAAAACTGGGAATATACTTGACTGGATAAGAAGAGTCTGTTTCTAGGATCTGAAGGGTCTGGCTCATAGCTTGCAACCTAACAGTGACTTGTACTGTAAAAAGTAGCTTAAAAAAAGTAGAGGTTCGGCCTGGCAGTTCATGCTTGTAATCCTGGCATTTGGGAGGCCGAGGAAGGAAGATGGCCTTAATTCTGAGGCCTGTCTGGGCTATGTAAGTGAGTTCAAGACCAGACATGCTGAACTATAAAAAAACAGAACAGAACACACAACAACTTGTGATAGAAACTAAAGGTTTATGTATTGTGCTGGGAATTGAACTCAGGGTTTTCACACTTATATCTCCAGGCCTTTAGTTTATCCCCTCCCCTCCCCTCTCCCTCCCCTTCCCTCTCCCTCCCCTTCCCCTCTTCTTCCTCTCCCTTCCCCTCCCCTCCCTTGCCTTTCCCTCCCCTTCCTCTTCTCTTCTCTTCTCTTCTCTTCTCTTCTCTTCTCTTCTCTTCTCTTCTCTTCTCTTCTCTTCTCTTCTCTTCTCTTCTCTTCTCTTCTCTTCTCACAGAGTCTCACTAAGTTACCCAAGCTGGGATCAAACTTCCAGTTTTCAGAGTGCTGGCATTACAGATGTACACCACTGTGCTCAGCTAAAAATTTTAGTTATTATTATTATTGTTATTTTAATGTATTTAGGACAGGGTCTCACTATGCAGATCGGACTCTTAGTGATTCTCTTGTTTTCAGACTCCCAAGCGCTGAGATTACAGGCGAGCACCATGCCCAGTCTCAACCCTGACCCCTGCACTCTGCGTAAACAAGCACTTTGGCCAGATAGCCAGCCCTAACATTTTAGTTTTTTAGAGCACTTTTAGTTTTCCAATAAAATGAAGGTACAGTTATTGCCTACATATCATCCCTTGCATACACACACACACACACACACACACACACACACACACACACAGTCTCTCCCTTTGCCAACACTTCCCACCAGAGTGGTACAATTTATTATAGTTGATTAATCCATTTGACACATGATAAGCATCCAGACTCCATAATTTACCTTAGTTTTCATTCTTGGTGATGTGCATCAGTTGAGTTTGGACAAATGTGTAATGTCATGTGTCTGTCATATTGTATATACATAGTACTTTTCACCATAAAAAAAAAGTTCCTTTGGTTAATTCCTTCCCTCAAATCTTAATAGGGGCCTGGGAGATGGCTCAGTAGAATAAGCGCTTCCCTGGCAAGTGCACGGGTCTGAGTTCAATCCTCAGTTCCACAAAAATAAAATAATCCTAACAATAATTTACTAGGTTGTTAAGAGTTTTGCCTTTTCCAAACTATCATATTCTTGGAATCATATGGTATGTAGTCTTAGTTTTATTTCCTTAGTAGAATGCATGCATTTAAGGTTTCTCTTTGTCTTTTTATGACATCCATTTGGCTACTGATGGACATCTTGGGCTGCTTCTAACTTTTGGCAATTATAAATAAAATTACTATAACTATCCATGTGTAGATTTTTGTGTGGACATGTTTTTAATATCTTTGGATAAATACCATTGTGCACAATTGCTGACTCATATGGTAATAATATAGTATGTATAGTTTTGTAAGAAACAAAACTCTTCCAAAATTGTATCATTTTGCATTCCCACTAACAGTGAATGAGAGTTCCTATTGCTCCACATTTTTACTAGCATTTGGGTTTTTTTTTTTTTTGCCATAATTTTATTGATAAACAAATAGCAATGAGATAGTTTCAAATCAAATCGATAGGACAGTTTCAATAATCAACACACTGCTTACATTCTTCTTAGTGGTTAATTGCTGTACAAGATGCGGACTTGATGTCCTATTTACAAACACCATTAGAACAAATCATTCTATTCCTTAAGAGAATGTAACTATATATCTATCCTAACCACTTTGAATACACAGATACAAAATGGACATTCATCTGTATACCCCTTTTTTGTTAAGTTCCGTTATTTGAATATTATAGGTGTGTAAACTCAGCAAAATATTCTAAAAGTCCAGTAGTCCATAATAGTATTGGGTCTTCCGCTTAACTGGCAATGTCCGAAATTGTTGACCTGAGTCCCCCACAGCTCAACTTAACAGCATGGCTTTATTTCTTATATTTCGTCTTCATACTTTTCTACTGGATGATTAAGACCAAGGTAAAGCAGGACCTATACAACAAGAGTTGCAGCTTTTGGTTCTGATAAGGTCAGTGAATTCCCCTCAGGATTTATCCTGAGATCCTGTACCTCAGATTGTAGAGCCTTTGTCAGTGTCAGCCATGTGGATGAGTCACGGCCATTGCTTGGCCAGTGTGCTCTCTGTGAAAGCCTGAGAGAATGTTTTCTCTCCATGTGACTCTCCTAAGGCACACTCTACATCATCGATCACTTTCCTCTTTGGCCCCATAATCTCCTTGATCAGAAAATTTGGGACACTACCGAGTTACATGTCATTACAGTACAAGTTCTCATATGTCCTGAGTCTTAATTGACCTTGGAAGGCTAGGGCCAAAATGTTGGCTTTCCTTGTATCCCTCCTTTTTCTCTAATTTTGGTCTGCAAACTTAGGTTGTTAACCATCCAGAAGACAAGCTTGTTATTATCGAACAACTTAGGCTGTTAAGCTTAACCTCATTATCTGTCTGCATATCAGACATCTTAGGCATAATAAGGAACAGGTATTTTTCATCAAGTATTGATATGTTGAACTTTAAGTCCCTACAGAATATGATAAAAAACATTTAAAAATTAGAATATATTTCAAAAGTAGGCATAAAGAATTATATACTTCTCATGTTTGCACATAAGTCCAAAAATCTCACCATATACAACCTTGAAGCAGGACAGTCCCACAATACTCCTGTTCCTGTCTCTTGCTTTCCTTCACCACCCGCTTCTTGAACAACCATCTACCTGGGAGACATCATAGCAGCAATTTACTAGCATTTGGTCTAGTGGTATCTGAGTGTTTTAATTCACATTTTCCTGATCGTGTGAAACATCTTTTTATATACTTATATATTACCTGTGTATCTTCTTTGGTGGGTATCTATTAAGATCATTGGTCCATAAGGACCTGAGTTCAATCCCCAGTTCCGGAAAAAAGAAAAAAAAAAAAAATCATTGGTCCATTTTAAATCAAGTTATTTGCTTATTATTGAGTTTTAAAAGTTCTTTGTGTATTTTAGATAATTTGCTTACATATTTTTCTCTGTGGCTTGTCTTTTCATTCTCTTAACATTGCCTTTCAAAGGCCAAAAGTTTTTACCTTTGTTTTGTTTTGAAAGAGGGTCTCACTGCCCTTGAATGTACTTTGTTGGAGTTTAATTCACTGTGTTGCCCAGTCTGTCTCCAAATTCACCATAATCCTACTTCCTCAGCCTCCACAGTGTTGGGATTCCATGTGTGTTTCCCAGCTCAGATGTTTTTTGTTTTAATGACATCAGTTTACTTATTTCTTTATTTAACATGTGCTAGTTTTGGTCACTATATGGGTATTTTTCTTGTTTCCATTTATTTGGTTTCTACATTATTAATCATTTGACTTATTTGTGGCTAATATGGAGAAATGTAATTGAGTCTGTACTAATGTTTATAACTTTGATGAGTTCACCTACCAATTCTGTTAATTTGTATACATTTTATTCAGTTTTCTGGCTTTATTACTCTGCGTATAAAAGCAATGATAATGTACATCCTTTGTGTTAATTTGAAACAGAAAGCATTTTTAAACATGCTAGGTGTAGACTTTTTAAATAATTTTTATCAAATGGAGAAAATCCTCTTCTAGTCTTTCTTTGTTGAGTCTTTTGATCTTAAATTGTTACTGAATTTTGTTGTATTTTTCCTTCATTTGCTGACAATAAGTGTGTGTTTTTGTTTTTGTTTTGTTCTTTTCCTCTTCTCTAATTCTTTATGTTAATATGGGAAACTACATCTTTCTGAATGTTGAGCCAACCTTGCATTCCTGGGACAATGCCACTCGATTATGAAATGTTTTTCTTTTTATATTTTATTAATTGAAAAAGCACTCAGGACTTATGCCTGTATTTTTTAAGAGGTATGGGTGTTTAATTTTCTCTTTTTCTAATGATTTTATTCTGGTTTCCCCCTAACCCTAGTTTTTTTGTTGTTATTGTTGTTTTTTCTTCCTATACTGGGGATTGAACTCTGGACCATGAGCTTACCAGGCAGATGCTTAGGCTGCTGAGCTATCTCCCAGTCCTGCAACATTTTATCTTGATTAGCATTATTTGTTTCTTAAGTCTTTGATAAAATTCACTGGTAGAACTCTGGGTCTAGGATTTTTCTTACGGGAGGGTTTTTAATTATTAAGTTATTTTAATAGATATTAAGTTATTCCTATTTTCTACATCGTGTGTTTCTTTGGTCCTTTTTTCAGGTTTATCCCTTGTTTTTATAAATGGTGTTTTTATTTATTTATTTATTTATTTATTTAAAGACAGGGTCTCACTATGCAATTTGGGCTGGCCTTGTGCTCACTTTTATAGCCCCCAAGCTGGTCTTGAACTCCAGAGATCTTCCTGTCAGTCTCCCAAATACTGGGATTATGTGTGGGTCTGGCATGGCTCACCTGGGGTTGGATCCCTGTGCTTGCTGGGTAGGTGCTTAGGCCTCTGAGCTACCCACTTTTTAAAAAAGTTTTAATCATTCTTGCTGTTAAAACACAAAACAAAACTAAACTAAAAAGTTACATCACTCTTGAAGGAAAAATGCTGTGGAAATTAACATAGGTTTGGAAAACTGAATCACATTTTTAATTGTCAGCTAATATTATTCTTTGTTCTTGGTAGAATCATCTTTATTTCTTTTGACATCCCAATTATAAACTGTGGCCATATTGACTTCTGTTACAGTAAATTGATCTCGAAGTAAGTCAAGGTCCTCATCAAGAGACTTAAGGTTCTTCATGGCAGTTGACAAATTCTTTTCCAACAAAGCCTGAACTTCATCAATGTCATATTCGAGCATTACATTAGCCCCCAGCCACAAAACCACTTTATCAGTAGGAGGAATTGAAGCTTTGCAATGCAGTAAAAATCTGGTTTCCAGTGAAACGGTGGGCTTTTTTTCCCCCTCTGTATGTATTTTATAATTTCTTGAAATCTGCTTGATATCAGAAATTTCACCTTTTTTTCTTAGATGTATTTGGTTCTTATAGGGTCTCACTACGCAGTTTGGACTCATGGTGATCCTACTGCTGTCAGCCTCCCCAGCGCTGGGATTACAGGCATGTGCCACTATGCCTGGACTCTGGCCTGCGCAGCCTCTGGGGGTTGAGCTGGCAAGGCATGTGGTACTGGGGATCGAGCCATGGTCCCTAGTCTGCTGAGCTATCTCAGCAGCTGCAGAAATCTGACCTTTTAGTCTGTTTCTTTTGAGCAAGATTCAATTCTATAAACTGATATTTTTGATACTGTTCATCCAGCTTCTTTAATACTGTATCTGCAGTCTCATTGCCAGGCTGTTTCATAAATGAGTCTGGATCTTCCTTCTAATTTTTATTTACTGTGTAAGTGTGGAAAGAAGGATGATGTCATCTGCTTTTTTTTTTTTTTTTTTTTTTTTTTGTCTTTTTGAGACAGGATCTCTATGCAGTTCAGGCTGACCTTGAGCTCATTTGTAGCCCAAGCTGACCTTAAACTCCCAGCCATCCTCTTGCCTCAGCCTCTGGAGTGTTGGGATTACAGGCATGTGTTACCATTCATTTATTTTTGAATTGACTTTGCATAAAGGTGGTTTTCTTGGTTAGAATTTTATTTTATCTGCCTGCCTGCCCTCCTGTCTGCTCTCTCTCTTTTCCTCTTTCTCTCTCTTGCTCTCTTTCTCTCTCTCTTCTCTCTTTCCCTCCCCTCTCTCTCTCTTTTCTCTCCCGTCTCTCCTTTCTCTCTCCCTCCCCTCTCTCCCCCTTCTCTCTCCT
>NW_004524597.1:7892929-7914262 GCF_000260255.1 Octodon degus
TTTTTTTTTCTATCTATTTTTGAGGCAGGGTCTTGCTGCGTAGTTAAGGCTGACCTCAAATTCAGCAGTTCTACCACCTGAGCCTCCTAAGTGTTGGAATTATAGGCATATACCACTATATCAGGCAGGTGTCCTTAATATTTCATTTCCTTCTACCACGTGTCAAATCTCTGTTAATGTTTAGTGCCTCTCTGTGCTTTTCTTGTTTTTCCCTATCAGTCTAGACTAGGATTTGTTAACTTTTTAAAAAATTTTTGTCAATGTATTCCTCTTCGTGTTTGCCAGTAGTAGTGGCAATGAAACCAAGGACTTTTATATAGGGCTACATCTGCAGTCTTGTTTTATTTTTTATTTGAGACAGGTTGGGCTAAGTTGCCCAAGCTGATTTCAGATGTTCTTTCCTACTCTTCCAAAGTGCTGGAATTACAGAAATGCGCCACTGTGCCCAGCTTTGAGTTTTTTATGTAATTCCATTTTTTTTTTAATCTACTTAGTTTGGGTTCTGAATGCTTTGGGTGGGCCACCACTTCTGGCTCTCCTAAATTTTATATATATCTTCCATTTCCTTGTATTAAACCAGTAAATCCCCTAAGTATTTCTATAATTATATCCCATAAATTTTAGTATCACTTAATTCAAAATATTTTCCTATTTCACTTGTGACTTCTTCTTTGACCTCTGGATTGTGTTAGCTTAATACTTAATTTTCAAATATTGGAAATTTTGCAGATACTGTTCTAGTACTGATTTTTAAAATGTTTGATTTATTTATTTATTGGTATCAGGAAGTGAACTCAGGACCTCGTGCTTGTTAGGCAGATGTTTGTGCCACTGAGCTATATCCCTGGCATATTACCGATTTCTAATTCCATTCTTTTTTCTTTTTTAAACTTTATTTTATTTATTTATTTATTTGTGTGGCCAGCTTAGCCCACCAGGGGGCGAGGCTGGCTGGCATGTGGTGCTGGGGGATTGAACCGTGGTCCCTGTGCTTTGCTAAGCTTGTTCTAAGTAGGTGCTTTAGACCACTGAGCCATCTCACCAGCCCCAATATTCTGTCTTGAAGTCTTAATTTTTTATATTATAGTCCTTTTTTGTAATGATTAGTGCTCACGAAGTTTATTTTTTCACCCCTTTGTCTCTTTTGAAGTGTGCCTCTTAATAACAGCATATGGGTAAATCTTATTTTTTATATATCCTGACAATCTTAGGCTTTTAATAGGAATGTTTATTTACATTTAATGTTGATAATGGTTAGGTTCTCCTTATTGTTTTTCCTTTTTATCCCTTTTTTGTTTTGTTCCTTTTTTCCTCCTTTTTTTTGAAAGATAGTTTCAGTATTTGTTATCTCATTGTGTTTTATTTGCAGTGTTTAAATACAAAATTCCAGGGTATGGTCACATTTTATTGCCTCTGCATGTCTAATAATTTTGACTCTATAAGGGACCTTGTGGATGACACATGGTTGAATAGGGTTTGTTGTCCTCAGAATGGGTTTCATGTTCATTACAGATCAATTTTATCCATCCAAGGTTATTTTAAAACTTTTGTAGAGGGCTGGTGAGATGGCTCAGTGGTCTAAAGCACCTACTTAAAACAAGCTTAGCAAAGCACAGGGACCGTGGTTCAATCCCCCAGCAGCACATGTCAGCCATCCCCACCCCCTGGTGGGCTAAGCTGGCCACACACACACACACACAATAATAAAATAAATTAAAAAAAAAAAAAAAACTTTTGTAGAGCAGACCTTGAATGCCTCTGTTTAAGACACAGTGAAGAAAAAAAAAAAAAAAAGACACAGTGGTTTGGTGCAGGGAGGTGGTGTCTGTTCAATTCCTGGTCTGGTAAGAAAGGCCTCAAAACTACTGATCAGGGCTGGGGAGATGGCTCAGTGGAATAAGCACTTCCCTGGCAAGCACAAAGGCCTGAGTTCAATCCCCAGATCCACTAAAAACAAAAACAAACAAACAAAAAAACTATTGATCATAGTTTCTGTCTCTGGCATTGTGCCATCTCCAGAATCTCTTCAGCTCCTAGTTTCTTAGTATTCACACACCTGAGGACTGCTCAGGTGGTATCTGCTATGTGATTATATGTAGATTCACTAGGGTTGTTCTGCCTTTTGATGATTTGATTGTACCATAGTAAGTAATGGTGACCCAACGTGATTATATTCTTCACATTAAAATTACTTCTGTTATTTTCTAAATTGTTCACAGAATAAGTTCGGTGCATAAAACTGGAAAATACTGTGCCTAACATTCTTAACGTACATGGGTCAAAATCATAACTTCAAGGACTGGTTTTTCCAAAATGTTTTTGCTGTATTTTGGAAGGAGTTACAGTATTGTAGACAGTCATTTACTGTCCATCTGTCACCCAGCTAACAATACTTAAGGGTTTTTATGTTGATTACCATGTGATTTTTTGGCATTTAAAAATACATATATTTGCTTATAACATAAAATTTCAGTGCACAATTTTGTGAATAGCAGTTACTATATATGCTCTCTGTAATTATCTTAAGAGTATGCAAGGACCTACCCTTTATTCCTAGCAGTCTGATATTGGGTGCTTGGCAAACACGGTCTTGCATCATCTCAAAAATTTAATAATTCTGTGAAGTGAATACAAGACCTGTTTTACTTAAGGAGTAAAATTTTCTGTTCCAGTTTCTTGCCTGTTCAGATTATTCAAATTATACATGTTACAAAGTAGCATACTTTTATTTGAAACCTTCCCATAACTCCCAAAGTCGATATTTTTTTCTACTATACCTTTTTTAAAAAAAATAAGATAACAGGGAAATATATAATATTTCAGTATAATACTTACTTTTTGTGTCTGAAACAGGTCTCTCCCATACACAAAATATATAGAACAGATAACTGAGGCATGAGTCATTTACTAGGAGTATATTTCTTGGCTAGGAAAGATTTTACTGCTGACATCTCATAGAAACATCTTTGTCAGCTATGCTTTACCTGTGATCTGAGCAGGTTTTATAAAATCCATAAGGACATGGACTTTTCTGCCTAGAAAAATGTATGCTTGCCTAAATGTAGGAAAGGAGCAGTAATTATAATTTCTCTTACATGTGTTTCTAAAAAGTTATTTTGCCTCTTAAATACTTTACTTACATTATGGTAGCAAAGAATAGTCAAGCATTGTGGTGCACATCAGTAATCCTAGTAACTGAGAATGCTAGAGTAGGAGTACCAGAAGTTTGAGATCAGCCTGGAAAGCTTAGCAAGATCCTATCTCAAAATTTAAAAAAGGGTTGAGGATGTGGCTGAGTGACAGTGTTTGCCTAGTATGCACAAGGTAGTATTCATATCCTAGTACTGTGCCCAACAAAAGTTTCATTTATAGCTTCCCATTTTTAAAATTTTCAACACATAAAATAATAATATGAACACCTGTTTCTATTAGTCAAAATTATCCCTGTTGATATTTATTATATTTTTATGATAGTTTTTTTTCCATCTCTAGAGGTTTTTTTTTGTTTGTTTTCCTTGTAGACATGGTCTCACTATGTAGTTTAATTTGGCTGCCTTCGAACTTACTATGTAGCCCAGGCTGGACTTGAACTTTGAACAGTCCTCCTGCCTCAGCCTCTAGAATGCTGAGATTACTGGTGTGTACCACCATATCCTGCCCAACATTATTATTTAAAACTTATTTTTGAAATGTATTATCATTTTTATTATTATTAATATATTTGGTTGTTACAGAGTCTCGTGGTGATCCTCCTCTGCTTTCAGCCTCCCCAGCTCTGAGAGCTGGTATTAGGGGCATGTGGCACCACGCCCCAGCCCATCCTGGGGGCAGGGCTGGTGCAGCATGTGGTACTGGAACCCTGTGCCTGCCTAAGGTTGCCTAAGCAAGCATTTTAGTCTACTGAGCTATCTCACCGGCCCCTAGAACTGTTTTAGATTTGTAAAGAAATTGGAAAGTAGCACAGTGCCTCATCTCTCTTCTCCCTCATTCCCACACTGCTTCCCCTGCTTACATCTCATGTTACAGTGGTATCTTTGTCACAATTATTAAATCAGCATTAATAATACCTGATAATTAGTTGAAGTCCATGCTGTAATCTGATTTCCTTGTTGTTTGTTGTTGTTGTTGTTGTTGTTGTTGTTGTTTTTGTTGTTTTTTCCTTCCTCCCTGTCCTTTCTGTCTTAGGAGCCCATTCAGGACAACCATACTGCCTTTAGTTTAGTTTAGGTTTTTGTTTTTCTTTTCTTTTTTTTTTTTTTTTTAAAGTTTCCCTATACTTCTCTTGGCTGTGACATTTTCTTAAAACTTTCCTTTGTTTTTAGTGACCTTGATGGTTTTGAGAACCACGCAGGTTAAATTATAGTTTCTCTTCTTTGGGGATTTGTCTTTTTCTAAGACTGAGGCTCTTGATATTTTAAAGGAAGATAGTTAAAATAAATGTTCTCATCACTTACTATGAAAGGTACACACTGTCATCATGACTTAACATTGTAGTTTTTGCTTGTGGGTCCCTGGCTGAGGTCTTGTCTGTCAGCTTTCTCCATGATAATGTTACCGTTTTTCCTTACTGTCCTCCTTGGGAGGAGTTATTTTGCAGCACACACATAATGGTATGGAGGACCGTGTTTTGCCTTCATTGTCATGTTCACAACCAGGCTGTAATTCTCATGTCTTGCTGCCACACAGCTTTTAAGTCACTGGTGCTAAATGTATGACTGTATCATTGCCTAGCTTATACCATCTGATAAGACTTTCCTGGACTTAGCCTAAGTATCTTTGATTACCTTTGATGTCCTTGCTGAGATACATGCTCCCTGAGTAAAAGTTCCACTTTCTTTTTGGTTGTGGACATACAAGTGAGCCCCTTCCTGAATGTTCTGAGGGTGCTTTAAGCATCCACATGATCAGAAACATGAAATTAATGTGAGTGATATATTCTCATTAGGAAAATACAAGTATCTCTCAGTGGGTGGTAATTTTCAAATTTATACTAGTATGTCTGTGCATCTGTATGGCTACATATTTAAAGATAAAAGAGTATGATATTTCAGTTTCTTGTTTTAAAAAAGTGGCATATTGGGCCAGCCAGATAGCTCAGTGGACTAAAGTACCTGCTTAGGCAGGCACAGCAGCCAGGGTTCAATCCCTGGGGTGCCATGCCGTTCCCACCCCTGGCATGCTTAGAGACAGTGATTGAGACTGGGTGTGGTGGTGCACGCCTGTAATCCCAGTGCTTGGGAGGCTGAAAACAGGAGAATCAAATCTGATCTGTGTAGTGAGACCATGTAGACCCTATAATAAATAAATAAAAATATAAATATATAAATAAATAAAAGTGGCATATTAGCCAGACTTGGTGATACATGCCCATAATCCCAGCACTTGGGAAGCTGAGGCTGGAGAATCACTGTGAATTTGAGGCCAGCCTGGGCAGCAAATTTAAGTTTAAGGTCAATCTGAACAATATAGTGAGAATTTTTCATTAAAAAACACACACACATAGTCAGAAGTAATATTTGTTGCTTTTTGTCTGAATCTGTATGGAACATATACTGAACAATATCATACATTTTTATGTTTTTCTGCTAAGTAATGAAGAGTGAAGTGGAAAACAGGCCATCTTAAATTTTTCATAGAACGAGGCAGGGGAGTGGGGACTTTAAAACTTGTCTTGCTGTTGTTACATTTGTAATTTTAGCAGTTGGGCTATGTGCCTGTCTGTTTTCATATATTAGAAAGTCAAATAATTTCAGAGTATTGTATGATGTTAGAGATTTTCTGTGCTCTATTTTTGGAAAGAGATCTTAAAGCCATCTCAGTACTTTGTGGTTTTCAAAGCATTTTCCTGTGTGCTGTCCTTTTGAAGTTGGATACAGAAACTCACAGTGGCCCTGTGTGAACGAAGAGAGGTATATAATCTCAGCAGCAAGCAAGTATTCTGATCAGGCGCAGGGAGGCAATGCTTGAGATAAAGACAGGCCAGTAGGAGGTTACAGAGTGTACTCCCCCAGCCTTGGCATGTCTGCCTCAAGGGTCATTAGAGAACCAGAGTTACTCCTGTTTGACAGCTGGGTCTCCGGTCGTCAGCGTGTAGCTTAGCCGCAGTGTGCTATTGCTGCCACTGTAGGCCCACTGAATCAAAGTGAATGACCAGGAGTTGAGAGGTTCTGATTTTCATAGGCCTCAGGATTTGATTAGAGAGATCTGAGCAGCTTTCATTGTGTTTGTTGATGTTGTGGATGATGCTCTCCTGAGTCAGTGCTTACCTTTTAAGACTAATCAACAACATTAGTAACTGGCTTACTCCTCCTTCCAGTTGATGTCCTTATTTATTTATCATCTTTTTGAGACTGGGTCTCGCTATGTAGTTCAGACTGGTTTTGAGCTCACTTTATAGACCAGGCTGGTCTTGAATTCGCAATGATCCTGCCTCGGTCTCCCAAGTACTGGAATTACAGGCAAGTGCTGAGATTACAGGCATGCACCTCAATGCCTGCCTCACTTCAATTAACTAAAACCTTTCATCTGTCAGTTACCTCCTTGCCAGATGGCTGCTCATCTTGGGACATTGTTACAGATATTTAGATCAAGGAGAGGTAGCCTTTAGAACTACAAGAATGTAGGATATTCAGCCTTTTTTAGGTGTCTTGTGGCCATGTTTTCACTCCTGCTGGTGATGTAGAGCAACTGCAGTTGCAGTTGAACGTTATTTTTGTTACAAAACCTGTCCTTTAAGGCTCAGAGTGACCTTTTGAGCCTCTTGTCAGCTTTCTGGACTAGGACTCCTCCCTTCCTCTTATGATCCATTCCAGTCAGTTCAGTGCCATCTGTTGATTGTTCACATGTTTTCCTTGTAGTTTATGTCTTTTACCTTGGATTTGGGAGAACTTGACCACTGCATGTTTGCCCACTCTTACTACATGGTACTTTCCTTCTGAAAGATTCATAGTAGATTGCTTTCCTGGTTGATAAATGTATTATCTCAGCTGTTCCAACTTCCATGGTCTTGTAGACAGTGCTGAGACTCAAGGCAGGTAGGCAGTGTGATAGCTTCCATATGTTTAGTGCTCTTGGGGTCTGTGATTTCTGTATGTACTTTCCAATTATAACTGCCTCACCATCTAAACTGGGGAACTAAACATTTTTGGCAAAGTTCTGATTAAGTCTCTTGCTTGGGTACTAGATAGATATGGATGAAGTGGTATCTGTGGCTTCCTGAATTTGAACCAGAGTTCAGATAGCAGAGATAATTGTACTCTTCTTGTATGAAGAGCTATAGGTGAGATTGCTAAAGCAGTGAACATAAGCAATTAGAGTAGCACACAACTTTTTCTTGTGCCCTGATTATACTTGTTTACATTTCCTTTTTAAAAAGTTTATTTATTTACCTATTTGATACAGGGTCTCACTATGCAGTTCAGACTTGTAATGATCCTTCTGTCTCATGCTCCCCAGCGCTGGAATTGCAGGCATGGGCCACCATGCCCAGTTTTGGGTCCTGGCATGGTGCGCCCAGGGTACTGGGGCTGGCATAGCATGCCGTACCAGAGATCAAACTTGGGTTGTTGTGTTTGCCAGGCAGATGCTTAGAGTGCCGAGCCAGGTCCCCAACCACTGGTTATATTTGCTTACCTCTTAGCCTTCTCAGCAAAGACTGGGTGTAGATATCTGGTAGTAGTTAGTGAGCTTCATTCATTTAGACTTTTTTTCTGGTCATGTATTTTACTCTACAGCAAAGTATGACAGTTCATAGCTGTGTTATAATCATGGTAAATTTGATTTAAATTACGACCTAGAAGTGATCTCTTATTCTGATAGTCCTAATCAGTTTGCTCTACCTAGTATTCAGTATGTAATGACAACTTCAGTTAATATTGTAAGGACAGCTCTGCAGTCAAATAATGGGGCATCTTGTCACTATGGTCAGTCGAGATGTTTGAGTAGAGTAAAAGCATTTTTTCCTTATGATAAAATAATATTTTGTGTAAACATTTTGACTAACATAGACAGTATATAGAAAAAGAACCCTCCTATTAAATACAGATTGTGTGTGTGAGTGTGCATGCATGTGCTTTATATACACTTCTTTCTCTTTTTTTTAATCTTCAAGGAACTTTTTCTTGCCAGTAATCAGTGTCTTTGTACAGTCCCAGAGGTGGAACTGTTTGACCCACACCACCAAGCCTTTACATTGATTTGGCACCCCTCACTTTTCCTGACATCTCTTGTGTCAACCAGGGCTTCCTTATCCTCACCACTGTACTAGCACCAATCAGGAAGACATGATTTAAAGACATTTTCCTGTGCCAGGTATAGTTTGATAAGATCTTTCACACAAAGTCACATATGCTTTTAAATAGCAGTGTCTTTGAGTGTGCTTAATACCTCAAGTTATGGCATTTAATGTGCTAGGCTTGTTTTCATCTAGCCTTCTTGCTCCTGAGACCAGGAGACTCACCAGGAGGAAACAGCATAGGACCTGAGCTGACAATGGAGATGTCCCTATGGCCACTTTGTGTGCTCACCTTTAAGTGCTCCTGCTTTACACATGAAAACTAAGGTTTAGAGGGGCAAGAACGTTATCCCCATTGTAACATCTGTCAGAAGCAGGATTGGAAACAGTCTCCCCACTGCCCTTTGTCCAGTATTTTTCCTTGTGTGTTAATGCAGGCACTGGAGAGGTATCGGCCCTAAAGGCTATGATGCTTAGGTATACCACTAGTATTAGGGTACTAGGTTCATTGTGAGAAGGCTGTAGAGAGAGCTAGGCTTGAGTTTCTGCCTCTGTAAGTCACAATGTCTTAAGTCACTTCTGTAAATCACAGCTTCTTGAAGACTTTTCACCCAAGTGAAACATGTCAGGAGTTGGTGAATACTTCCTTCTCACTTTCCAGTTAGGAGTTATTTGTTCAAGGTCAGATCAAGGGCAGCACATTTTCCTGAGTGTCCTCCAAGGTGGCGGCTATGAGAGTTGAGCCAAGTGGGAAGTGGGCTGCTCATCTGTCCAGGTACTTTTGCCCAGTTTAGTACCCCAGGTGTGCTTTGGCTGCATAGTGCTACCTGTTGCATTGTTAACAGTGATGTATTTCTCTTATTCTCTGTCACCATGTTCAGATGTAGGAACTGATAAGCAGCTAGCAAGTGATAGCAGACAATTGAATATGCTCTGTCTTTCAACGAACGCTGCTTTTCTTGGATTTCTTCCAACAGGGTAGATTGCCAAGTGAAAATGCTTTTGGCTTTACAAATGATCTAGCCATGCTCTGTGTTAGTTGTGGTTCTTTATTATGTCACTAAAAAAAAAGATATTTTTACTCCTTAAAATATTTACACATTATTGTTCCTTGCATACTGAATTGTGTTGTTTTTATATACTTTATATGAATTTATGGTTTTAAGTGTATTCCATCTTGTGGAGAATGATGCTGGATATCCTACCTTAACAAAAAGGTCAGACAGAAGCCATATCCAGTGGAGATGGTGCTACTAATTAATGGGTGGGAAACACATGGATTTCTTTTTTCATGAAAATGTTCTGTTCTTCATACTCATTCATGTTCTATTTTCTATAGTTTTGTTTAAATTTCAGTCCAGGCATTTTAGCTTAGGATATTTTGATCATATTGCTTGTTTTTTGAGTTTGAAATTAACATTAAACTTATTGTTTTCAAAGCCGGAAAATAGAGTAAACTGGAAATGTTTGTGTTTCATTGGGACAGTTTGAAAAGTTTTGTCAGCTTTCATATTTCTCTAAACTTGTCTCATAATTATGTACCAATGATTCTAGCTGGCCTCTCATTACACTACAGCCTGTGTGTTTTAAGCCACTCTCATGCATTATATGTTATTTGAAAAGTGTCCCTGTATTTCATTATTGCCTTAGGCGTATATAGGAAAGAAGCTTTACCTAGTGTATAGTGATCATCCTCCAAAGATGCAGAGTAATTATCCCCATAAAGTAGCCAACACTCATAGCACTTCTGCATGTCAACTTCTCTTCTGTGAGCTTTGTGGATATGAATTTCAGACTCACACATCCCTGAGATTAGGTGCTGTTTACAGATGATGAAGTCAGAACATCAAGAGATTTTAAGTAAATTGCGCAGGATCACCTAGCAATTAGCAAAGCTGTAATTTATTCCAGTATTATCTCCAGAGGCCACACACTTGACCACAAGGGTATATACCACTTCTCTAAATAAAATTTTATTTGTGGTTGTTTTCCAGTAGAATTTTTTGTATTCCTTCCACTCCAAGACATTGACTTAGTTTTGTCCAGCTTGGTCTTTGCAAATAGAGCTCATGTCTCTTGTCTAGCGGCACTCACTCATTTGAGTTCCATACGCTTGTAGTGTCATGCCCAACTGGAGGTAGGGACAAACCACATACTACAGGGCAGAGATTTTAGATGGAGAATATGGAGTCTCACAGTGAGTTCTTGAGCTTACTTGATATGTTTGAGTTTTCTGTACAATTCTTTCCTTGTTTATGAAGTGATTTAGTTAGTACTCTGGATTGTCCCTACTAAGTTCACTGCTGAAGATTGTATTGTTTCTTTTTTGTATGCCTTTTGACCAGCAAAGCTTTATTTCTTCCAAACACTGCTGTGTATTGTAGTTTTAAGTGTATATCAAGGTGTTCTAGGACAGGAGCTTTCTTTTCTCCCAATAAATATTCTGCTTGTTAAAAAAAAAAGTGTATATCCAGGTATAAGGGAAACTGAAGTCAGTTTTCAGAACAATGTGATCTCATTGGTGGACTCTGAAATCACATCATACTAAGCATTTGCTGCTACCTGAAAGTGTTTTCTCTAAGGCCCAGCTGAGTCTTAAGTGAGATACTGTTTGGTAGTGTATGTCTGCCTAGCCTCTTCTTCCCACTGGTCACACAGCATGTCATGTCCAGACACTTAGCTGTGGTCTGACCCTTCCTTTGAATGAGTAGTATGTTGCAAGTGATTTATCTGGAGGTGAAAATCAGGAGTTCATTTATGACAGGTTGTTTTTCTGCACAGTTGGTATCTGTAGAAGGAGACTGTGCTTCAAGATGTGTATATGTTACCTGGGATTGTTTGCAATCAGGGCTGAGCTTGCTCTTCTCTGAGCATTATAGATGCGGGGGGGCGTTTTCTTTCCCAAGATGGTAAGTGTTCATCATCTTTAGTACAAGGTCTCACTATGCAGCTCAGACTCATAGTGATCCTCCTCTTTTCAGCCTCCCCAGAACTGGGATTACAGGCGTGCATGACCATGCCTGGACTCAGTCACTGGCTTAGCATACCCTGGAGGCAGGACTGGCACAGCACACATAACTGAGGACCAAACCTTGGTCCCTGCGCTTGCCAAAGCAAGCATTTAGTCCGCTGAGTTATTTCGCTGGCCCATGCTATTTCCCTGATTTTTAAAGATTTATTTTTCTTCAATTTATATTTTCATTAAATGATTACTTTAGACCTCCACAGAAACCCATGAATCAAGTTAAGAATAAAAGAAACCCAAACCTTTGTTGTTTTCTTCTACTTTGGAACACCCAATAACTGGGATGCTCTCTGTCTTTGTTGTTTTCTGGATCTACCTCCACTTTTTATTCAAAAATCAGTCTCTACCTAAAAGTATCCTAAGAAATGATGTTCACATACAGGGGATCTCTTTCTTTTCAATAGAGGTTTTTTTTTTTTTTTTTTTTTTTTTTTTAATGTTCTTGCTTCAGAGGAAAGAGGTCTTGATTTCCATGTGAACTGTCCAAGCTCTCCAGGTGGCTATGTCAAATTCTGCTGTTCTTCTTCAGGAGATGTTAGGGCCCCCTTTGGACTCCCTTTGAGAATCTAATAATGCACCTTTTCCCCCTAAAATATTCACATCACAGAAAAACTTGCATGCCTATTACCACCCAAACTACTCTCTCCTTTTACTGCTGGCTACCGAGGCAGTCCCTAGCCATTGTCTCATCCTGTTGGATTCTAGGCTGCTGTAATGGGAGAGAAACTTCCACTGGTATAGACCTGCTGTGAAGATGTTTCTCTTTTCGACCATCCTATAGAGGAGCATGAGCATGGGTATGTGACCCATGTTATTATAGAGCCTGTTATGGAAAGAAACTTGTGCTGGGATGATATGCTTGTATTCTTTCAGTCTTATCTCCTTTTCAGTATCAGAACCATTCCTCCTTAACCCCCTTCGTATTCCTTGTGTTGTTTTCATGAGCTTTATACAGACTGGCTCTTACTTAACCAAGTGAGTTAGGTGGGAAAAGTAGCAAGAATAGGGTTCTCATTATTGCAGGAGAGAGAGGGAATCATTTTCTCTTTACACTGAGATCTTTCTTATTGATACAAAACACTTGTCCCTTATTCTGAAGTAAGCAGAGAGCTATTTATATCCAGAGGTGACCACTGAAGCTGAGGGATCAGTGTTTCACAGCCCAAATTGGAGGCCCTGTGCTAGGGCCTAGATGGGGGTCTTAGCACTAAAACAAAAGGTTTGATACCACAAAGGACTCTCTTCCTTGTGGATAGATAGGCCCAGATCTGGGCTTAATACTTTTCTCATTTTTCTAGTGTTTTTTCCTTACACAGATGGACTACAGTGTACAAGTTTTTATTCTCAGTGAAAAGAGATGTAGCACCTAAGCAGGTTTCTGAACACCTAATTGATAACAGTTGGTTACACTGCTTTTTCATGGGAAAATTTGGTAAGAGTTGTCAGGCACTATATAATATGTTTCATTATGGGAGAGCTTGTGTTTTCTTATTTATTAATGTATTTAGGACAGGGTCTATAGGGTCTCACTATGTAGATCGGACTCATAGTGATTCTCTTGTTTTCAGTCTCCCAACCGCTGAGATTACAGGCTCATGCCACCATACCCAGTCTCAATGGCCATCTCAGGATGCCCCTGGGGCGGGGCTGGCAGGGCCCACCGGGGATCGAACTGGGCTACTGTGCTCTGCGTAAGCAGTTGCTTTAATCCACTGAACTATCTGGCTGGCCCTCTTTTTAAAATTCTTAGTTAACTTTCCTATTTTCTGAAATTGAACTTAGTTAAATGCAGACATTCCTCATGTAATGGTTCAACTTTCATGCCTGCAACTAGGTCATTAAATGAATTGGTTGCTAAATGAGGAATTGTAAATAGTATGTATATTGCAACATTCAGGACTAAAAAAGAGTCCAAAGGAAACTCCAATTTGATGATTTTGCTTATATTTGCATAACTCCTACTTGTAGCACTGTAATGTATAGCAGACCATAAACTACTATACCATTACTGAACAGTTCCAGTTTTTGTTCTGGTTAGCTTTTTAAATTTTATTGGAAAGATTTTCTTGGAAGTTGTCTATAGCAGCCTTAAACCAACTCTTGAAAACTTCAGTTGAAAATAAAGCCAAATTGACTAAATTATTGTCTAATAACAGGAAATTAAAAAGAACTAAGTAGGTTTTTAATTGATTGGAATTTGACATCTGAATTATATTTCCTTTTGAATATTGGAGTTTAAAAGTATGTTGTAGACTAGAGGTGTAGTTTATTGATAGAGTGCTTTACTAGCATGCTTAGAGATTCAATCCCCAGTATTTGGTGGGGGTGTTCAGTGGGTTTTGGGGGTCACCCATATCCCTTTTGTTTGTTTGTTTGGGGATGGTGGTCTTTTTTAAAATTTATTTAGATAGGGGATTTTTTGGTTTGTTTTTTGTTTTGTTAGAGATGGGTTTTCCATTGCAGTTAGAGAAGCTGTATTTGGAGACCAATGTTCAATTTGATCAATGGAGACTAGATACAAAATAAGAATTCAGAAATCAATAATTTGTAGAAGCAAGTGGCTACTCCCTAAAACTGTACCAAAGATTGGTGTGTAGCCCTTGAGTTATACCTGTCTTTGCCAGGAGATGGTTTGGGATGCCACCTAATATGCCTGGAGGTGGGGGTTGTAGCCTTTCAGAGGACTACCTGACCTCTTTGGCCTCACTGTTAACTAACTTTCGGCTGGTAAAGGGGAGGCTGTAGCTGGGTCTAGGGCCAGAGACCCCAGCCCTGACCTGCCATGCCATGATAGCCTGCATTTGTTTTTATCATAGGTTCAGTATGGTATTCTACCCACTCACTACCACTGTTTTTCCAAATGTGTAGATCCTGTGGGCTGGACAGTCCTTACATGTTATCTGTATCCTTAGACCTCTATGGTTATTATCTTTTGAAAATCAAAGCCATATTAAAATTGTCCATCTTATATGGCCAAGGAGAAAAGGTGCCAAGAAATTTCCTGCAGGAATCTATCATAGTCTTCTCAAAAATATGGTTATTACTCTTTGACATAAACCAGTTAGAAAATGCCCCAGAGTCTGAACACAATTTTTATTCCCCAGTGACTAGATAAACCCACCCCCTTTCCCTTTGGTATGTTGAATTTTGGAACACTATCAGAAATATATGTGAAATTTTAGAAATAGATTTTTTAAACCAAGTCAGGTGAACTTTGAGAACCATGGGCCTCCTTTGAAGCTTGTTGGTCTCTTTATACTTGTTTCTCTGTCTTCACTGAAGAGCCACTTAGTATGTTAATTCCCAATATGCCTAACAGCCATCTACTTTGAAGCTAACAAATCATATCCTAATTAATTAGAAATTTCCAAAGGACCTTGATATTTTGAGGTTGTAGATAGCAGAGGCAAAGTTGGTGAAGCATCTACACATACTTAGAACTGGTATCTGCTCAAAACAAACATTTGGTAGATACTGATTGACAAGTGAGGGTGTCAAGGGTGAATGAATGCATATTTGGTCCAAAGTAGAGATAAGAACTAGAACTTGCAACTAACTATTGTTTTTTGTTGGTTTGAGTATTGAGTTCTTCAAGAACAGTGTTTCAACAATTTGACTATATGTAGTACACAGAAATTCTGAAAGTAGTAATTGGTGTATATAATTAACATAGTATTATACTTTCTAAAAGTATATATTCCTACTTCAGTTCTTCTAAGTTTTTTATTACAATTGAGGGAACCTAGTTAAAAATCAAGAGTGCCCTTGGTCACTCTGCTAGTATTTCACCTTAAGTCTCTTGAATCTAAGACTGAGTTCTTTGGTGAGTATGGTACAGGATAGGGCAAAAGTGGCAGCTAAACTGGGTCTGCTTTCAGAAAGATAAAGAAGGTCAGCTGTGAGGGCTGCATGGGGAAGGAAACCATTTGTATAAGAGAATTCACATAGCAAAGCCTTTTTGGCAGCACTTTTATTTATTTATTTTTTTAATGTATTTAGTACAGCGTCTATAGAGTCTCACTACACAGATTGGACTCATAGTAATCTTATTTTCAACCTTCCAAGCACTAGGATTACAGGTGCACCACCATGCCCAGTCTCACTCGCTGTCTCAGGGCACCCTGGGAGTGGTTCTGGCACAGCATGCCGGGGACTGAACCCTGGTCCCTGTGATTGCCTAAGCAGGCGCTTTAGTCTGCTGAGCTCTATGGCCAGCCTGATATATTTATGATTTTATATGGGACATTTTTGCACAAGAGTGCAAGTTGGAATTAGTTGGAATTAGTTTTGTGTGTGCAGCTTAGTTTTTAGAGCTAGAAGAAATGTGATCTATCTCCTTCAAGGTGCCTTGCAGAGGAGGAGATGGAAATTCCACAGGAGAATTGTGGGTTATCTAGAGTGGATGCACTGGCATTGGCATTTACCACTTGGCACTGATAGTGGTTTTTTCCCCCCAGCAGTACTGGGGATTGAACGTAGGACCTCACATATCCTAGGCAAGCACTCTTAACTTTTCATTTTGAGACAAGGTCTTGCTAATTTGCAGGCTAGCCTTAGGATTTTCCTGCCTCAGTCTTTTGAGTAGTTAGGATTATAGGCATGTGCCACTGTGTCTGGTTTGATGGTGATCTCTTAACTGGAAATTCACTCCTGGAGGTCTTCCCTGTGTGGGACTCTTCTTCTCAATCCAAACATCAAATAGATCAAGATACTAAAAAGGTAGAATCAGCATTAGGCATGCAATCAAGTTTCTTGGTGTGTAGGTTTGTTTGGTTTTTTGTTTGTTTGTTTGTTTGTTTTTGGCGGAACTGGGGATTGAACTCAGGCCCTTGCGCTTGCCAGGGAAGCACTTATTCCACTGAGCCATCTCCCTGACCCCAATGGTGCATAGTTTTTATTCCTCCCCAGGGGAACAGGTAAGAATCACAGTATTATTTGAGATTCCCTCGTGTCCCTGAGGAGGTTGAGACCATAGAGGCCCAAAGAAAAAACTGGTCTGGGTTTGTGGCTGACCTCATGGCAGCACACCCGAAGGTTTCTCCAGTGTCCTTTAATCTACCATATGTTTGATACCTTCTTCATTCAGGGCCTCTGAACCCACAGCCCCTGCTTGCTTGCTTTTATTTTATTTTCTTTCTTTTCTTTCTTTCTCCCTTCTTCTCCTCTCCCCTCCCTTTTCCTCCTCTCCCCTCCCCTCCTGTGTCTAACTACACAGCTCCAACTAGTAGTGATCCTCCTAATTTCAGCCTTCTGAGTGCTGGGATTACAGGTGTGCACCACCATGCCCAGACTTGATTGTCTGCTCAGTGCGTCTGAGGGTGGGGCTGGTGCACACATGGTACCAGGGGTCCAGCTCTTTCATTTTTTTGAGTCAGGGTCTCACTGAGTTGCCCAGACTGGACTCAAACTTGTGATCTTCTTGCCTCAGCCTCCCAAGGTGCTAGGATTATAGGTATGCATCACTGTGCTCTCAGCCTTATTTTTTGAGATAAATTCTTGCTGAAAGTTATCTAGGCTGCTCTCAAGTAGATGCGATTATAGGCATCAACCACTATGTCCAGCTTCATGTTAATCAACTTTTTAAAGGGTGAATCCTCAACACATATAAAAGTAGATAGAGGGCATGTCATAGCCCAGGTCCCTTACTGTCATGTGATTGGCAGTTAGCAGCATGCTGCCAGGGCCTTTAATTTTTGCTCCTCTTGCCATCACGTGATCATTTTGATTTTTTTTTTTTTTAAGCCTTTTTTTAAAATGTATTTAGTACAGGGTCTCACTACACAGATCAGACTCGTAATAATCCTCCTGTTTTCAGCCTCCCAAGTGCTGGGATTATAGACCCGCACCACCACAGCCAGTCTCAATTGCTGTCTCAGTGTGCCCTGCGGGTGGGGCCGGCATGGCACACCATCTCAGGAATTGAACCCCTATCCCAATTTAGGCAGGCGCTTTAGTCCGCTGAGCTGTCTGGCTGGCCCTCACAGGACCATTTTGAATCAAATCTCAAACATTATATAATTTTGTTGGGTTTCTACTGTGCCTTTTGAACTAATGAAAACTTGGTTCAAATATGGTGGGGAACATGAAAGAAATGAAATACAGATTAAGAATTGAACTGA
Organism: Octodon degus; assembly: GCF_000260255.1. NCBI lineage: Eukaryota > Metazoa > Chordata > Mammalia > Rodentia > Octodontidae > Octodon > Octodon degus. The sequence continues at coordinate 7,910,307 of NW_004524597.1, forward strand.
AGGAACTGCCTGTGATCATTAACTTTGAGACCCTCACCTAGGTAGGAGGACCTAGAGCTAGGATTGGGATCATGGCTCAAGGGCAAGAGAGAAGCTACCTTTTATGGAGTATGTGTAGCATCAGGGCTAGTTCAGAGCAGCTTATTAGCCTTCTGTCTGTAGCTAAAGCCTTTTGAGCAACTTCATCTATTTATAATCCTGTGAACTCAGATAATAATCCTTTGTTAATTGAAATGAAGACTTCATAGGAAATAATAATTTTTCCATCATTAGGTCAAGTGAGTTTTCTGAAGCCCTTGTATATGTGATTGCATTGTGACTGCTGATCTTGTTTTTATTTCAGATGGGAATTACTGGTAACACAAGTCCATTTGGACAGCCCTTTAGTCAAACTGGAGGGCAGCAAATGGGAGCCACTGGGGTAAATCCCCAGTTATCCAGCAAACAGAACATGGTCAACAGTTTGCCTGCCTTCCCTACTGACATCAAGAATACTTCGGTCACCAATGTGCCAAATATGGTAAGTTGCCCTTGGCTCTCAGTGCTGTAGATTTTAGTAGGTACTTTGGCATGTGGATTTTAATTGCACTTGGAGAGAAAATCTATAACTAAAAATGTGTTGTTCAGTGATAGAAACATAATTCATATTTCTTATGAGTAGGTCTCTTAAGTGAGACTTATATTTTCAATGATAAGCCAGCAACAAGAAGGATTAGGTAAAAATGATTTAGCTACACCTCCTTAACTCTCTTTTAATGGTAGAGAAAATTCATGTACATGAGTTACTTTGCCTTTCTCTCTAGAATTAAGAGAATCAATGAGACTAGTTTTCCTAACCATTGCTGTGGATTGAAACTATCCATAGAAGACCATCTCTTTGTGTTACAATCAACTGAAAGACATTTATCTTTCAAGGACTGTGTTATATTAATAAGACTAGTATTATATATGACTTGATAGGTGAGTCACATGTTTTCATTTTCTTTGAAAGTGTTGTTTTTTTTTACCCCCTGGATTTAGGACAGGATCTACAGGATCTCACTATGTAGATCAGACTTGTAGTGATTCTCCTGTTTTCAGCCTCCCAAGTGCTGGGATTACAGGTGCACCACCACACCCAGTCTCAATCGCCATCTCAGCACACCCTGGAGGCAGGGCTGGCACCAGCATGGCATGCCGGCAACTGAACTCCAGCTGCTGTGTTCTGCCTAAGCAGGCACTTCAGTCCGCTAAGCTATCAGGCCAGCCCGAAAGTTCTCATCTGTAAAATAGGAACTAGCTGTTGATCCTCTCCCTCACTAATGGTGAATTAGAACTTTAAATAATGCAAACAACATACACTGGCGAGTGTACCATAGGTTTGCCACAACTGTTCTAATGAACTATAGTAGTAATGAAAAAAAACCTTTTGGCTGCAGAGTAGTATCTTAATTCAGAATACTGAGGGTCAGTGCTATCTTTTGTTCATTCTTTCTGTGCACACTTCAGCTGCTGAATGTCTGATGTATACTTGCTTGATCAAACCAAACCCTGAGCAGCCAGTCTCTTCTTCCCTGGACTTGTTGACACCAGATCTTCCAAATTTGCTACCCACATATACATGTAGTAATGATAAAGTCTCAAAAGAAAGCCAGAGGTTTATGTTCAAAAAGCTTTTTTTTTTTTAAGTCCTATGTTTTAAAATTTGATTGTAAGATATTTGTACACAGTTTCATACACAAGATTCCTGTGTGTTCTTCATTCCACTTTCCCTTGTGACACCTTCCTGTGCTTTGGTACTTCTGTCAAAACTAAGAAATGAGGCTGGATGTGATAGCCCATGCCTATAATCCCAGCACTTGGGAAGCTGAGGCAGGAGAATTGCTGCAAATTTGAAACCAGCCTGAGCTACATAGTGAGTTTAGGGGTAGCCTGAGCTATATATATAGTGAGACCATATCTCAAAAAAAAAAAAAAAAAACCAAACCCAGAAACAAACAGACAACTAAGGAATTAATATGACTTACAGTACTTAAAGTTTTGAGACTATTGGGGAGCAGAGTATTGGTGGATTTCTTTCTTTTGTATAGGATGAAATCAAAAGCTGAGAACAGGGAGGTGTCTTGGTCAGGAGCAGTCACTATTATAGTTTTTAAAGAAAAGAAAAGCAAGGGAGATGGTGCTGTACTAAAGTGTAGTTCAGTGGTTGAATGCCTGTGTAGCATGTTCAAGGAACATCTCCACCACAAAGCAGGGGTGGGTTGCTGGTCTCAAAACCACAAAGCTACTGAAAGTCTTTTTTTTTTTTTTTATACTGGGGATCAAACTCATGACCTTGTGGTTGCAAGGCAGGCACTTAAACCACTGAGCAATCTCCCCGGCTGAGTCTTGTCAGTCAGTCAGTCAGTCTGTCTCTCTGTCCATCTGTCCATCTGTTGTCTGCCTGCCTGCCTTTTTTTCTTTTTCTCTTTCCTTTCCTTTCCTTTCCTTTCCTTTCCTTTCCTTTCCTTTCCTTTCCTTTCCTTTCCTTTCCTTTCCTTTCTTTCTTTCTTTCTTTCTTTCTTTCTTTCTTTCTTTCTTTCTTTCTCTTTCTTTCTTTTTCTCTTTCTCTTTCTCTTTCTCTCTTTCTCTCTTTCTTCTTTCTCTCTTTCTCTTTCTCTTTCTTTCTCTCTCTTCTCTTCCTCTCTCTCTCTTTCTCTTTCTCTCTTTCTTTCTTTTTTTGATAGAAATCCTCCCGTCCCCAGTTCCCCTGTTCTACTCCCTCTTTCTTGTAGCTTTTGGTTCCTAGGATTATCCTGTCCTGACATTTTCTTCCCAGTGCACCCTTGGCTCAGTCCTGGAGTTTTGGGAATGGTTCTGTTCTGTGGGAAGCTTGGACCCAGCACCTGTGATGCTTGGTCTCTCCATTTCCATTCCTCACTAAGAGGATGGTGATGTCCGCTCCTAGGCTGATGGTCATTGTTTCTGCCTGCTTAGTAACAGGAGCACATTTAAGCTTCAGAGTGAAAGTATTTGTCTCTTTTAGGAAGTCTTATGTTTTACACTCAGGGGAACACAGATCTCTTCCTTTTCTCTTAAAATCCCCGCCAGTTCCATTTCTTTATCCTTTTTCTTTTGCCCATGAATGATTGACAGAGTCCTTCCAATTCTGGTTCTCTACCAGCCTTGACTGCCTAAACTTGGCTGGAGGTAGTGTGCTCATCAGTTAGTGGCTTTGATTAGAGGATTCTTATCTTCATACAACTGAAGTTGTTGCTCTGTGGCTTGTGGCTCTCTTTGGCCTCAGAGGCTGACACTTCTGTTACTATAGATTTGCCTGGGCCTTCAGAGGGAGTTTAGCAGCATCCCTTTCCACTGCCCATGAGATGCCCATGGCTCTTTCTCCTTACTTCAGTTGTGACAGTTAGAAATTTCTCTCTATATATCTGTCCCTTGAGGCATAGTCACCCCTATTGAGAACTCATACTCTGGTAAATGACTGGAAGAAGCAGTATTGATAGTGTCTCATCTTGTCTGATAGAAATCTAATTGCCACTCCACTTTAGGGGAACACTCTACAGCACATGCTTTTGAAGTGTCCTCCTTAGCAGGTTTATTATATCATTTATTCTGGAGGATATGGGGTGGACAGGGTACACATGTATTTTTAAACCAGTTATCATCTGGGAAACAGCCTTCAGTGCTTTCCTGGGGATGGGAACCAGTGGGAGTGACAGAGAGATTAGGTGTGGTTCACCTGGCATCTTTGTAAGTACATTTATGCCTTGTCTTTTACCTTAAGCTTGTGATAACCTCTTAAGAGGCATCATTACAAGTCCCTTTGTACAGATAGGAAACTTATCTACTGATGTCATGCTTCAGCAGTCTTGAGCTGGCTGGGAATGCCTTTTTAGCCTGTGCATACATATCTTGTTTGCTAGTTTCTTGATTATGTTTTGTGGTTTTTTTCTTTTTCTTTCTTTCTTTCTTTCTTTCTT
>NW_004524597.1:7914362-7921862 GCF_000260255.1 Octodon degus
TTTTTTTTTTTGTTTGTTTGTTTGTTTGTTTCCATTATATCTGGCCTCTTACGATTCTAGATTTCCACATGGTAAAGAAAAGTAGGATTTTCACATGGTAAAGAAAAGCAATTGCAGAAAAAGAGAAAACAACAACATTTCCTTAATGAAAAAAGGAAAAGACAGAATCTTGAATTCACTTGTACATTTGTAATTTGGGGGGTAATATTTAGGAGAGCACTGGATTTGGTACCAGATAGTTTGTGGAGAGAGGGTTAGGATTCCAGTGCTGGGATACCTGGTATCCAGGTTGAGCACTCACAGAATAATTTAAGTCATAAGCTCATTAAGCCAGGCATTCTTGTTTTTCTTTTCCTGGTTTCTGTAGGATTCCAACATTACTAGGTGGTATTGAGAAAAGGATTGAATGTGGTCATTAGTTTAATTTGTCACATTTGTTGAGTCTAGGTGCTAGAGTGCAGGTACAAATGATACAGAGTGTGCCTTTCTTACGTGAAGTTAGAGCTGTGATTGTGATGGAAAATAATTATAAAACTGCTCCAAAAAGTCAGCACGGAATGGTGTGCTTTAAGACTGGCACAGGTGTGTTTTTAGATAGTGCCATCAAGGCTGCACAGAGGAAAGGAAAATGGAAGAAGATGTTACACAGACATGACAGCGTTGGGAGGTCATTAACTTGGAAGACCTGCAGGGAGCCCCATACTTTGGAAAGATGACTTTTAGGGAGAAAGAGATGTGGAAGAAGTGAACAACTGGGCTTGCAGAGTCTTCACACATTGTTCAAAGATTATTCTGGTTGGAAGGTAGAGAGGGTTGAGGAAGGAGCACACTGCTGGGGCAGTACCATAGAGCTGTTGTGTTGAGGATGGGAGGGAGCTATGTGAGGTTTGCTGCTTGAGTAAAATGAGTGGATTTATTAGGAAAACTGCTTTCAGAGCTTGAGTTTATTAGAAATGTCACCATATTTATTTTTTGTTTCTCAGATACACCTTTTCTGTATACTTCTCTGCAGAGATACACATCTCTGAAATTAGGATATTTATAAACTCAGTTGAGTCGTAGATATAAAACATATGACGTATTAGTTATTTTACTTGTTCATAAATTGAATTAACAAGGGTGATAATTATTAAAAGTATTCGTGATACTTTTTTTGAAGTTAGCTTATAAAAATTATTTAAATTCTATTGACAAAGGGAAAGGAGCAGCTCTGTTAGGTCACTATGCTATAGATAGGGTGATTTGGGCTGTCTCCCAAGGCAGGACATTTAAACAGTGGGGGAGGGGTATATTTAAAGTCAGTCCATTTTGAGAGGACTCATCTGATTATTGGTGCCATTGTCTTGCCTACGCTTCAGATTGGGTCTTCTGCCAATTTCACAGAGTGCTTTTAAGAAGGTGATTGAGGTTGAGAACGTATTGTGATCAGAGGGGGCTCATTTTTAAGTTCCTTCACATGGTCTGCAGGATTATTTTTGATAATGAAGTTCCTGTGCATGTATTTGTTAAAGAAAACTGAACCACTTAGTGGAGTCTTAATGCAGGAGATTTATCAGGTGTACTGCTTATTTACAACTACTCATGAGAGCCATGTTGTGATTTGTTTTGATCATGTGTCAGAGTTTTTAAGTGGAGGTTTTGGATCAGTACTGATCAATGTCTCTAAATGGAAAGGGAGAAGTGTGTATGGCTGGTGGAGGGCTGTGCAGAGGAAGGAGAGTTAATAGAGTTGTCTTCTGTATCACTGGCTAGGACAGTCATACTGTATTCGCAGCATTTGAGTGGTAGGCTATAGATAATGGGTTTTTCAGGAGTGAAAGTGTGTGTATGTTTGTGTGTATACACCCTCTGTGGTTGTGTGTCTTCTGGGTGGGCATGTTGGTAATTCCTGACCTTACCTGGGTTGCACCTCAGAGCACTCTCCCCCAATCTCTCAGTATAAGAGATCTCTTTTTATGGTCTGTAGTCTGATTGGTGAAACTTAAGGCTTATTTCTTACTCAGTTTCCCAATTTATGGCACCTAATTTGTTCTAATGCATTCAGATGTTTTTAATGGCTTATAATCCTTTTTCTTACACTGGGGTCTGCAGTTACAAATGAGCAGCTCTAGCAATTCTGATGTAGAATAAAACTCATGAGAGCCAGCATCTGCTAAAATGTTGATTGTTCAGGAGCTAGCTATGCCCTGTTATTAGGCTTGCTTTGATTTTGGTGTCCCCCAGCTTCATTAGTTGTGTTCCTGTTGTTTTATTTCCCGTTTCAAATTTTTGGTGATTGAGGGAATCAAGGTAGAACTGGCTGAGCCTTGTTCTTGGTTCTTTGTCCTTGATGGACTCACCTCCCTGTCTATGTTCCCAGGCACAGACTCTTGGGTTCCATGCCATGATGCAAGAATGCTTTTTCAGGGGGCTGGTGAGATGGCTCAGTGGTCTAAGGCACCTACTTAAAACAAGCTAAGCTAAGCAAAACACAGGGACCAAGGTTCAGTCCCCCAGCACCACATGCCAGCCAGCCCCGCCCCCTGGTGGGCTGAGCTGGCCACACACACACACAATAATAAATAAATAAATATTAAAAAAAAGAATGCTTTTTCTTTATTTATAAATGGAAATTTGAAGACCGTTGCTTGCCCAATGTTTGTGTCTGACCTAGATTAGGAAGGGTGTGGGTATATGTAGTTCTTACAGAGATAAATGGTGAATGGTTACATTGCCTCCTCACTTGACATCAGCTTAATTTGTTCTATGATTCTGGGGAAGATTGTTATAATCCTATTTGTTACCTGATTTGGAGTTTTTGAAGGAAGCAATATTTTGTGTAATGTGTCTGTTTGCAAACCAAATAGGTGTTTAAGAACCGAGGTATTGCTGTAAATTTATACTGTGATTGTGAATTATGTCACATTGGTCTGGTTGGATACTGAGGAAAGATTTGGAAATAAGCTGTTGTACGTAGTTAGTAGTAGTTTAAGTGTGTGCATTTTGAAGATTTTGCATCTGTTGCTGCTATTGTATCTTGTCCAGCTGTATCATGAAGATTATTCAGAAAGGTTTATACAGGGCTTAATAATCTTTGGTCTGATATTTTTAACAGTAGGTAAGTGTAAACTTTTATTTAGATGTTTTCCCCATATATTTTGGCAGTATTGTCTGGGAAACAACCTAACCACAAAATATGTGATTTGTTGTGTGACAGGAAACTATAAAATGGTAAACATTAGCTGGTCCTGTGAGATTAGGCATCTATATCTATGGGGTTTGCATCTGTAGATTCAAGCTCCTTTTGGAAAATACTGTTTTGTGTCTGTACTACTAACATGTACAGATATTTTTCTTGTTATTTAACTGTAGGATTTTCATGGTAGTAGATATCATATTTTCCCCAAAATAAGACCTAATTAGACAGTAAGCCCTAGGATGATTTTATTTAGGATGCTTGTGATATAAACTTTACCCCCAAATAAGCCCCAGGTAAGATCATCAGCCAGACAGACACATTCAATATGCTTGTTGCAATACAGAACAGATATATTGAACAATAAAATAGTATATAATTAAAGATGAATAATATTATTGACACTAATACTTAATTGATAATATAAATTATAATTGTTTGTAAATAATCAAAAAGAGTGCCTTTGAATGAGAAGTAAACAGCTATGTAAACAGATAACCTCAGATTTACTGCCAAATGATAAAGTGGGGGTACATACAGTACAGTACATAAATAAGGTGTAAGGTATACACTTGATAACAGATGAGGCTGTGTCTAATATAAATCTTCGTAATTCATAACGTTATAATGCATGTGCTTTATGAATTCATGTGAAATAAATGTTTTCTGAATTTTAATGCCTGTAATTTTTCATCATCTTTGTATGAACCATTATTTTTAACTGTCATCACTTTTTGTTGCCACCCCTGCTTTGTAAGTCTTTGATTAACACTTGATTTAATAGAACTTTGTGAAGCATGCCTTGCAAGTGGTCATGACTTGGGTGAAACATTCATCACTCAGTAAATGATAGCTCTGTTGCCAGTGCACTATGAGCAAGTTCCATAGACAAGAAGTGTTCATTTAAGGAGAGCTCTGTTGCCTAACATGAGATGTTGGAGCTAACAGTTCATGAACCACTGGGGCAACTCCAGAAAATGGAGTTGCAAGAAATTCAGGCCAGAGGGGGTCAAGGATATAGCTCAGCAGCATAAGCACCTACTTGCCAAGTACAGGGTCCTCAGTTCAATTTCTGGTACCCATTAAAAAAAGAAGAAGAAATTCAGGCCAGAATTTGGGATTGGGGCTGGTGAGATGGCTCAGTGGTCTAAAGCACGTACTTGGAACAAGCTTAGCAAAGCACAGGGACCGCGGTTCAATCCCCCAGCACCACATGCCAGCCAGCCCCGCCCCCTGGTGGGCTGAGCTGGCCACACACACACACACATAAATAAATAAATAAAAAAAAAAAAGAATTTGGGATTGACAGGGCTGGGGATGTGGCTCAGTGGTAGAGTTCTTACCTTCTATGCATAAGGACCCTGAGTTATGACAGTAGGTGACATGACTGTGTTTGAATAAACATTTTTTTAAAACTATTTTTGGTACAGGGTCTCACTGTGCAGCTCATACTCATAGTAATCCTCCTGTTCTCAGTCTCCCCAGCGGTAGGATTACAGGCACGCGCCATCATTCCCAGTCTCAGTTGCTATCTCAGCATCACACCAGGGATCAAACCTGGCCCCTGCACTTTGCCTAAGTAGGCGCATAGTCTGCTGAGCTATCTCATTGGCCCAACATTGATTTGTTATACATGTTTTTCCTTTTTTTGGCCAGCTCAGCCCACCCTGAGGGTAGGGCTGGGACAGCATGTGGTGCCGGGGATCAAACCTCAGACCCCTGTGCCTGCCTAAGCTGCCCACACAGGCGCTTTAGACCACTCAGCTATCTCACCAGCCAGTTTACATGAATAAATACACAAAATTATAGATTGTTGTACATGATTAAATGCAGATTGTCATATGTGAAAAAAATAAGACTTTCCCTGAAAATAAGCCCTATTGAGTCTTTTGGAGGAAAAAATTAATGTAAAATCCAGTCTTATTTTTGAGAAAATGTGGTATTATAAATGATCTAAATCTGGTTTAGAGAATATAGGAGAATGGGTGCAGGTTATGTAAATATATTATTTTACATAAAGTGCTCAAGCATCTACAGACTTGTATTCACAGGGATCCTAGAACCAGCCCACTCTCATCTTCCATTCCCTGTGACGCTAAAGGATAATTGTATTCAATCACTATCACTTTCTTTCTGACACAGGTTTTCAGTTACCAACAATGTCCTTTTTAGAGTCCTGTTAGGATAGCCCTTAATTCAAAGATACCTCCTACATAGAAGCACAGATTAGTCCTGCAGATATTTTACTCTTTGCATGGAAAGTAGACACCAGGAATTTGGTAATTCTTATTAATTGGTGGTCATGGAAAGTGGCTGATGCCTTGCAAAACCTGTACTTTATTTTTTAAAGAGAATAAAGTAGTTTTTAAAAAGCACATTAGACACAATAAAAATTTCACTAAACAAAATGATAGAACTTCCACAGTGGTTGTTATATTCCATATTGTCTTCAAATTAGTTGTTCAGATTATCAGATATAAGTATGCAAAATTGGCCAGAAATTACAAAAAATTAAAAAGGAGAGAAAAAAAATTAACCATTATCTTCTCCTTTCAATGGACCAGCAGAAATCAGCAATACAATTGTCCAGACTATCCTGTGCAGATATGTCTAAGTTTTTCCTTCCTCCTTTTCTCCTTTCTCTCATCTCAGTTGTTCCTTCCTTTGAACAGTTCCTTTCCCTTTCACAGTATCTATTGTACCTTTCAGGTTTTATTTACTTATTCAGGTTTTTACACTAGGGAGAGTACTCTACAAATTAGACCTGCCAGTCACCTTGGCTTGCAGCTTGTCCCCCATCTGACTAGATCTACCATCTCCTAACTTTTAGTGTTTCTTTGTACTGTAGCAGGTAACCCCATACTATCTAGGTGGACCTGTTCTCCAGTTGTAATTACTTCCAGCTTGGACCATTGGTGTACATGCACGATTATCTCATTGGACAGCTTATACCACTGGTGATAGAAGTAATACAGTCATGCATGTACTACTAGTAGGTCAAGCTGGAAGCAGCAAGACATACAAATTACAGCTTTATAGTGAATGAGTTTTAATCTTATAAAGTATCAGTAAACAGAAAAAAAGACAAAAATGCAGTAATCTTAATCTATCCATCTAAATAGTTATGTTCGGTTTCTTAATCACTTTAGAGTGATTTCTTCCGGGTGATAGCTATGTACATTTAAAGTGCATTTCCTCTGTTTTATGATTCCAGAGTTTTGTGTTCCCATCTATTAGAGGATCCTTCTAGGAGAATCAGAACAAGTGATAGTGATATATGTTCCCTGTCCCACCCCATGTTGGCTGTGGTGTCATTTTCTGATTCTTAGTGGAGATTAAGGAGAGTCACATTTCCAAGAAGTAGGAGAAAAAAAATTCTAAGGACCGGGCTCTGGTCCCCTTTGGGATATAGTGGTTAGGACTGACTGGATCTCAAGGCCAGAGTTTGCTTGGGAACCTGAGTCTATGGAGGACAAAAACACGTTCTTCCCTGTTCTTTCTCTGGCAGTCTCTTACTGTTCAGAACACAGAGTTCTTTGAAGACATATTAACCTGTTCTTGGACACGTTTTGAAAAATAATTTATTTTTCAAAGAGAAATCCCAAGATAAATGATTACACATACTCTGTGCATCTCTGATTATAACCTCAAGATAGAATATAGAGTATAAAGGAAAAAGGGAGTGGGTTAAATTATCCAAAACTTAATGTAATCCTAACAATACTAATAAAAATGAATATTAACATCTTCTAAAAATTAAAAAATATCAGCTAGGTGTGGTGGTACATGCCTGTAATCTCAGTGCTCAAGAGGCTGAAGCAAGAGGATTACTATAAATTTGAGGCCAGCCTGAACTATATAGTGAGAACCTGTCTCAAAAATGAAAGAATAAGGGGCCGGGGAGATGGCTCAGTGGAATAAGTGCTTCCCTGGCAAGCACAAGGGCCTGAGTTCAATCCCTGGTTCCGCAAAAAGAAAGAAAGAAAGAAAGAAAGAAAGAAAGAAAGAAAGAAAGAAAGAAAGAAAGAAAGAAAGAATTAAAATATACAGAAACAAACTTTTAAAAGTGGTTTGATGGATTCAGAATGACCAGTGGCGGGGTCTGCTAAGCTATCATCACAGTGGACGCACACATAAAGCCTGTGACCAGATTGTATGAAGACCAGGGTGGTTGAATGGGCTATATCCAGAAACAGGGAGTGTGCTGGAGACTGCTGTTGTACAGCACATGCACCACGGTGTTGGTCTCTAAATTTTACTTCCTGTCAGCTGGTGCTGTTCCTAAGTGAGCCCCGCACTTGCAGCAGGATAAATCCTAAATAAGC
>NW_004524597.1:7924443-7964635 GCF_000260255.1 Octodon degus
TCTATCTGCTGTTTTTTTCTTCTTCCTGTAATTAGGACAGGGTCTACAGGGTCTCACTACATAGATCAGACTTGTTGTGATTCTCCTGTTTTCAGCCTCCCAACTGCTGGGGTTACAGACTCGCTCCACCACACCCAGTCGCCTAGTCTCAATCAGGTCTCAGCTTGCCCCGGGGACGGGGCTGGCTGGCACAGCAGTCCAGGGATGGAAGGCCTCTGCACTCTGCCTAAGCAGGTGTTTTAGTCAGCTAAGCTACCTGGCTGGCCCTTGATCTGTTTTTTTTTTGGGGGGGGGGTTTGGATCATACTGATAGTTGAATTCTTTGATGACTAATAAAATAAGACTTTCAAAAGCAGCTTTAATGAGATACAATTTAGTTATTATACATTTCCCTTTTAACGTGCTTAATTTTTTCCAATATTTTAATATTTCTTTTAATACGTGTGTGTATGTACATGTGTGCTGGGGATCAAACTCAGGACCTTGTGTTTGCCAGGCAGGTGCTGTTCTTCTCAACTGTATCCCAGCCCCTGATGTTCTCAGTTGAGTAATAGTGTATATGTAGTGTAACCACAGTCAGTTTTAGAACATTTTCATCACCCCAAAGGATGAACATATGGAAAGCTCACCTCAAACCATCACCATTAGTAGATACTCCCCATTTCTCTTGAATCCTCAGCCCTTGCCAGTCATAAAACTGCTTTCTGTCCATGTGTATTTTTTACTCTGAACATTTACTAGAAACAAAAATTCTACAATATGTGGCCTTTTATGACTGACTTCTCTCACTGAGCATGTTTTCAGAGTTCTTGTAGCATATGTCAAGATTTCCTCTTTAATGGTTGACTAATAGCCCTCTTGGAGTTTAATTCATTTTTTCTCCTCACCAGTTGATGTGCATTTGAACTGCTTGCATCTTCTGTTTATTGTAAATGATATTGTTAGGAACTTTCTTTTTTACAAGTTTATGTGTATATATGTCTTTTATTGTCTTCAGTGTATCTAAGGATGGAATTGGAATTATATGGTAATTCTGTATTGAGGAACTACCATACTGTTTTCCAAAGCAACTTCTTCACTTTAAATTTCCAGTGATGGTGCTGGGGAGATGGCTCAGTGGAATAAGTGCTTCTCTGGTGAGCGCAAGGGCCTGAGTTCAATCCCCGGTTTCACCAAAAAAAAAAAATTTCCGGTGGTTATTCTAGTTTCTCTATATTCTCTTTCATATTGTTACTGCTGTTATTTAGCATCTCTTTTTTTTTCTTTTTTAATAATAGCTACGTTCATGGGTGTGAAGTAGTATTCCATTGCTGTTTTGATTTGCTTCCCTAGTGGTACTGATTTTGCATGCTATGTTCTTATTTGCCATTTGTATATCATCTTGTAATAAGTATCTTTCAGATGTTCTGCCTGTTTTTAAATTTGGTTGCCTTTTTTCTATGGGGTTTAAGACTTAATTTTAGACACATATTAAATCAGTGATTTGCAAATATTTTCCCCCCCTTTTTTTTTTAAGAGTAGGAAAATTTATGGAGAAAAGAAATATAGAATAGGAATGGAGAATAGGAATAGCTCCTGAGAGGCAGGAATAGCACTGAATGGGTTGCTTTTTTTTTTTTTTTTTTAAACATTCTTTAGCACAGCTGCTTAATCTCTTGGGCAAGACAATGCTGTTGAGTATAAAAGGAGAGGGAGCAGTAGATGAACAACTTTGAAGATAAGCAAATGTAGGGTATAGGCCCTGAGTCCTTCCTTGAACAGACCAGCCTAGAGAAGACATAATATAGACAAATAAGAGGATAACTGTGTAGTAGCTAATACCGAAGAGTGATTCATATTCTGAGGTGTGATGATGGTATCCTTTTCTACTTCCCTACATGTTTGAAATTTTTATACATGTAGAAGAGACCTTAGTGAGAGTCATCTTGTGTTTCACACATTTCTACATCTCCATTACTGCTACCTTCCAGTAGGATCTTCTGATTCATAGGGGTAAGCTGAAGGGGGAGACTTTTAGTATTAATATTGAATGTCAGCAAGGGCATAGTCAGAGGCTATTTGTTTATTGACACTTTATTTAAAATGGCAAAAACAAAAGAAACAACAGGCAGGTGTGGTCTCCCACACCTGTAATATCAGCTCTTTGGGAGGCTGAGATATAATGACTACTTGAGCCCAGAAATTTGAGACTATCCTGTGCAACATAATAAGATCTTATCTCAAAATAAGTAAATTAAATAACCAGATTTGTAGGGATGCTCAGGCAAGATGATTGCAAATTTGAGCCTAGGGGCCGGGGAGATGGCTCAGTAAGGGCCTGAGTTCAATACCTGGTTCCGCCAAAAAAAAAAAAAAATTGAGCCCAGCCTGGACAATTTAGTGACTTAAGTAAGACACTATTACAAAAGAAAAAATGGTTATGGAGTAGGAGTCTCAGAGTAAAGGCCATGGGTTCAGTTCTCATTACCACAAAACTTATGCATGCATAATCAGGTAACAGTTGGCTTTTCTAAGCCAAAGCCTCAGTATTCGGGTTTAATTGCAGTGTTGGCGCTAAGTAAGTGGGTTTTGGGCTGCAGTTTAGGCACTTAGTCTCTGAAAGGTTTGTCATCACTGATGTAGGGAGATGTGATAGGGGCTTCATTTTATTTTTCAGTTAGGATACTGGTTTACTGAGCATACAGTTACATAGTAAGATACTATGTTGTCATTACAAATCCTAACTCTGTGGGACAGCTCAGTAGTATGGGGCAGAACCTGAAGAAACATATATATGCACATATATGTATTTATGAAATATATATTAATGAAATCAAATACAAGATTATGTTGATCAGTTCATGTGTACAAATACTCCTTGTTGGACAGCCCACGTGTTTAATAGCTATTTGGAATTACATTTGAGGCATGCTACTTGAACTGATAGCTCATGTTTTTTTTTTTTTTTTTCCTCAACAGTTCTTTGCATCTTTTTTTTAGAGCCCCAATGCCTTTTTTTTTTTTTTTTTTTTTTTTTTTTTTTTTTTTGGGTGAAAACACCTTTTTTATGTTGCAATTTTTGTAATTATAGTATATAGTACAGTGTTAAAGTTTTATGTTCTCTTAAACATTAGAATATTGCAAGTAGAGCCGGCCTGGTAGCTCAGCCGACTAAAGCACCTGCTTAGGCAGAGCACATCGGCCACAGTTGATCCCTGGTGTGCCTTGCCAGCCCCACCCCCAGAGCATGAAGAGACAGCAATTGAGACTGGGCATGGTGGTGCCCTCCTATAATCCCAGCACTTGAGAGGCTGAAAACAGGAGAATCACTAGTGAGAACCTGTAGGCCCTGTCCTAAATACAGAAAGAAAAAAATTGAATATTGCATGTAAGCATTATGTAAATAAAAGTCATCAAGTTGGAGTTTCCTATGATCCTTTTTTATTCTAAATATTGTAATGTGCATATTATATCCAATTCCTCATGACAACCATTTCATTTACTACCAACCTGATCACAGAAACTGAACTCAGTTGTTACACGAGGAATATGTGTGCCATCTACATAGAAAAAAGATTAGTAGGCTTCTTCTTTTTTTTTTTTTTTTTTTTTTTTTTTTTTTTTTTTTTTTGTGGAACCAGGGATTGAACTCAGGCCCTTGCACTTGCCAGGGAAGCACTTACTCTACTGAGCCATCTCCCTGGCCCCAGAAAAAAAGATCAGAATGTGGTATCTATATATTGTCTATAAAAAAATGACACATTTGTAGGAAAATGTATGCACCTGGAGAATACAGTGTTAAGTAAACCAGACACATAACCTTAAATGCTATATGGTATCTCTCATTTGAGCAACCCAAAGTAAAAGCAAAGAAAATGATAAAAGATAGATAGAGACAAAAGTTTTCTTGTGATATGGAAATAATCCAAAGGAGCTAGAGTAAAGAGTGAGGCAGAGTAAAAAGGGAGATAAGATAAAGATATGTCAGGTAAAGGAACCTAATAACTAATTAATGTAAACATTATATGCCTAAATATGAGCTAAAACAAATAAATACCAACAAGTATGAGAAAGAAGAGAACTAGAGGAGGAAGGGGATAAGGAGAAAAAAAGAAGCTATAATATGTACATGTAACTACTCAAAGTGATTGTAAATTACATGAATTGCAAACAAGCATTAATTTTTAAAACCAGGGCAGGCCAGATAGCTCAGCAGACTAAAGCTCCTTTTTAGGCAGAGCACAGGAACAAGGGTTCAATCCCCAACACCACAAACCATGCTGGCCCTTCCCCTCTGGGGCAGCTGAGACGGCCATTGAGACTGGGTGTGGTGGTGTGCGCCTGTAATCCCAGCACTTGGGAGGCTGAAAACAGGAGGATCACTAGGAGTTTGATCTGTGTAGTGAGATCCTATAGACCCTGTACTAAATATTTTTTTAAAAAATTAAAAGCCTATTAACATTTTAATAATAGATTACTGGATTTTTGTATTTTAAATTATTACTTCCTTAATAGTTTTAGTTTCCAAATTGCCTGCAGAATACATGTACTGTTTCATTTTTATAGTCAGGAAAAAGAAGCGTAAGGAAAAGACTTTTTTCATAGGCTTTTCATACTTCACACCTCACCTAGAACTTCTGCTTTGTGTCATCCTCAGGCTTCCAGGAGTTGTGCTCCTTCCTGAGTGAACCTATCTGAGTTCTTACAAAGATGAAACCCAAACAGAAAACTGTAACTTTATAAACTGAGCTTTGAGTCATTAAAAATATTTTTACTTTTTTTCTCCCTATTGCAAATACATCATTTTGGTTCTTATGTTAAAAAATAAGAGTTGCATTATATTTTAAGGAAAGTAAGCATCATGTACTCAAAATTGGGAGTATCAGAATATTGAAGGATTGGAAATCTTCAACCTGGGGATGATGTTAATTGTATAATAGGAACATTGTATTTGTGTTACTGATAAGGCTTTATAGTAAGTTTGTCTGAAGAACGTTGGTGATTCATAAAGAATAAGATTCCATAGGTCACTTTTTGTTTTGGAACTGGAATGAAATTTAGGACCTTACACTGGCTAGGCAGGTGCTGTGCCACTAAGCTATATCCCAACTCCTATGTTTTCTGTTTTCTTTGTACTTGAGAAGAGTGCTTGGTCTGGTTTGTTGTTTTAGACAGATGAAGGGAACCAAATTCTGTTTGGTTTTTTTTTCCTTTCTTTTTCTTTTTTCTTTCTTCTTCTTCCTTCTTTTTTTTTTAGTTTTCTACAAGGCTTTATTCCAGAGGGGCTCATTTCTTCTTGGCAGCAGCCAGCACATTACTCAGCTCCTCATGCTTCTTCTTGACACAGTTGTATGGCCCTACCCTTCTCTTGATGAACTTGAGGGCACGTTTGTCCTTGAAGACCTTGAATAGCTCCATGGCATGCTGCTGCACACTTCCCAGATCATGTCCCTCACAAACTCAGTATGTTTGGTGAGACATCCGCAACAGCAGCTGTGCTTCAGTTTGCTCACATTCTTAGTCACCTTGTGGCCCTTGTTGAGGCCCATGGCCATGGGATAGCGTAGGGCCATGGCCTCTGTTCTTCAATGGTTGCTGTGGCAGAAGGCCAAATTCTTGTTTCTGTATTTTTAGCAGATCGTGAAATACTTTCTCAAAAAAGTTGTTAGATACTTTAGTGGAAATTTTAATGAAAGACAACATTTCCTAAGACAAGAAATCATTAAAATTGTACTAGATAATATCTTTTAGGAGACACTGTGTTACCACTAAGAAATGAAGCTACAAATACAGTCCTTTGGTACACAATAATAAACTCTTAAGTGTGCTACAAACAAAAAATCAAACAAGAAGTGTCACCAACTCTTTTTGCTACTTGAGGTATTTGCAGTGTGTTTTTAGTTCATCAGGCCATGGCAGTCATTTTAATTTTGTTGAACCACGTGAAATTGCCAGTGTTTAACCATTTGGGACCTGCAGAAGTAGCAGTTTCTTGTGGTTCAGCTTGCTATAATACAGTTTTTCCATTGGTTTTGTATATGGTAGAGTTAGATCTTGGCTACTGCAATGCAGAGTAAATGTAATTTTCTTGTTTAGGTGATAAATGTATACAAGTGAACTTGAAATAGCCTTGCATCTGTGCAAATCTATTGATTTCTGTGCTTCCAGATCTTAAAGTCATTGATGGGTTACAGAGAGCTACACCAGCTTCCTCTCGTGACTGATGTTTTCCATCAATTTTCACATTCATTCATTTGAGCAATAATTATCATGAATTGGCATTCTAAAAACTTAAATTTTTTAAATTCTGTTTTATTTTAGTCACAAATGCAAACATCAGTGGGAATTGTACCCACACAAGCAATTGCAACAGGCCCTACTGCAGATCCTGAAAAACGCAAACTGATACAGCAGCAGCTGGTTCTACTGCTTCACGCTCATAAATGTCAGCGACGAGAACAAGCCAATGGAGAAGTTCGGGCCTGCTCTCTACCGCATTGTCGAACCATGAAAAATGTTTTGAATCACATGACTCATTGTCAGGCTGGGAAAGCCTGCCAAGGTAAGTGCCCTTTTCTGAACTAATGGCAGCAGCCAGGGTAAAATTTGGCTGTATTATTCTTCTTTGGTGGATTTCTTAATCAGAAGCCCCTGCAGCCACAGTACTGACCTCATTTTGGTGTGGCCTAAAACATGTTGCTCTCACGTTCCCCACACTTGACGTTTTTACCCCCAGAAGGTTCACCTGCTGAGGAGAAAGGCAATGTGGTTTTCTGTTACTGTGACCCTCTCCTGCATGTTGCTGTTTTCCTGAGTTGGTTCTTTTTCTGTTTCTTCTAATGGAAGTCTTTTGTCACTTCTTGACCACTTCTTGTTGTAAATATCTAGGTTGTAGTTTTCTTCTGGTCAAATGCAGCATATGCGCAAGCAAGCAAGCAAGCAAGCACACTGTTCCCTGCATCCTACCATTTATCTTGCAGTTGTTTCCTAGACTTAGACTAGCAGTTGGCCCACTGCCTTGCTCCTCTAACCTATGTCTTAAGGCTACTTCTGGTGACAGCCAGGTTGTCCTGCGTGGCTGATACTGACACAGGAACTGTGCACTGTGTCATCCTTAAGGAGGTAGTGATTCAGGAGCATCACGTGCCTTCCTTTCCACTCTTTTACCAGACACTTCAGTTCCACTGAAGAAAGTGTTTTCTGTTAACAACTGTGCTCTCAAGTAATCTTTATCTTTTTTCCTTCTCTTCTTATTTGTGCTCATAAACCTTGGAAAAAAATCTCTCCTTGGTCTACCTCTCTTGTGTGGTGACATTTGTGAGTCTCCAGGATAATGCTGATCATGATAGAAGTACAAAGAAGGGGAAAGTTAGACTTTAGGAGATGAAGACTGAGAATAACCAGGGTTCAGTTTCCCACTTGGATATTAGCAGTGCACCCAAGGTCTTTTTTGGAACATCCACAGACTTCTTATTTTCATCTCTATCTGTATTTCTTCAAGTGTAGTATTTAGATGGTTTCATCTTTAAAAACAATTTGACATTTTTATTTTAGTAATGACATTGTCCTACTTTTCATTGCAATTTAATAGTCTTGTTTTATTTTTGTGACTGAACCCTAAATCACCCATCATTCATAACATTACTTCTATAGGAAGTTTCTGTTTGAAATTCTTAATAGTCAACTTACAAACTTTTTGGAAAATAGCCTGTTTGTAAGTTGAGGACCACCTGTACTACGTGACGGTTACACTTGTTACCATTTTCTTATGGAATCTGGCATTATAATTTAGGTGTAATTGAAAGTATTACGAATTGGATAGAAAAATAACATCTCGTTGTTTTTCTGGTCATAGTTGCCCATTGTGCATCTTCACGACAAATCATCTCTCATTGGAAGAACTGCACACGACATGACTGTCCTGTTTGCCTCCCTTTGAAAAATGCCAGTGACAAGCGAAATCAACAAAGTAAGTGAGCACGGGGGCAGAGAAGTTTGGAGATGAGAATAGCAGCTACTTCTAAAGACAATGTAGAGAGTAGGTAGGGAGTGGGCAAGGGTTATCAGCTGTAAAGTGCAAGGTTGAGGTAGGGCAGACAAGGACCCAGATACAACCAAGTTCAGAGAGTAGAAGGGTTGTCAGCAAACATGAATGAATATGCTGGGCTTTCATTCCACCCACCCCTCCCTACATATATGCCTTTGAAGTAGTATGAATCACTTCTACCACAGAGTTGACCTACAGATTTGATACTGTCTGGCAGATACATAGTTTAAGGATTTGAATACTATGCCACTTATAGTGGCAATGACGTAATGGGAGAGACGGGGCACTTCTTTTGGAGTTGGACATCTCTTCTCCTGAAGTAAGTTAAAGCTGTGTCAACCAGGCTGGATCAGTGTAAGATAACACCTGTAGTATTGGTGAATACTACTCAGAGACAGTTCTAAGACCAATTTGTATGGTAATATATTTAGCTTCAGATTGAGAATCTCTGCCCCAGGACTGGCACATCCTGATCATTGCCATTATTTTGTTGTCTTCTGAGTCACGTGTGTAGCCAATAGCAAAATGGATTTCAAGCTGATCCCTGTTTGTTGGGAGAAGGGGGGAGTGTGTGTGTGTGTGTGTGTGTGTGTGTGTGTATGAAGGGACCTAGCTGTTTATAGGGATCAGAACAATAAATATGAGTATCTCTTTCTGTTTCTAAGGCCTTCTCCTCTTTCAAAGGTGAAACTATAGTCTGAGTCTGTCCCTCATTTAGATAGCTAGAAAGTGCCCTGTGGACTCACATCAACTTCTGGCTGGAGTTGTGCGCCCCTTAGTGATCTTTCAGCATGAAAGTCGTCTTCTTTTTCTGTCTCTGTTATGTTGTCTTGGCTCCTCTTCAGTGGTGTTCTAAGTATACATTCCACATGCCTCTCAGTCATCTTCCTCAGGCTCTGTTGCTGCCTTGGGAACATGTGCTACTTTCTTTCTGGTTGTCTCTGAATGTCATAGGGAGGATGGAAAAAACACTCTGATCCTAAAAGTGCTATTGAATGGTGCACATGGTTTTCTCTTAGTCCAGTCCTGCACCCTCATGAAGGGACTTACAGTTGACATAGCACATTGTGCTTAGTTGAAAGTAGGGTGTCCTCATCACCTAGAAGAGAAATTCCAGAATGCTGGGACTGTTTTCTTCCCTACAGAAGAGCCACTGTAAATTTCTTAAAAGTCAGTTTCCTGAATTGGTTCGATTATTCTTTGAGTGACCAAATTTTAAAATTTTAATGCCCACGTTGCCCTAGACATCTGCTATATAAAATGAAGTTCTAAGATTCTGGGCCTTCTAGAACCAGATATAAAGTGATAGTTCTCATGGAGGAATATTGTCTCTTCCTCCAAGTAAGTGTAAAACTTTTTTAAAGAATTACTGGTTTTATGGTGAATTTCTTGTGCCTTAGGACACATTGCAGTTCTAGACTCTTTAAGTATCAAAGTATTCACTGTCCAGTAGTTGTACAATATTAATTCCATGATAATAAAGATTTCACTTTTAACATTTATTTAAAGGGTATGGTTTCTAGGATCTTTTGTATTTAGTATGTACTGCCATTACGATTGTAAATGTTCATGATTCTCTTTTTAAGAAATACTTATGTGGTTTCTTTTTTTTTTTTTTAAGAGAAAAGAAATGTATGTGGTTTGTTGTCTTAACATCCTTATACTGTAACTAACTGTCAGGATGTTGTGAAAATTGATTCAGTGCATGCTCTCTCAAGTGGTAAACCACAGTGTTTCTACTAGTCATAATGTGAGATGTTACCAGGGTGAATTTATAACAAAGTCACAGGGAAGGTTGAGATGAATTCTTCAAAAGATTGTGGGTCATTTTTCATTTAAAAAAAAAAAATCTTTTTAAAAATGTAATTCCTTCTTAAATTAGGTTCTAGTTTTGAGTCTATTGGCTCTAGTACTAGAGTTTTGTGAGTCTATAGTTGCTTTGTATAAGTGAGAAAGTCATTTTTTTAAAAGTTGTATTGAGTTTTTATTGGTGATTCTGAGTACATGTGTTTATAACATTTAAATGTGAGAGATGAATTTAACATATTAAAAGTTCTATAGCATCTGTTTAGAAAGGATTATATACTATACAAACTAGTGAAGCCATACAAAGCCATTTTTCATTGTCTTTTCCACTGAGAAGAATCCTATTCGGCATGCTTCTCCTCCTGAGGTGGTTCATACTGAGCAAGCTTTGCTTTCAGTTTTTTATTTTCTTCTATGGTAGCTTCATATTTCTCTTTCATTTCTGCCAATTCTAGGCAAAGCAGCTCAATTTCTGGATTTTCTGGGGTAGCAGTTCCTACGTGATGCTTTAAAATATCCAAGGCACTAGTAGTTTTCTCTGGTTCTTCACATAAGGCTGCCAACCCCTTGGTCAACGTGTCCAGCACCCCCAACTTCTCCAAGTACCTCCGGAACTGCTCGCGCTTCAAGTCGGCGGCTTTGTAATGGGCCATAGTGACAGGGGCAATGGTGTAGCTGGCGCTGGAGACCATGGCAGGCAGGCTTAGAGCTGCACTGCTCAAGAAAGTCATTTTCTCACTATATCACTTCTGTAAATTTTTCTCACTCTCCACCTAGAATAAATTTAACCTTCCATTGCAAAAGGGATGAAGATGCAGCTTCTTGGTAGATGAACCCGTAATACTGCAAAAAAATAAAAATAATGCAATGGTGGTTTTATTCAAAGGATTGATTAGGGACAAGTCACTCATGGCAGTTCTTGTGTCATGAGTCAGTATGAGCCTGGACTACTTCACAGAGAAAGGCAAGGCTTGATGGATCTCACATTAAACAAAGTAATGATGGAAGAACATCCTATACAGTAGGAACAGGATCAGTACAGTATAGACCAACAAAGGGACAGATTTCGCTAGACTCGTGGGTGCCTGTGCAAGTGAGGTGACTCAGTGATAGGCTCCTATATTAGAATTTACATTTTTGAAGAAATTCCCAGGTTCGTGGCATGTACATTAAAATCTGAACTTTGTTGCCTGAGATGCCTGCCAGGGCCAGGTATCTGTATTAGAGCTGTATCTGTATTAGAGCCTTCTCTGAGGGAAACCCAACAAGAACTGTCAAATAAATGCTTTACAGACAGTACCATCCTTGGGCTTAGCCACAGTGGGAACCCTAGCAACTGTTCATAGTCAGAATTATTCCAGCCTGTTGCTCTAATACTGCCATTCCATTTGCCCTCACTGTTGGGCTTGGTACCTTTGATTGTTTGGAATGCCTTTCTTTGTTGTACTAGTAAAATCATCCTCCTCCAAATTCACCCTCATCCACTGCCCACTGTAATGCTTGACTAGGCCTTCTGCTCCTCCTGAGGGCATGCAGAGTCTGTTGACACTTCTGACATACTGAAGTGGGGATGGGGCATGGGAAGCTGCAGCCAGGATGACTGTAAAGAGAATGATGGGCTTGCAGTCCCTGCCATAAGTGTGAGACATTGGTGATGGATTATCAGAACAGGTTCTCCTTTCCATTCTGGATACAGCAAAATCATTCCTACTAGTGCATTTCTTGGCTTCTGAAGAAAACCCTTCTGTTGAGAGCTTGAAATAGTATCAGTGGTAGAAGGACGGGTTGTGGATGTGGACATGGCTAGGCAGTCTTGGATTTCTCTTTGTTACTGTGTCCTGCTCACAGCAGGAGAAGCAGTAACAAGCTGAAGTCATGGCCTGTACAATACCTGTGGTAGTATGGTACTGCCAACACCTTGGCATAGATACTTGCAGGTCTGAAAAAATTCTATCACTGCTTATTTGGTAGAAGTCTAAGAAATGAGATTGATTAGTTGAGTTGTCTGCCTTGTAAGGAGTCTCCCAACACCCTTACAAGACTTGAAATTAGCATCGCTTTTCATTGAGTTTCCAACTTGAGTTCCATTTTATCAAGAATGATTGCGGTCTCAAGTTTTCTGGTTAACTGCTTTGAGTTAGCAACATACTGTGCAGGTAGCATATTAGTCTTTGTGCTTACTGGGGAAGGGACCATTGAATAGCAAATGAGTCCTGTAATGAGCCCACTCTATACCTGGCCTTTAGTTTGATAGGACATGGACTCTTAGTTTAGATACAACAGGATGATAGCTATGAGGAGGAGAGGAGTGTTAGGGGACTTAAAAGAGGCAAGAGTATGTGGGTTCAGATACACCACCCAATAAATTCTAGTAGAACCCAAACTGTTCTATTAGGACACTGCAGGATTATCATAAGGACCAATGACATATGAATTACACCATTAAGCTCTGGAAAGGAAAAGAGATATAAAAATGACAAAGAAAACAAAGTCCGCATTGGTAGGACTTTGAAAACTTGATGAATGTAGAGGACCTCATTCTCAAGAGTGCAGTTAGGGGGCCGGAGAGATGGCTCAGTAGAATAAGTGCTTGTAGCCTGAGTTCAATCCCTGGTTCTGCCAAAAATAAAAATTAAAAAAAAAAAAAAAAAAAAAGAGTACACGTAGATAAAATCATGCTGTCAGTAAGGCAGCATGGGAAGACTGGTTTCTGTACTAGATAGCTGCAAAGTCCCTGGACTCTTGACTGACATTTCACATAGTCTGATGTGGCAGATGAAGAGTAACAAGTCCAACATGGACTTTTCCACCTTCTTGTGCTGTACAAGAAAGGTGAGATGAACATGATTTCTCTGATTCAGGTTCACAAGCTACTGTTTTGCATATGTCAGATAATGGTTACATCTTTGCATGTCTCCCCACATATCCCAAGCTTTGCATTTATTTGTATGTATTCATAAGTGAGTTGAGCACATCAAGTGTAGCTTCAAGCCTGAAGATAACCAATGGCTCAGTAGGTCCTGTGAGAATTTATAAAGGATCTTGGAAGGGCTGGCTAAATAGTTCAGCGGATTAAAGCACCTGCTTAGGCAGTTGCAGGGGCTGGGAGTTGTTTCCCGGGCCTGCTATGCTGGCCCCACCCACAAGGCTAGCTGAGACAGCAATTGAGACTGGGCATGGTGGTGCACACCTGTAATCCCAACAGTTGGGAGGCTGTAAACAGGAGGATCATTACGAGTCTGATCTATGCAGTGAGACCCTCTATACCCAGTACACCCTGTCCTAAATACAAAAATAAGAAATAAAAAATAGGATCATGGAGGCCTGGTGGCAGTCTTGAGTTTATAGAACACAGTCAGTGGTTGCTTTTATATGACCCCTTTATTAATCACCCATTGCCTCACAGTATATGCCAGTCTATATTCAGTGTTTGTGCTGTTTTTTCTAGTAGCATCATTTGGATCTCATGCTTGAATATCAGAGGCCATTTTTATTTATAAGTCCTTTTTTGTTATTGTTGTTGTTATGTTTTGTTTTGTTTTGTTTTGTTTTGTAGAACTGGGGATTGAACTCAGGCCCTTGCGCTTGCCAGGGAAGCGCTTATTCTACTGAGCCATTTCCCCGGCCCCATTTTTTTGTTGTTTTTCTGAGATAGCATCTTGCCAGATAGTCAGTCTGGCTACATATTTACTATGTAGCTCAAGCTGGCCTCAAATTCACAATCATTCTGCATCAGTCTTCCAAGTGCTGAGAATATATATGTTCATCACCACATCTGACTTAGTTCTGAGCTGATAAAATGCATACATCCAAATGTATACCTATATTCTAATAGGTAGATTTTTTTCCGAAAATAAAAATATAGTAATATTTATACTTAGGATAAATGCATTAACACAAAATATAGTGGGGGGGCAGGGAGATAGCTCAGTGGAATAAGCGCTTCCCTGGCAAGCATAAGGGGCCTGAGTTCAACCCCTAGTTCTGCCACCAAAAAAAAACCTTTTAAAATAATATAGTGACCGTGTCAGCCTGAAAAGCTTTTTTTTTTTTTTTTAAATTTGTGACTGCAACACATCACTGTGTATATCAGATGCATGTTCTTTCTTATACCACAGTGTGATTGTACACCATACTAGGTTAGTGCTATGTCATAGTAGTAGAGCATGTCCTTATCATGCACCAGGTCCTGGGTTCAATCTGCAGCACCAATAAAAGTAAGTAACTAGCATTACTGCTTTATTTTTTTATATCATAGTTTAAAAAAAATTTAACATGTCATTTTTAGAAGTATAGAAATACCAGGGAGATAGTTCAGCAGATATTAGCCCCTGCTTGACAAGCACCAGGTCCCGAGTTTGATCCCCAGTACAAAAAAAAAGGAGAGAGTGAGCGAAAAAAATATAGAAGTAATGGTATTGTACGTGACTGTTTCAGCTACACACTTATCATAAGATATACTTTGCAAATTGCTTTTCATTTGTAATAATGAGGTGCTTGGTATGTGTGATTATGTCTAATAAGAATTAATGAATTTTAGGGGCTGGGGAGATGGCTCAGTAGAATAACCGCTTGCCTGGTGAGCCCAAGGGCCTGAGTTCAATCCTCAGTTACAGGAAAAAAAAAAAAAAAAAGAATTAATGAATTTGAGATCTGAATGTCCTTATTAGAAAAGTTATTAGTATGGAATGGATAATTAGACCAAGTTTAAAAAAAAAAAAAACGGGCTGATGAGATGGCTCAGTGGTCTAAGGCACCTACTTGGAACAAGCTTGGCAAAGCACAGGGACCGCAGTTCAATCCCCCAGCACCACATGCCAGCCAGGGCCGCCCCCTGGTGGGCTGAGCTGGCCACACACACACACACACACACACACACACACACAAATAAAATTTTTTTAAAAACCCACACATTTTGGTTTAATTAAGTTGCTATGAAAAGCGTTTGAGTTGTCTATTGTACTTGAACTGTTGATTATAAAAATATTGTTGAACATAATGCTCTGAATTTGAACAAAATGCTTTGTGGTTAGTGTTTTATGAGTCAAAAATTATATGGTAGAGCCATGCCTGGTGATGTGTGTCTCTAACTCCAGCACTTTGGACACTGAGGCAGTGGGATCTCTATGGGCTGAAGGGCAGCCTGGTCAACATAGTGAGTTCAAGCTCAGCCTGAACTACAGAGTAAGACCCTGTCTCCAAAACAAACAAATAAATAAAATACAAAATTATGTATATTATCAATTTCAGTACGAATTTTTAAAAGATGTTTAATTTGGCTCACCATAAGCTGTTTTTTTAGACATGATCTAAAATTTACAGAAAGAAAGGAACCCTTAATAAATAGTGTGGTGGTCAGGTGTGGTGGCACACCTGTAATCCCATCACTCAGGAGAGAGTTCATTGCCAGCCTGAACTGCATATTAAAACCCTATCTCATAAAAAAACAACAGAAATAGTGTGGCATAAAGCTTTTGCCATATAGTAAATGCCAACTGAGGGCAGTTAGATGAGTATTTTGCTAAGTAGAAGGACTGAACTTGAAATGATCAAAGAAATGAAAACTTGGGGTCCTCTCTCAATTAATTTGAAAGTTCTTTGTTTTGTTTTGTTTAAAAAAAAAAACAAAAAAAGACATGTATTTTATTTTATTTTATTTATTTATTTATTTATTTATTTATTTATTTATTTATTTATTTATGGAACCAGGGATTGAACTTGCCAGGGAAGTGCTTATTCTACTGAGCCATCGACCCGGCCCCTGAAAGTTCTTTGGAATGGAGTTTCTTATGTCAGCACTTGTAGTTTCTTTAGACTCCTGGAGTTAGTCAGCTGAATGGCACATAAAGACACTTGTAGACCTGGATAGTAGAACCAAATGATGGCTACATGTGGCAGATCCAAGTCTTGAATACTAAGTGTACGAGGATCACACCTGCATAAATAAATGAAAACCCATGTAGAATCTTCAGGCCTTTGTTCCATCATCCCTTAATTTCAGCCAGGTAGTCATTCACTCATAGTATTTTTTGAACAGCTTCAGATAGGCATAGAGCCCAAGCATACATACTCTTATAGTCTCCTGCCTAGGAACCTCCCAGGAAGGCATGCTATCATTGCTTGAGTAAGTTTCAGAGAATTACAGTTTGCTAATTTGAAAATCATTTCATAGATTAAGAGAAACTGACTAGTTAGATGTCACCTCTGCTAATCTCTATGCCTAGAAAGGATTCTTCCTTCATCCCAAATAGCTGCTAAACCTCATAGAATCAAGGATTTTGCTATGTCACACCCTTGCCCCTTCCTGGAATTGACTTTGTAGGATTTTCTAGACTTTTTTGTGTGTTGTTTTGGTTTTGGACTTTTTTGTAGACAAGATCTCACTATGTAGTTCAGGTTGACCCTGAGGTCACTATATGTAACCCAGGCTGGCCTCAAACTTACAGCAATCTTCCTGCCTCAGCCTCACAAGTGCTGGGATTATAAACTTGCATCACCATGCCTAGTGCAGAGTTTTCTAGATTTTAATATATAACTCCCTCTTCACATTGTGCTGGGGGGGTCAAGTTGCATGCTAGATAAACACAATTGACCTATACCCCCTTTTTGCTAAACTTTTATTAAGTGATATCTACGAGATTTTTGTACATCTGTTACTTCTGAGATAGAAATATAAATTTTCTGTAGCTTTTTGTTCCTCAGCTAATGACAAAATAAAATTTTTTTTGCAAAGTTCCTTTCTTCACAGCCTGTTTTAATGCTTTATAAAATACATTACCTTTTGATAAGGTTTTATTTGCTTTTTAGTGGTTTTTAAATAATTTGTGGGCTTCTCCTTACTTAACTTTTTTTTTTTTTCCTGTCTGTTTGTTGTTCTAGCCATTTTGGGGTCTCCAGCTAGTGGAATTCAAAACACAATTGGTTCTGTTGGCTCAGGGCAACAGAATGCCACTTCTTTAAGTAACCCAAATCCCATAGACCCCAGCTCAATGCAGCGGGCCTATGCTGCTCTTGGACTACCCTACATGAACCAGCCGCAGACGCAGCTGCAGCCTCAGGTTCCTGGCCAGCAACCAGCACAGCCTCCAGCCCACCAGCAAATGAGGACTCTCAACCCCCTGGGTAGGTGAAGGAGCGCTCAAGAACTTCCTTTGTCCACATGTAGGAAATGGATAACAGCAACTCTAACTGAAACCCAAGGCTGCTTTCAGTTCTAATTTTTACTTAAGATTCAGTGTTTGAAATAACAGCCTTCTAAGAAAAAGCTATGGTGTCTGATGCAAAGAAGGTATTTGATGGTTGTTAAAAAAAAAAAAAAAAAAAGGCAGCATTTATAAGAAAAACAGTGCCTTGCTGCTTGCAGTGCCATATCTGTCTAGATAGTTTTTATGAAGGACATGCCATGTCTCAGAATGCAAAATCTTACGTTGGAAGCATGATTGTTTGTATGACTTGTATAGCCTCTGTTAGACCACTTATTTGAGGAAGAATGGGTAATTGTCTACCTTTTCCTGGCATGTCTTGATCATGGTCCCCCCCACCTTTGGAAGTGGTCAGGCCTGGTCTCTGGCTAGTCAGCAATAGGATTCTCAGCAACCACTGTTGTGGGCTTCAGAATGGATCAACATTTCCTCTGAAATATCAGGTGCCAGCCTTTAATAACTTGCTCATAGACTTGCACAATTTTTGCCAAACAGAAATGGCCATTTTAAGCTCAGGCTCCTGGTGCAGGGGCAAGCGCTTTCTGTGAAGGTGTAGCTGTTAAGCGGATTTCATTCTCTTTCCAACCAAACCAGTATTTGAGACTCAGAAATGATTCTGAGGAACAATCAGTTAAGCTGGGCATGGTGATGCATGCCTATAATTCCAGCACTTGGGAGGGTGAGGCAAGAGGATTACCACAAGCTTGAGGCTGACCTAGGCTACATAGTGAGTTCAAGACCAGATTGAACTACAGAGTGAGACCCTGTCATTAAAAAGAAAATGAAAGAAGAAAAGAACCAATTTATTTAATTTTTTTGGCAGAACCAGGGATTGAACTCAGACCCTTGCACTTGCCAGGCAAGCGCTTATTCTACTGAACCATCTCCCTGGCCCCAAAGTTGTGTTTTTTGTTGTTGTTATTATTTTTGTTTTTGTTGTTGGGTTTGTTTTGTTTTGTTTTGTTTTGTTTTGTTTTGTTTTGTTTTAATGCAGAACCGGAGATTGAACTCAGGCTCTTGTGCTTGCCAGGCAAGCGCTTATTCTACTGAGCTATCTCCCTGGCCTGAAAGAACCAATGTAAATCATCTTATACCGTGGTACCTTGTTTCATGAACTCAGTTCTTAATTCTTTCTGGTTGCAAACTGAATTACATCTCCCCATAAGATCCTCATTGCACCTAACCATTAAATTTGATTGTTCACGTCCAATATACTTGGCAACCAGAATCATAGAGTTAAATTCATGAACAAAGATACCACTGTATTGCTTTCTGGAGAATAACTACCTTAATGATTATCAAATTAATACTGAGAGGAAGCCAACCAGATAGCTCAGCAGACTAAAGTGCCTGTTTACGCAGAGCTCAGCCGCCAGGGTTCAATCCTCGGCATGCCATGATGGTGCACGCCCATGATCCCAGCACTTGGGAGGCTGTAAACAGGAAAATCACTACAAGTCTGATCTATGTAGTGAGGCTCTGAACACCCTGTAGACCCTGCCCTAAATACAGAAGAAAGAAAAAAAAAAAAAAAATAAAAAAAAAAAAAAAATATATATATACACTGAGAGACTAGGTTGTAGCCTAATACCCACGTCCTAATATGACTCCACTCCTATTAATGGTGTAATTTGGGAAAATACTAATAATCTTTTTCTGAATCTCAAGTTATTTTAATATGAAGATTATACAGGGGTTTTTTCCCCCCCTTTTTTCCCCTGTGCTTTATTTTATGTATTTGGTACAGGGTTTCACTACCCAGCTTGGTCTGCTTTCAGCCACCCTAGCTTTGGGATTACACATGTGCATTACGCTCACTCTTGGTAACTAGCTCAGCATACCCAGGGCCAGTGCAGCGTGTGGTGTGTGGGATCGAACCCCAGTTCTTGCACTTGCCTAAGCAGGCGCTTAGTCCACTGAGCTATTTCGCTGGCCTGATATTTATAATTTTATTTTACAGTATGACCCAAAAAAATGACACTTAGATGGCAGCTCACTCTATTATCTAGAGTGTGATTATTAATGAAACAAAACCAAAGTTAGAAGTTGAAAGTGGGCTTGTTTATAATTTTCCCCAAGCCATAGAGTCCAGTGAGGACACCAGTGAGCCTTCAGAATGTGCCTTATTTTAGTTACAGAGTAGCATGGGAAGGAGTTGTCAACAGAATTTATACATGTTGGTCTTTATTTCTGAAAATACAGCTTCCAGAGTTTCTACCGTATTATCACTATAATGAATCACATATTTATATGAGGATGTTTTGTCTGTTAACAGAACTTTGAAGTATCATGATAAGTTAATCAATGTATCTGTCTTTAAAGGAAATAACCCAATGAACATTCCAGCAGGAGGAATAACAGCAGATCAGCAACCACCAAACTTGATTTCAGAATCAGCGCTTTCAACTTCCCTGGGGGCCACCAAGTAAGACACATTTTTATTGGCTTCTAAATGAGGGGGACAGACAGGCATGAGTATGGGTGGCGGTCATGCACAACTCTTTGATCTTTCTCAGTGTATGGAAAAGGAAATCCTTTAAAGTATGTGTGTCTAACCCACACCCCAAGCAGGGTGCTGGACAGCTAGTAATGTAGTTCCACAAGGTAGTAAATCGTGTGATTTTTAGCAATATTTTTCATGATTTGGCTGCAGGGTGTGGCAACACAGACTTCTTAGGCACAAAGGAACTGTGTCAGGGAATCCACATTATAGTAACTCTATCCCCAACTCCTGCCACATAGTCCATCTATTTGAAATCCGTGGTGTGTGAGACATGACATGCACTTATGATACTTGGAGAAGTTTTACTGAATATTTTATTGCCAATAATGAAGGAATTTTGACTGTATATTTTATATGTTGCCTGAGAGTATACTTCTTTGTTTGGCAAGGCCCTGGCAAGCCAGAAGGTTTGGTACTTGTGCCATAATGGGGTGGGAACCCTGGCTTCCTTCCCCCCTCCCCCCAGTTACAAATGTAGAATACAATAGTTTGAATTTTGTTGTCCTTATAATACTTGCTTTACTTAAACTTTTTAAGTTGTGTACAATCGAAGAAGAGCCTTATTTTGAGTCCATTTGAGTCACTTGGGTAGCTAGATGAGTACCTTGTGTTTCTCTTCTCTTCCTCAGCCCACTGATGAATGATGGCTCAACCTCTGGTAACATCGGAAGCCTCAGCACAATACCTACAGCAGCACCTCCTTCTAGCACTGGTGTTCGGAAAGGCTGGCACGAACATGTCACTCAGGACCTGCGGAGCCATCTAGTGCATAAACTGTATGTACCCAGGGTACTACTGTAGTTTAGGAGTAGGTATGATTTTGTTCCTTGTTTGCCCATTGACTCCCAAGTCAATGAAGCTGCAGAGGGTCGCTTGCTTGTTCTATGAAGTCAGTCCCATTGCTTCCTAGTAGAGCCCTGTGTGGGCCTCATTTCCCAGACCCCTGCTTCCCAGTGGTAGAGACATCTACAGAGTACAGAGGAGTATGATCAACAGTCTGACCTCTGTGCCTGGAATCTGCTCAAGATCTTTGCCTTCTCTTGTGGCTCAAAAGTATCATTGTAGAAATCCTTAAGAACTAGAGGGAGATAGGTCCTGTTCAGTACAGATGGCACAACCATATCTGTATGTTTGTTAACATACAGAAGATTAGTAGTTAATTTTCTCAAGCTTGGTATCTCATATTGAAGGTAAAGTTAATCAGCTAGATTTCTTAAGAGGTTTTTTCCTTATTTTCACAATTTTTTAAATAATAAGTAGTTTACAAATTAAAAATGTGAAATATTTTTCTTAAAATGATGCAATAAAATATCTCTAATAGCAAAATATGGATGTGTAGATAACAACTCATGGTTTTTTCTGTGGTCACTTCATGCATGAGGGGTTTGGGGTTTGTCCCATTCATTCCAAGAGTGAGCCAGTCCTGGTTTTGTAGTTCTCATCAGACCATCTTGAAAGTAGAATAATAAGACTATGTTATTGTCTTTTCAGTGTTCAAGCCATCTTCCCAACCCCAGATCCTGCAGCTCTGAAGGATCGCCGTATGGAGAACTTAGTTGCCTATGCTAAGAAAGTGGAGGGAGACATGTATGAGTCTGCTAATAGCAGGGTAGGTCAAAAGGCAGCAGTTAAGCCTGTGCAGCACCTGCAGTGGGAAGAATGGCACCCATCTAGTTGGTTATCTGCAGTGGGGAACCTGTGTGATGTGGGGACTCCTTACCTTGAAGACCCTGACTAGAGAGATATCTTGATAAGACTCTAGATTCCTGTATAGCTTTCTTGTTAACTACAAGTGTTACACTGCATAAGTAGAAAGGGTATGTAAAAGTGTCAACCATATGTGTGGGGTGTACTCAAGGCCCTGTGTTTGATTTTTAGCACCAAAACCAGAAAAAGAACAAGAAAAAGCAGTTAGTTTGTTAGAACTTAAACAGGTCGCTTGTTTTTTAGTTTTAACTGCTTAACATTGAATGTTTTTACTTTTTCAGGATGAATATTATCACTTATTAGCAGAGAAAATCTATAAGATACAAAAAGAGCTAGAAGAAAAACGGAGGTCACGTTTACATAAGCAAGGCATCCTGGGTAACCAGCCAACTTTACCAGCCCCTGGGGCACAGGCCCCTGTGATCCCACCTGCCCAGTCTGTAAGACCTCCAAGTAAGAACTCCATTTTCTTCTATCAGCTTTTAGCCTGTTGACTTGTATTTCTTCTGTATTTGGAATGTATTTCTAAGAATATAGATTATGTATAATCCAAAAGGCTGTAAAGCTGTGTGACAATGGCCTATGAAGATACTGAGTTTCTTTTGTGGGAAGGCTCTTTAAAGGGTGCCCTGACATCAGAATACTAGTGCTTTTGGATTTACTGACCATGTTTTCTTCAAGATTCAAGTTTTCCATAGGAAATATCTTATTACTGCATCAAAGGTTAAGTTACCAGTGTTTCCCCCCGCTTTTTTTTTTTTTTTTTTTTTTTTTTTTTTTTTTTTTTTTTTTTTTGCCATTGTAGATGGACCCCTGCCCCTGCCAGTGAATCGCATGCAAGTTTCTCAAGGTATTTATTTATTGTGAATCATACTTGAACTTTTAAAAAGCCATAGCATCTGTTGATGTTTTTCTTTTCCTTGTGCTTGTTAGCCTTTTCTTATTCTTTCCATTCCTTTTTACTGATGAGAACTCAGGTCTAGAAGTAGTGTAGATCTGTAACACTTGACAGTTGTTCTTGGAAATTATAGGAAAGATAACCAAACAGGTCAGAAGAACTGTTTAAAACTTGAATGAAGAGACAGGGCACTATGTTTCAGGAAAGTCCATAAAAGAAGCATACTTGATGGGAAGAGGAGGCATTTCTGATTGCACGGGAGAGTTGGTGAGCCAGCCTTGGGAGTAGCAAACATTTGGCTGGGACTGCTCTAAGCTTAAAGGTTCAAGGCAAACTGGCAGATGTGTGCTTCAAAATGAGCCAGCCAGATAGTTTAGCAGATTAAAGCACCTGCTTAGGCAAATGCAGGGACTGGGGTTCAATCCCCAGCATGTTGTGCTGGCCCTACCCCTAGGATGTGCTGAGAGGGAGACTGAGACTAGGCATGGTGGTGTGCACCTGTAACCCCAGTGCTTAGGAGGCTGAAAACAGGAGGATCATTGAGTCCAATCTATGTAGTGAGACCCTATAGACCCTGTACTAAGTACATTTTTTAAAAAAGGTGGATACTAGATCTACACTAGGCTGGAGTTATGGCAACTCTGTAAACAACTGTTAAAGGCAATTTCTCAAGTCAGAATACTATGGTAACTTTTGCTTTGAGTTATGAACAAAGAGATATTTGAACACCTTTTAAGCCCATGACACATTGAGACCTGAGCAGTAACATTATCCAGATTCTAAAGAAAGTGGGTTTGCAGGGCCGGCGATTTAGCTCAGCAGGCTAAGCACCTACTTAAGCAAGCACACGGACTGGGGTTCAATTCCCGGCATCACATGCTGCACTGGCCCTGCCTCCAGACATACTGAGCCACCAAGACGAGATATGGCAACGCACACTTGTAAACCTAGTGCTGGGGAGGCTGAAAACAGGATCACTACAGGTCCAAGCCATGTAGTGAGCCTGTACCAAATACATAAAGTGGGGGGGAGGGGAGAGAGAGGATTTGCTGCAGTACAGGGTAGTTTTCGAAGGGAAAAGAGATTGTTTAATGTTTTGCCATCTTACTGTTATTGAAACAGATGTAAAATAAATTTGTCAGGGGGCTGACAGATGGCTCAGTGGTCTACCTACTTAGAACAAGCTAAGCTAAGCAAAGACAGGGACCGCAGTTCAGTCCCCCAGCACCACATGCCAGCCAGCCCCGTCCCCTGGTGGGCTGAGCTGGCCACATACACACACTAAATACATAAATAAATAAACAAATATAAATAAATAAATTTATCAGGGACTTACTTAAGTGGACTAGATTTAAGGGGTTGAAAAAACCCCAAGAAGTTGGAGAAAGTAAACGTTAGGAAAGTGGCTAATTCCATGTTGGGGATGACAGGACTATTATCTAGATAAGATGGTTAAGGGCCGGCCAAATAGCTCAGTTGATTAAAGCACCTGCAAGCAAGCACAGAGGTCGAGGGTTCAATCCCTGGTCCTGCTGTGCTGGCCCTGCCCCACCCCCAGGGCACATGAGACTGGCAGTTGAGACTGGGCATGGTGACACTTGCCTGTAATCCCAGCTCTTGGGAAGCTGTAAACAGGCAGATCACTATTGAGTCTGATCTAGTAGTGAGACCCTGAACACCTATAGACCCTTCCCTAAAATACAAAAAAAAAGAAGAAGGTGGTATTTCTTTGAAGTCTGATGAAACAACAGTTAGTAGAACAGGCATTTTCTAGGTAAGAACATACTAGCCTCCCTGCCAGTATGACAAGGTCTATGTAAATGTAGAATTTTAAAAATACTATTTCCTAGGACCTGCATATCCTACTATTTAGTTGATAAAATTCTCAAGGAGGGAAATTAATTTTTTCATCGTTGTTGTTACTGTCATCATTACTGTTACTATTAGCTCCCTGGAAAATTCACTGGGCCTTGTTAATCGATCATTTGAGGGTGTTATTTCTAGATAGTTACAGAGGCACACATTGTTATGGCTTGTCCTCCCCAAGCTTCTTGCAGTCATAGGTGGGGTATTTTCATGGCTATGATCATACCTTCCTTGTTTATGTTGTCTCCTGCTTGCCATGAACTCTGATGCCCCTCTGCCAAGCCATCCTGCCTTGGAGTCAGCTGATTATAGAATGAAACCTCAACAAACTGTGAACCAAGGAAACCTTTTCCTTTTCAACTTTGGGTGTCAGGTATTTTGTCTGAGCAATGGAGGAAAAGTAAGACAAAATTTGGTACCAGGGAATTGGGGTTATTGCTGTAACTATGCCTGACTACATAGATCAGGAGCCTTTGGGACTGACTTGTGCAAAGAATTTGAAAAAAAGCTTTGGAGATTCTGGCTGAAAAAGTAAAACCTGGAATTCCTTAGGCTGTACTTGATGGGAGATTCTGGTCAGAGCTCAGAAGGCTGGCTAAAATCCTGCCAGTAAAGACCAGGCTTGGGAGGTTTTCTACTGGGAAGGACAACATTGGCTGTAGGACTCCAGATGATGTGTGTTAAGGCTTGGCAGAAAGTTTGTCTGCAAATTAATCTTGGAGAAGAAATTTCAAGGCAGTCTAATGCTGAAGTAGTGGTATGCATACTGTTGGGGACTTTTAGCCAGATTTATGTTGAGAATCAAGAGCAAAGAGTCCAGCAGAGTTAATTAAAATGTTTTGAGTTTGGCTAGAAAGGCAGCTCCAGCAAAGTTGTGGACTACAGAGATGGAGCAGAGATCTTGAATACAAAGATCAGGATAATAGATGTCCTAAGGGTTTAAAGAAAAGCAATAGGACTCTACCCTTAACAACCTCAGAATTGCAAAGGTGAAGTTGCTTAGAGTAGAGAGCCCCTTAGGATACCATGTTCCAGAATGGCAGCAGCCTAGAGAAGTTGTTCCTTGGTATTTGGTTCATAGGCAGGTACTCAGTCCCTATAGCTAAGAGAGAAGGAAACCTGACTGTAGCTTCTGCTGACAGCAGACCTTGGCATGATGCACATGGTACTGGTTTTAGGTACATGCAAAATGCCAGAGTTTTGGGGTCAAGAAGGCCTCACACTCAGATTTCAGAAGACTTGGGACCCAGGCAGTGTGACCCTGACAAGGTCAGTGTGTAACGTTCTGAGTATGAAGCCAAAGATGCAATAGAAACCCCAGAATTTTGAAGAAGCCAGAAACTTGGAGGAAAACTGAGGGGAACTGCACAGAGGGAGCAGAGCTGGCCAAAGAGAGAAAACATGGGAGCTGCACCCACCAGAAGTGCAGTAGGTGTAGAGTCACGCAAGCAAGCCCTTTGGGGTTTACAGCTTGCCACAGATTGCTAGAGATCCTGGAAGTGGAAGTATAGAATTTAATATTTTCCCTGGTGAATTTTATTCTTGCTTTCTTCCCATTCTTTGCTATTCTCCTATTTGTAACTTTAGGAATGGAAATGTCTTATCTCATACCATTAAATATTAGAAGTGTTTAACTTTCTTTTCATTTGGACAGGGGCTTGCAGCTAAGAGTTTGCCTTAAGTATCAGAGGAGATGTTGAACTTGGACTTTTCAGCAGTGCTATAAAGCTAAGACTTTGGCACCTCTTAGAGATGGACTAAATGCCTTTTGTATAAATGGATATGCAGGAACTTTTGTGGGAACATGGCAGAGGTGGAATATTACGGCTTTTGTTAGTTTCACATGTTCTTTATGGCCTGCTCACAGCTACAACTGTGTTAAGGCAGTACCTTCAGTAACTCTATCAGGGATTCTGAGATCTCAGTGTTGGTCAGATTAGCTTGAATTAGCATGTATTTAGAGCTCATAGTTTGTCTCTTTACCCTGCCCTAGCTTTGTCTGTCATCTTACTCTTTCCCCCACAACATGGATGCCATTCTCCCCGGATACGAGAAAGTCTTAATTTAATCACCTTTTCTGGCTAATGTTGTGCTCTATCTGGTTTGTTTGTTGTTTTTCCATTTGTTTGTTTTTTTCTTTTGTTTGTTTGTTTTTCCATTACTGGGGATATAACTCGGGACCTTGCACCTCCTGGCAGGCATTTATGCTGCTGAGCTATCTCCCTAGCCCCCTCTATCTTATTTAGAGTTTATTTGGTGAGTAGTTTTCTTGCTAGTGTTTTTCTTAAGGAATCGTTGTGGGTGTGTTTACAGGGATGAATTCATTTAATCCAATGTCCTTGGGAAATGTGCAGTTACCACAAGCACCCATGGGACCTCGTGCAGCCTCTCCCATGAACCACTCTGTCCAGATGAACAGCATGGCCTCTGTTCCAGGGGTAAGTGTTTTTCGTGGGCTCTCAGATCTTATCTCGTTAGAAACTTTTTTCTTTTTTTTCTCAGAACCAGGGATTGAACTCAGGCCTTTGCGCTTGCCAGGCAAGCGCTTATTCTACTGAGCTGTCTCCTCAGCCCCATCATTAGAAACTTTGAGCATGACAGTTTCGATTATCATCTGAGAAACCTGTGGTATTTGTTCCTTTGATTTGGGTTGTGCTTCATGTTGTATTTCTTTCATTTCTCATTAAAAAATCTTTATTGCAGCAGCAAGGATTATTTTCCTATTACTTATTTTTATTAGAATAACAAATCCATAGGAATTTTTGGCTTTGAGAGAGAGAGAGCCTTCTGAGGATGAAGCAACCAACCAGCCCCGATACTTGGTTTGCTGGAGATTATCAGCATTTGTTGACTCAAGCTTGCCCTCCTGAGGCAGCTTTTAAACACTTCAGAAAACTAGTAAAAGGTGTGTTTGAACTTTAAATGATATAGATTGCTATTCAGAGAGCAATTCCAATTTGGCTCATTTGCAAGATTGCTTGAGAATGCAAGCAAAATGTCTGGCATAGGGCATTCTTAGTGAGTGGTAGTTTCTAGGACTAGAGCTGCAGCCTCACATCTGTAAGGCCATGGGGCTTCAGTTGCATTGTTCATCTTGAAGACTCTGACTCTTTACTTTGCACTGTTTCTCCTGATCCTTTTCTCTTAGATGGCTATTTCTCCTTCCCGGATGCCTCAGCCACCAAACATGATGGGCACACACACTAACAACATGATGGCCCAGGCACCTGCTCAGAACCAGTTTCTTCCACAGAGTCAGTTCCCATCATCCAGTGGAGCAATGAATGTGAACAGTGTGGGGATTGGGCAGCCGACATCCCAGACAGGCGTGTCACAGGTATTTTCACTGTGGGAACTCTGGCTACCAGTGTTTATGTAGCTTTCTGCAACATGAGCTTATTTCATGGAAATTAAACTTCTGGAATATATGTTTTATTTTTATGTATCATCATCTGTTCATTGTCCTCCACTTTGTCGTGTAGTTTTTAATTTGTTTGGGACTTCGCTTATCCACTCCAAGTGAATTGCATGCAAAAAGTAGAATGGATTGTGATTTGTTGTTTTATGCATTCACGTTTAACCTGTGATCCTGAGAGATCTTGGGAGTTTAGAAAGGAATGGATTTACATCCTAACTTTTTTTCCCCCCTTGGCAATACTGAAATTGAATCCAGGGCCTTCATAAAACCCAGGTAGACTGGGGGGAGGGGTGACTTACAGTCACTAAATTGTCCAGTCTAGACTTGAACATCTGTAATTTCTCATTGCTCTAGAACAGAAATCAGCACACTTTTGCTGTGAGGACCCTAAAGAGTATTTTCCATCTTTCTGGCTTGCTTTAATTATCCAGCTTCTCTGCTGTAGTATACAGGCAGCCATAGATAACACATAAACAAATGAGGGTGGCTATGTCCTAATAACACTTAATTTATAGAA
This sequence comes from Octodon degus, assembly GCF_000260255.1. Taxonomy (NCBI): domain Eukaryota; kingdom Metazoa; phylum Chordata; class Mammalia; order Rodentia; family Octodontidae; genus Octodon; species Octodon degus. Next base: position 7,952,387 of record NW_004524597.1, read on the forward strand.
AAAAAGCAGTTAGCTTTGGCCTATGCACCAACCTTTTCTCTAAAACAGTGATTTTGATTCATTTAGTGGAAAGTACACATATTAGTACTGAATCACTGGACTTAAATGTTTTGGTGTTTCAATAACTCACACTTGTTGTGTTATCTAAGCTATGAGTGGATGACATGAAATTGATAAAGTGAGTGAATGCTCCTATGTGTGGTTAAGTCATAAGTGGGTTTTATTTATTTTTGTTTTATTTTTAGTGTAAGTGGGGATTGAATCCAGGGCCTCATACGTTGTAGGCAAGTGCTCCAGCACTGAGCTACACCCCTAGCCCTATTTATGTATGTATGTATTTAACAGTACTAAGGATTGGACCCTGAGACTGTGCACTAAGCTACATCCCCAGACCATTTTGAATATTTTTAAACTTTTGAGACAGGACCTCACTAAGTTTCGGGAGTTTCCCAGAGTAAATTTGAACTTGAGATTTTCTTATGTTAGCCTCCCAGAATGCTGAAATTATAGGCATGCACCACCACCCCTGGCTTCTTTTTATTTTTTCATTTCGAAATAGGATCTTTTATTAAGTTGCCCATCTTGGCCTCAAACTCTCTCTTCCTGTCCTGCCTCCCAAATGATTGGGATTATAGGTATATGCCACTATGTGCAGCAGGTCAGAAGTTTTGTGACTTACTTTAGTTATATAAACCAGAGTGTGAGAAACATTTGTAATGTGAACTTTATTTGAAAATACATCCAGGTGTGGTGGTGCATGCCTGTAATCTCGGCATTTGGGAGGCCAAGACCAGAGGATCATTTGAGTTCAAAGCTAGCCCGGTCTGCAAAGTGAGTGTAAGGACAACCTGAACTGAGTAGTAAAACCCTGCTTCAAAAGAGGACACCCCCACAAAAAATAATAATAATAATAATGCATGTTACTTTAGGTACAAAGCTTGATAAATTTTTATAAACACAACATCCCTATGGACTTTTTAAAATTTATTTGTTTGGGTACCAAGAATTGAACTCAGACGGGCCGGGGAGATGGCTCAGTAGAATAAGCACTTCGCTGGCAAGTGCAAGGACCTGAGTTCAATCCCCAGATCTGCAAGTGAGAGAGAGAGAAACAGAGAGAGACAGACAGACAGACAGACAGACAGACAGACAGACAGACAGACGGACGGACGGACCGACCGACCGACCGACCGACCGACCGACCGACCGACCGACCGACCGACCGACCGACCAGCTAAGAATTGAACTCAGTGTAGGGACTTAAAGTTTAACATATCATTGCTTGATGAAAATACCTGTTCCATGTTATGCCTAAGATGTTTGATATTCAGACAGATAATGAGGTTAAGCTCAACAGCCTAGGTTATATGGTAATAACAATAAGCTTCTCTTCTGGAGGGTCAACAACCTAAGTTTGCAGACCCAAAATTAGAGAAAAAGGGCCGCAAGGAAAGCCAGCATTTTGGCCGTAGCCTTCCAAAGTCAGTTAAGACTCAGGACATATGAGAACTTGTACTATAACATCATGTAACTAAGTTGTAGCCCAAATTTTCTGATCAAGGCCCCTGAGATTATGGGGCCAAAGAAGAAAGTGATTGATGATGTAGAGTGTGCCTAAGGAGAATCACATGGAGAGAAAACATTCTCTCAGGCTTTCACAGAGAGCACGTTGGCCAAGCAATGGCCGTGACTCATCCACATGGCTGACACTGACAGAGGATCTACAATCTCAGGGTCTCAGGATAAATCCTGAGGGGATTTGACTGACCTTATCAGATACAAAAGCTACAATTCTTGTTAGATAGGTCTTGCTTTATCTTGGTCTTAACCATCCAGCAGAAAAGTATAAAAATGAAGTACAAGAAATAGAACCATGTTGTTATGTTAAGCTGTAGGGAACTCAGGTCAACAACTTCTGACATTGCCAGTCAAGTGGCAGACTATTAGTCCAATACTATTATGGACTACTGGACTATTTTGCTGAGTTCACACACCTATAATATTTAAATGATGGTGGGGCCGGGGAGATGGCTCAGTGGAATAAGTGCTTCCTTGGCAAGCACAAGGGTCTGAGTTCAATCCCCGGTTCTGCAAAAAAAAAAATATATATATATATATATATATATATATATATATATTTTTTTTTTAAATGATGGAACTAAACAAAAAAAGGGGATATAGATAAATGACCATTTTGTATCTGTGTGTTCAAAATAGGATAGATATATAGCTACATTCTCTTAATTCAAGGAATAGAGGCATTTGTTCTAATAGTGTTTGTAAATAGGATATCATGTCTGCATCTTGTACTACAAATAACCACTAGGAAGGCAGTATGCAATGTGTTAATTATTGAAACTGTCCTACCAATTTGAATTGAAACTGTCTCATTGCTCTCTATTTCTCAATAAAATTATGGGGGAAAAAAAAAAGAATTCAACCCAGGACCTCAGGCTTGCCCGGCAGGCACTGTGCCACTAAGTTATATTCCTGGTCACAACATCCCTATCAAATAGGCAGATCTTATTAAGAAACACAATTAGAGATTTTCATACATTTAATTCTTTAAGGCTCTGTCACATTTTTAAATGGAACCAATGTTTTTAATGTACTATGTTTGTTTCCTTAGGGCCAGGTACCTGGTGCTGCTCTTCCTAATCCTCTGAACATGTTGGGGCCCCAAGCCAGCCAGCTCCCTTGCCCACCAGTGACCCAGACACCCTTGCACCAGACGCCACCTCCTGCTTCCACAGCCGCTGGCATGCCATCTCTCCAGCACCCTACGCCACCTGGGATGACGCCTCCCCAACCAGCAGCTCCCACTCAGCCATCCACTCCCGTGTCGTCTTCCGGGCAGACTCCTACCCCAACTCCTGGCTCAGTGCCCAGTGCTACCCAAACCCAAAGCACCCCTACAGTGCAGGCAGCAGCCCAGGTGACCCCTCAGCCTCAGACCCCAGTGCAGCCGCCGTCTGTGGCCACCCCTCAGTCATCACAGCAGCAGCAGCCGACACCTGTGCACGTCCAGCCTCCTGGCACACCGGTGAGCTTTTCAGTCTGTTGTCTTCAGGCCACTGCTCTTAAAAGATAACTATCCCATGAAAATGGTGCAGCATTTTGGTACAACACCAGAAAGTATCTGAACCTGATGAACTGTGATGAGCTGAACTCATATCCAGCATTGGTCTGAAAGGCTGATGTGGCAGGATATAACTTCACATGATCTCCCCTACTTAAGAGTTTGTAGAAGTGAATAATTCTGAGGCGGCATACGCAGATCATGAGGAGAATTTTTATTTATTTATTTATTTATTTATTTATTTATTTATTTATTTAGTACAGGATCTTACTTTGCAGCTCAGACTCAGTGATCCTCCTGTCTCAGCCTCCCCAGCACGGATTATAGGCATGTGCCACCACACCCATTTTGGGTGGGTGGCTTGGCACAAGGCTGGCATGGCATGTGGTACCAGGGATCAAACTCATTTAGGCAGGCACATACACCACTGAGCTATCTCCCTGGCCCCTTGTGGAGAAATCTAGAAATATATGTACAAGTATATTCCCATTAGCTGTCCTGGTTTTTTTTCTCTGTTTTGATTTTGAGGGTTTTTTTGTGGGGTTTTGTTTTTTTGTTTTGTTTTGGTTTTTTCTTGTTTGTTTATTTTCTGAACCGGGGATTGAACTCAGGCCCTTGCGCTTGCCAGGGTGTTCTTACTGTACTGAGCCATCTCTCCAGCCCCTGTCCTGGTTTAATGTCTTCAGAGTTTTAATAGTTTTTCTACTGATTTGATTTTTTTTTTTTTTTTTTTTTAGATTTGATCAACATGTCATGGTCTTAATTCTTTGTCCTTTGACCTGGCCATGAGGAAAACTTTTTTTAGACAACAGAAGACATTTCTTTTTCATAGTGAGATAGATAGCAGAGTGAGATTTGTACCTCTTATGACCCAGAACTTCCCATTATGCAGAGAGGCAGTTAGAATAGAATCACAGCCACATGCTGCATTGTAGGTACTGCTGGCTAGCAACTCAGGCTGTTCCTGTCCTGGCTGCATCCCTGTCCAAGTTTTACTGAATTGTTGTATCATTTTCTTACTATTCTACCTCAGAGTTCTCACCTCCTAGAATATACAAACTTTATTTTTATTTTTTTTCAGAACTAGGGATTGAACTCAGGCCCTTGCACTTGCCAGGGAAGCGCTTATTCTACTGAGCCATCTCCCTGGCCCCTACAAACTATTCTTAAGTACCAAGGATATTTATTTATTTATAGTACCGGAAATGGAACCTCAGGCCTGATGCACGTTATTCAAACACTCTACCACTGAGTGGATCCCTACCCCTGTTTTTTTATTATGAGACAGTGTTACTAAGTTGTCCAGACTGGCATTAAACTTGTCATTCTCCTCCCTAAGCCTCTGAATAGATGGGATTAGAGATAAGCATGTGCCATCATGGCTGGAAGAATATAAAATGTATCTATTAAATGGCAAAATTGATCCCAACCACACCCCTAAAGCAGATATTCTGTTTATCTATAAGGTTGTATATGTACTTAGTCATAATCTGTTACTCTGTTTTGGTCTTATATGAGCACTGTTGCATGTGCTTTTTTTCTTTTTCCTTTTTTGGTAAACCACCACAATCATACTTAGGGCTTTGAGAATATTAGAAAAGTGTTCTACCACTGAACTATGTCACCCCCCCCCATTCTCCTAGTCCTTAAATAAGATCTCTATGTACTTAAAACTTCCTTGAGTAACATTGAAAATTTTTTCCTCTGTGTGTGTGTGTGTGTGTGTGTGTGTGTGTGTGTGTGTATTTTCCATAGCTTGATGTATGCTAAATACACACTTAACTACTGAGCACACCCAATCCCAAGACTGAAAATATTTTTAGTGGCTCCTTTTCTCACCATTTGCTTACTCCAATGCTGTCACTGCCCTGCAGTGAACCTATGTTCACTAGACATTCTGCTTCCGTGTATACAATTCAGTGCCCTTCTCTCATAACTACTTAACATGTTTGTAACTCTGCCTTTCATCTTAAGCATGAACTTTATTGAGAAAACTTAATGCTAATCGAAGAGGGTTTCTTTTTTTTTTTTTTTTGAGTACCAGCGATTTGACTCAGGGATTAAACGCTTATTCTACTGAGCTATCTCCCCAGCCCGAGGAGGGTTTATGCTAGCTAGAAAATTTAGATAAAATAATTTCCTTTTTAAAAATATTTATTTATTTATTTATTTATTTTGGCCAAACTGGGGATTAAACTCAGGCCCTTGTGCTTGCCAAGGAAGTACTTATTCCACTGAGCCATCTCCCTGGCCCCTAGATAAAATAATTTCATATTGGAATTTATAACTTAGTTTTTTTTTGTGTCTTCATTTTTGACAAGAAACAAATCATTTCTTATTGACAATGACTTCCCCTTGAAATGCCTTTTTGGTGACTTTTGTTCTTTAGTAGGGATCTCATTAGGTTAGTTCTGAAAAATGTCATCAAGAAACTGAAGATTGAGGGGCTGGGGAGATGGCTTAGTAGAATAAGCACTTCCCTGGCAAGCTCAAGGGCCTGAGTTCAATCCCTGGTTCTACCCACCCCCCCCCCCCAAAAAAAAAAAAAGAAAGAAAGAAAGAAACTGAAGATTGGGTAAGCCGTAGAGTTGAAGGCCATTTATGTTATCTGCTTTACAGAGAATGATTTTGCTTTCTCACAGCTTTCTCAGGCAGCAACCAGCATTGATAACAGGGTCCCCACCCCCTCCTCAGTGGCCAGTGCTGAAACCAGTTCCCAACAGCCAGGACCTGATATACCTGTACTGGAAATGAAGGCAGAGGTGCAAACTGAGGACACTGAGCCTGATCCTGGTGAATCCAAAGGAGAGTCTCGGTCTGAGGTGGGTATTGAAATAAATCTATGGCTCTATGTGGAAACTTTATCCATGTGTCTCCAAAAGGAAACTAACTTCCGTGGAAGTCCTGGATTGTTTCAATGTTCTGTTTCAACATAGATTCTGAAAAAGATTATTCATTTTTTCTTTCTTTTTCATTTCAAAATGAGATGTGACCATGTATGATGGCATATGCCTATAATCCCAGCACTCTGAGAGGCTAAGGCAGTAGGATTAAAATTTGACTTCAAAAAAGGGGATACAGATGAATGTCCATTTTGTATCTGTATATTCAAAGTGGTTAAGATAGATATATAGTTACATTCTCTTAATGAATAGAATGATTTGTTCTAATGGTGTTTGTAAATAGGATATCAAGTCTGCATCTTGTACAGCAGTTAACCACTAAGAAGAATGTATGCAGTGTGTTAATTATTGAAACTGTCCTACCGATTTGATTTGAAACTGTCTCATTGCTATTTATCAATAAAATTAAGGCAAAAAAAATAAAATAAAATTTGACTTCAATCTGTACAATTTAGCATGACTGTCTCAGAATAAAAGAATAAATATGTCTGGGAATGTAGCTCAGTGCTGAGACCTTTGGGTAAAACCCACCACCACTCAAAAGATGTGTGACCCACACATGGTGGTATATCCCTGTAATTGCAGCAGTTGGCAGGGCTGAAGCAGTAGGGTTGTAAATTCAAGGCCAGGTTGAAATACATAGTGAGATCCTGTCTTAATGGATGGTTGGACAGACAAGAAGATGGGACGGATTTATTTTACTTTGCCAGAAATAAAGAGCATTGGTGTTTTTGATACTCGTTTTTTTTGTTGTGAGGGAGAGAATGAATGAATGAATGAATGAATGAATGAATGAATGCAAATAAATGAATCAGACAGTTCAAAGCCAGTCTGAATGACTGGCTTAAACTCACTGTGTAGCCTAAGCTGGCCTGAAACTCAGGCCTCAGCATCTCAACAGCTGATGCACATACCACCATGCTGGTCTGAGCACGGACTTTTATTTTAAATGTTTAAGTTACTCCACTGTGTATTTTGTTTGTTTCACACAAAGTTTTGTTGTGTAATCCAGGTTGGCCTTGAACTCACTAGGTAGCCCAGAGGGCCTCAACTTATGATCCTACTGCTTTATGTGTAATCCCTCAATGCTGGGATTGCAAGTATAGACCACCACACCTGGCTATAACCTATTCATTGTTGTCTTTCATTCATTTCTAATCCTCCAGAAGTGATGAGTTGATTCCTTTAGTGATTTACCTGTGGCAGAAACTAAATGTTGGTAGACCTTGGGCTGAGCACAGTCTATGCATGTTTTTTGTTTCATGCTTTTTTCCTATGCAGTATTTTTAAAGTCAGGAAATAAAACTCTCGATTTCTGTCAGCATGGCAACAGTCTTGAGTTTGAGCCCTACCTACAACCTTTAGCAGTCACACAGACCTTCAACCTAGCTAAAGTCTCCACTACTCCTTGCAGTCTCACATCCTGCCTTCTGCCTCTGAGCTAGGGCTTTAGATCCCAACTCCAATTTTCAAAGTTACTCTTACTTCAAACTAGAAATATCTACATGAAAATACAATTATTTAAAGTACTTTTTTGATCATTTTCAGGAACATTACCACTGAACTACATTCCCAGCTTGTTTTTAATTTATTCTTCTTTTTTGACGGAACTGCGGATTGAACTCAGGCCCTGAGCTTGCCAGCCAAGCACTTATTCTACTGAGCCATCTCCCCAACCCCTTTAATTTCTTATTTTGAGATAGACTCTTGCTAAGTTGCTCATGGTGGCCTTGAATTTGCAGTCCTCCTCCTTCCTCAGCCTCCTGAATAACTAGGATTACAGGTGTTTGGTGAGTGCATCTATAACGAGGCCAAAAGATTTTAGGAGCTTTCCAGAAAGCTGTTAGAAATCTTTGATATTCATCTGTTGTATGTGTTTCTGTTTTTCTCAAGATGATGGAGGAAGACTTACAGGGATCTTCCCAAGTTAAGGAAGAAACAGATACAGTAGAGCAGAAATCAGAACAAATGGAAATGGATGAAAAGAAACCTGAAATAAAAGTGGAAGCTAAAGAGGAAGAAGAAAGTAGTGCTAATGGTACAGCTTCTCAATCAACATCCCCTTCGCAGCCACGCAAAAAAAGTAGGTTGTGCTTTCCTTAACTTACTGGACTATGTATCTTCTATCATTTTGTGCTACACTGAGAATTTCAGAGCTAAAGCAGGAAAATAATTTTACATCCTCTTTTATCTTTCAAGTTTTACTGCTTAGAATTGATGACAAGAAGCTGTACTCAGCCCTGAGAGCATACAGGGTTTGTGGCATGAATGTAAGATGGCCTGCAACTAAGTGCTGCTTTCTGAGATCATGGGTCACAGGCTTATAGGGTGGAGTTGAAAATGCTTCTAGGCCCTTGAACCGGCTAAGGAATCCAGGCTCTGCTTGGCAAGGTGTAAAAAACCAGTGAAGGACTTGAATAGGAGAATAACTGAAAGAGGTATGGCTTGTGTGCCCCAGACATGTTAAGTTTTTCTTGATCCACTGAGGGAGATGCATACCCAGAGTTGGGACAGTGGAAGTCAGGGTCTGCCTAGCGCTGGTAATGTGGTACATTGAAATGAGAAGATGGAGGACTTAAGAAACTTTGGGTTCTAAGGTATGTAGAGTCAAATAGCCTTTCAGTGGAAGTTGGTTGCAATCTACTTGAGTTGTATCCAGTGTTAGAATATTGTTAAACAGCTGAGCATGGTGGCGCTCGCCTGTAGTCCCAGCACTTGGAAGGTCCTTGCAGATTTGAGACCAGCCTGGGCTACAAACTGAGCTCAGGGCCAGCTTGAACTGCATGGCAAGGTGTGTCTCAAAAAGACAAAGAGAAGAAATTGTTAGCAATGTGAGACAGGACTGAAGTACAAGACTATAGGTACATTTTGGGGAAGGACTACAAAGAAATTTTAGTAGCTTAGATTACACAGTTTCACAACTAGGAGAGATCCCAGAGATCATAGAGGACAAATGAACTTAGACTTTTTTTTTTTTTTTTTTTTTTTTTTTTTTTTTTTTTTTTTTTTTTTTTTTTTTTGCAGTAACAGGGTTTGAACTCAGCCCTAGACTTTTTTTATCTCAAGAATATTTTGTTGGGCCAAAGAGATAGCTCAGTAGAATAAGTGCCTGCCTGGCAAGTGCAGGGTCCTGAGTTCAATCCCCAGTACCACCAAAAAAAGGAGAATATTTTGTTGATTTTTCTACCACTGTTCTGTTAGAAATTAAAATGTTAGAAATTCAGTGCTTTTTTATGAAAAATATCCAGACAAAAATAGTGGGAATCAAGGGCCAGGGAGATGGCTCAGTAGAAGGGTCTGAGTTCAATCACCAGCTCCACGTGCCAATAGTGATATTCTTTTATAATTTCACAACATTTTGAAGAATTAGTGAAACCTAATTGGACTTTGAAGTCTGTTTTACATTCATTCTGTTACACTGTGTCTTTTTGGGTTGAATTATGTGAAGAAAATCCTGTCCCTTTCAAATAAGTTCTTAGTGAATGGGAGTAGGTATTGTTTTGTTTTTGAGGCAGAGTCTCTTGAGGTGCAGTTCGTGCTGGCCTTGAAATAACTGTGTAGTACAGACTGCCCTTGAACTTAAGATCATCCTGTCTCAGCCTCCCCAGTGCTGGAATCTCAGATATGCATTACCATATCTAGCATAGAGTAGTAGTCTTTGTATAGCCTTTCAGATAATTATGTACATTTTTGTGTAATACTACACCAGAATTCAACAAGTACAAAGTTTTTGAAGGTGTGCTACAGCATGGAATCTGAATCTGTGCATTAGGTTTTTCACGCTTCATATGTGGCATCAGAATTCATGAGTCTGTCTTGTTCTTTGTTGGTTTTCTGTGCTTTATTTTTGTCTTTTTGAGACAGGGTTTGAGATGCAGTTCAAGCCGGTCTTGAACTCACTTTGTAGGGTTGGCTGGCCTCAAATTCACAGTGCTTCAAGTACCTCAGCCTCCCGAATGCTGGGATTACAGCCCAACTTTTATCTTGTTCCTTGAGTGGATCTTTTGTCCTTGACGTGTGTGTGTGTGTGTGTGTGTGTGTGTGTGTGTGTGTGTCTGTCTGTCTGTCTGTCTGTCTGTCTGTCTGTTTGTCATATCTGGTCATCTTTTGTTCACTTGGAACATAGTGCTTCACTGAATGTTAATATATTTCATTTTCTAGGGGCCAGAGAGATGACTCAGTAGAATAAGCGCTTGCCTGGCAAGTGCAAGGGCCTGAGTTTAATCCCCGGTTCCACAAAAACAAACAAACAAACATACTTCATTTTCTAATTGTTGGCTTATTTTATTTTATTTTATTTTATTTTATTTTATTTATTTATTTATTTATTTATTTTTTTGCGGAACCGGGGATTGAACTCAGACCCTTGCGCTTGCCAGAGAAGCACTTATTCCACTGTGCCATCTCCCCAGCCCCCTGGCTTATTTTATTTTGAAATATTTTTAAAACCCCATAAAACGAAAAGACACATTTCTTCACACAACCACCAGTCTCTTCAAAAGGTCTTAAAATGTTTTGAAAGTGTCAAGTTAATGTGACAAATTCAAGTTTATCTAAACTTGGAATTTTGTGTTTTGTTTTTTGAGGTAGGGTCTCACAGTTAGTTCAGCCTGGTGTCAAACTCACAACAGTCTTCCTGCTTCAGTCTCCTGAGTGCTGGGTTTACAAGCATGTGCCATGATACCTGACTCCAAAACTTAATTTCTTAGGAAAGCTCAGACTTTATCCTTCAGAACAAATATGCCACCATCACTTATCCTTGAAGTCACTGATCCACTTAGTTCATTTTTGAGAAATATCTGCCATATCCTACAGTTCATTTGTACAGAATGTGCAGTTAGCCACATTAGGCCTTTTGATTATAACTTGCCAGTCTTTCATGTAGAGGATTGAAGAAGATATTGGCTAATTTTTTTTTTTTTTTTTGCAGAACGGGGGCTTGAACTCAGACCCTTGTGCTTGCCAGGGAAGCACTTATTCTACTGAGCCATCTCCCCGGCCCCCTAATTTTCTTTTTATATAAAGAATACTAAGTGCTCCTTTATCTTAAAAGAGAAGAAAAGGACCTAGCAGAAAACAAGGATGTATGTGTTTCTAAGGTTGCTAGAAGATTTAAAGATTGGGCCTGTGTGCTGTTGAATGTTGAGCAATGTGTACCTGGAGAGTGCTGTGCTCATATTTTCAGCAGCTTATCTACACCTTAAGCAGCAGTATAAGTACTACAGCAGCCAAGTGTCCTGAAGAGGTGGCAAAATCTACGAGAGCATGCTCAGAAAAGTTGGTGGTCCTGGCTTTTATAGGAGTAAACCTGAGGATTCTTGGTGCTGTTGTTTCCATCTCTAAAGTGAGGTTGTTAGGTTGGATTTCTCCTTTAATCTGAAGGAGCACCAGATGGTGGTGCTTTCTAGAATTTGACAAATTAAATAACTTTCCTTCCACTGCACAACAAAACAATGACAGTCTGATACCCAGTGTGCAGAGCCAAATGGCAGTTTAAGTGTTTACAGTATTTTTAGTTAGTTAGATAGTTATCTCTAAGGATTGAATTCATAACCTTCATCCTGAACCACATTCTGAGTTTTTACTTTTGGATAGGGGTTGGTTTTGGTTTTTGAGACAAGTCCTTGCTTTATAGTTTAGACTGTTCTTGAAGTTACTATGTATCCTAGGCTTTCCTTGCACTAAGATGCTCCTGCTTCTGTCTCCCAAAGTACCAGGATTATAGGCATGCTCCACAACACCTGGCTTTAATCTGATTTTTAAATTATAGTTCACCATGTATTTATTGTAAAAAAATATTTTCAGTATGTGAAAAAAAAGCTGTACGACTTATCATCTAAGTCTTCATCTTTTGACGTATTTGCCACTGGTCATTTTTCTATGGAAAAGTGTGTCTTTGAGCCAGATGGGCTCAAGACACCCCACTGCTCTCTCACTTGTCTCTAGTGCTGTGTTTTATCAAGCACTACTTTTTATTCCATGCCATATGGGTTTTATATATATGTACCTTCATGCAATATTTGACATTATTTATTCTTATATTGGTGACAAGACAGGCTACTGGGGGCCAGGGAGGGATAGCGCAATAGAATAAGCCCTTGCCTGGCAAGCACACAGGCCTGAGTTCAATCCCCAGTTCCCCCTCCTTACCCCCCCCCCAAAAAAAAAAGGAAGGCAGGGGGCTGGAGAGATGGCTCAGTGGTCTAAAGCACCTACTTAGAACAAGCTAAGCTAAGCAAAGCACAGGGACCGCGGTTCAATCCCCCA